>NC_042533.1:7550734-8151672 GCF_900963305.1 Echeneis naucrates
TTCATGCTGTATTTTCTGTTTTGCTAGCCCACATTAAATGTTTGCGAACAGGTTAGTACTCTTATCACACACACATGCAAGTGAGGAAGGGGCAGAGTTTACACTGTGTAGTATATAGTATAGATTTTGAGCTCTACTGTTGCAAACAGGCTTACAGTGTCATTAGTTCATTTTGAAATGATATATGATCTGCAGATTTGCTGGTGAGGCTCAAGTGAAGGACGGGCAACTCTGGTCTCATATGGAAAAGTTTTCATTTGACTTTTCCAAGGGATTGCAAAGTGTAAATCCTGCATGTCTGAAATCACCCGTTTGTTGAATAATAGCAACATTGTATTAGTTTGCTTTAAAATAAAATTTTCAATTTTCCTGGTGAAATCAACAAGTTTTGATTGTTTTAAGGAAATCTTTCTTCCAAATAATAACACAAAACCAAAGAACATTACAGTAGCTGCTTTTTAGTCAAGACATCTGTGACCAGTGTTGCCTCTTCTCTGAGTTATTAAATACTGTCAGTGTCTGTCAGGTGTTTTCACTCTAAAAGTTGTCCCAAACTTCCTCAGGTCTTTGTTTACCTCATCAGTTCCCACTCACTCACCCTTTAGTGTCTTTGTGTGGTCCATTGTGCTGTTTTAACAACTATTTTTTATTTATTTATTTAGTTTTTTTTTAAACCTGACCATCCTCTGAATGTTTAAACATAAGTCCACCTTTAGCTGTCCTAAAGCTGGATTTTTACCAAGTGTAGCAAATTCAAAATTTAACTTGTGATTAAAAGTCTGTCTCTAGAGTATTTGTTCCAGCAAATTTGGGCAGAAATGTATAAAACTGTCAGATATATTGGCTGGACAAAAGCTACTGTAAATATTGTGTGAACAAAAATACAAATAAAGTACACTGTAATGTTGATTACAGGAAACAATTTAGTCATCCAGCGAACAAACACTTTCCTTTTACTTTGCCCATTATCGTCACCCTTTTCGAACATGAAATCAGCAGTGTCATTGAGCATATACATGTGTGTGTTTGCGTGTTTGCTCACCCTTGCTGACTTGTTTGTTATTGTCTCTGCGTGTGGGCAGGAAGAGCAACACGCCAACACGTCAGCCAATTATGATGTTGAGCTCCTGCATCACAGGGATGCTCACTTGGAGTTCTTCAAAAGTGGTAGGTACTAAAAGTAAACAATAGAAGTTTTATCAGGGTTAGGGTTAATTCTCTGACGTTCTTAATTGTAACATTTCCGGGGAATTCCACAAATTAGTCAAACACTGAAACTGTTACTGTTTCCGTTTGATTATTAAACATGTTTGAAAATGTTTGCAGTTTCTCTACAATGGTGATTTTATTTATGTCCAACATGATTTAAATCACTAATTTGTCATATCATCTTGCCCTGAAACAGGAGATTTGCACATGGCTGGGACCAGCACTCGAGAGAATGGCCTCAAAGAGACGGTTACACTGAAATGGTGCACTCCAAGAACCAACAGCGTAGGTGGGCACAATCATCAGTACTTCAATACAGTGCTTTTTTTTTTTTTAAATTTTAGTATTTAATATTGTGTATTAACCTTGGAGTGTTTAGTAGCTCAATATCAAAGCAGGTACGTTCAATATTTTAGTTTGAAATGTCATTATTTATGCATGTATGAGATTTAAATATTTTTTGTTTTATATTGGTTAAAATTTTTGCAAATATTCTCATAATTGTGATTGTGGTTAATTGTAGTTTAAGAAAAAAATATAGCATTTGTAATTAAAATAAAAAAATTCCTGCACAGCTAGGAAGTTGACACAAATTGTCAGTTGCAGAATTGATACAACTGTCAAAAAAATTCTGATTTGGTTTGATGTACCTGTTCCTTTTTTCCACCACAGAACTACATTACTGTACGGGAGCCTATCGCATCTCCCCCACAGATGTAAACAGCCGCCCTTCATCATGCCTGACAAATTTTCTCCTTAACGGTGAATTATTTCACTTGTAACAAGTTGAATTTATCTACAGACTAATTATTTAGCTTACCAGCTGACTAACTTCTCTTACTGACTGATCGCAGGTCGATCAGTGTTGCTGGAGCAGCCCAGGAAGTCAGGGTCAAAGGTCATCAGCCATATGCTCAGCAGCCATGGTGGTGAGATCTTCCTGCATGTGCTCAACAGCAACCGGTCCATCCTGGAGGACCCCCCCTCCATCAGTGAGGGCTGTGGAGGCAGAGTGACGGACTACAGAATCACAGTGAGCCCAGTTTAATCTCAACTGTGCTGAAATGAGCACCAAGTTTTTAATAGTAACTGATGCTTTTCTGGTCCTCCTCAGGACTTTGGTGAATTCATGAGGGAGAACAGACTGACTCCAGTGTCAGAGTCTTCCCACAATCCCTCAGGCAAGCTGCCAGCTGAGAGGGCTAAGGCACAGCTGGAGCGTTACACTCGCTACTGGCCAATGATCATCTCTCAGACCACAATTTTTAACATGCAGGCAGTAAGCAGCATGATCCTTGTTGATTCCTCATTCAAATAAAGAAGATAATCTACCTGCTGTCCTTATCTGCTCATCTTTAGAATTGTGTATTACTATTTTTTTTCTACTAGGTGGTTCCTCTAGCTAACCTGATAGTGAAAGAAACATTAACTGAAGAGGATGTTCTGACCTGTCAAAAGACTGTTTACAACCTGGTGGACATGGAGAGGAAAAACGACCCACTTCCTATCTCTACTGTTGGCTCCAGAGGAAAGGGCCCCAAGAGGTACGTGTTAAGAGAAATAAATGTGACTTCCATTATCCTGCAGGAAGAAATATCAGTGTTGCAGTTTATGAAAGTAAAAATCACCAGGCTAGCAAATGCTTTTGCACTGATGTCATTCCAGAGACGAACA
Organism: Echeneis naucrates; assembly: GCF_900963305.1. NCBI lineage: Eukaryota > Metazoa > Chordata > Actinopteri > Carangiformes > Echeneidae > Echeneis > Echeneis naucrates. Next base: position 7,553,618 of record NC_042533.1, read on the forward strand.
GTATCGCATCATGTGGAACGAGCTTGAAACATTGGTAAAAACTCACGCTGGAGCCACGGACAGACACCAACGGGTTCTGGACTGTATCATCGCCTGTCGCAGCAAACCTCCTGAGGAGGAGGAGAGAAAGAAGAGAGGCAGGAAGAGGGAGGAGAAGGAAGACAGGACAGAGAAAAATGGCAGCAAAGACACAGAGGACAAAAGCTGGCAGGACTCAGAGAGGTAACTGTGGCTGTGTTAACATTTATGAAAACAATCAGTTAAAGAAAAAAAAAGGGGGGGGGGGGGGGGGCAATATTATCAGTGGTTTTTGACTAGATGGCTCACTCAGCTCTACATACCTTTTACTCACCGTCCTGTTTTAACTTAAAGGCTAAAGGGTTTGCTGGAAAAAGAAGATCAGGAGTCAGAAGTGATCAAGGATTCTCCAGACTCTCCAGAGCCACTCAACAAGAAACCACGTCTGTCCACAGATGACGTTCAGCCTCCAGAGAGAGCAAAGGGTACCAATAATCATCACACTCTGTAGATAAGAACAATATCATCAACAAAATAGTTTAGGTATGTTCAGTATGTTTTTATCTGTGCCCTCATCTCCCTGTCACTGCAGGTCCTGTCTCACTCCTCACCATGTGGACCAATCGCATCACCACTGCCAATTCCAGGAAGCACCAGGAGTTTGTCGGAAGAGCGAGCTCTGTCAACAACAAGTTTGAGTTGTACCAGCACCTGAAAGACGAGAATGGGTGAGTTACTGCCAAATAACATTCATCTGTCACTTTGTATTTTCTCTGTCTTGATATTTCTTATGCTACCACATTCAAGAATAAGGTAACAAAACGTGATTATACGTGACTTTATGGGCTCAACATTTCAGGAGCTCCTTAAACAAATTTGACATAGATGTTGATTTGGATTCAGGTGAAACACGTAGTAATTATGACAACTCCTCAGACAGATGATTCATATATTTCTGGTATAAATATAAGGGTTAAAACTTGACTTTATGCTGACACTTTATTTTCCTTGTTTATAGGATTGACGTTCATGAAAATGGCAAGGCGTCCAGATGATGTCTCCCTGGATATGCCATAATGTCACTTTTCCCTTTCCAATGATTCGATTGTGGACCATAGTGTTTTTCAGACTCGAGTGCCACCTTATACCCCAAAACAAGGACATCAAATAAAATAGATGGTGAACTTTAACAAGCAATTTATAATTTTTTTTTTACCCACAATTTTGTAGATATGCAGTTCACATATTGTGTAACAATAAACGCTGTCACTAGAACACTTTGTTTGGACAAATTACTTTGTATGTGAAAGTTAAGAATTTTGAATCCAATGCTAAAATATTACAGTTGGTTTTCTGTATACAGAAACATGATGCTGAATAACTGAAACAAGTTTTCAAAAGTGGTCAAGCCATTGTAAACGTATGAGGGATGAGAAATTGTATGTTTGTTGATGCAAACCTGAGAATTTTCAGGTGCTGCTTTTTTCTTTGTTCATGAAAAATCTGAATGACACGCACCAGGCTGCAATGTCCTCTTAGCAATTCTTTGCTCTTGCTGGTAGTTTCATGGAAGGCCGTGAGCTGCACAGTGGATGTGAAGAGGGTGTAGTGTGGTGCTCCTGAACAGTAGAGGGAGCAGTTGGCTCAGAATAGCCCTCAGATACTGAACCAGTGTACTTTCAAAGTAGAGCTGGATTAAAGCCCATTTGAGTCCAGTTTGCTTGTTGTCTAGAATGTTGCACCGAAAAAGGTGTGTGTTATTCTAGGTACAGCAGTTGTACAGTTGTTTACTAAGAAGGTAAAACTGGGCTAAACATCACCCCTGAGGGCTCCATCAAGGATGTTGACAACAAAGACTCCAATTCAGTTTGTCCTCACTGCGTCAGCTGACCCAATGATGCACCCTGCGTTGTTACACTTAGCTGAGAAATCACATCCTGATTCTTCTCACATGTAGCTGGAAACATGTTGAATTGACTCATTTTGCTGAGTTTTTGATAACTGCTCAGGCACAAAGTATGAGGTCAGTGACACATCTGGAAATAACTGAGAAGTCACTATATTGTTGTATAATGGCAGTGACTGTATTGGCTTCAGCCCAGAGTTAACAGGATATCATAAGTCAAAGATGATCTGACTTATTTAAAAAAAATGAAAGAATTGATCATCAATCCTTCCATCTTTTAACTGAGAAACAATTATAAACAAGAATCTTTGGCAATAATACTGCATGAACCCGCACCCAATCATACAGTTTCTTTCAGTGTTTGTGTCTTTTGGCAAATCATCATCTGCATGATCTTCAGCTGCAGCTGATGTGTTAGTTCAGTATAAGTTAAGAGAAATGGTAGTGACAATTGCAAAATAGGGGCGACACAAAAACTCTAGTTATTCCAACAGAGGAGAGTTCATACATTTATAAACTGGTTATCCTTTTACTATTGTTCTAGCAGATTAAATATATTAAATATCTTAAATTAACTAAATATAACTAAAACTAAATATTTCTTTTAATGTAACTCACATTCAAATTAAACCAGATAAAAATGAGAATCTATTTTGATAGGCCCAGAGGAATCATTTTGTGGTTGAAACACACTCTCAATCCTCCTCTACAACTGATTCATGCGTTAATAAGACATTATTAGTCAACAACTTTGCCATCTAAAAATTTTGACTGCACTGTTGACCCTAACAGACAAAAAAAATATATGATCATCTGTTAATGCTGCATAGCTTTTTTCTTTTCTATTTTTACTAATTGGAATTGGTATTCCATGATGTATATTTCTTTTTGTCCTTCAACATGCCATACAATAGTCATTTGTTTTCTGTGTCATCTATGCATCTCATATTTCCAACCCTACATTAGGCCATATGTTCCTCCATTCATGCATCCACTGAGCTCCGTTCAGCTGTGGGCTCCCTTTCAAACGAGGTCAAGTCATTCCAACATATGACCTGAATGACTAAGCAGCCAGAACAATCCCATATAGTCAACAGCAGCAGACTTACCCTGTGAGCTCACTGTGGGGAGGCTTTCTGAGTCAGTGTGGTCGGCTCTGTGAGATTCAGTCCAGAGGGAGCTTTCCTTCATCTGAGGTTGGAGGGTCAGACGAGTGGTGTGCAATTCCCCGTCTACGACCTCATGTGTCAGCTTGGTAGTGACACTGTAAGAGGCTGGGGTCAGCAGCAGTGAAGGGTAAACACTGTGCGGTGCCGATGGTGGTAAAAGAGCTGACAGAGCGGTGTCTGATGAAAATTCTCCATTATAATGTCTGGCTGTTGTTAACAGCTCAGAAATATTTAATGATGTATCTGATTTAACTTCTGCTAACTTGCTTCTATAAGGGAATTTGTTTTTGATGCAGGCAGCTCAGTTTGCTCAGTTCCCTTGTAATTCTCATGCAGCGAAATCATCAATCAATCATCTGATTTTAAAAGAAGGGAATATCTGTGTGATTGGTCAGTCTGATGGACCTGAGTTGGAGAATTATCTGGCTTTTTCAGTCTCTCTTCACTTTTTGTCAGATCCCTCCAGAGCCACAAAACACCATCCATTCCAAAACAGGAGCTTCCAGCAACCTTTCCATTTGGACGTCTGACTTTGGAGCTCAAACATCATCCAGTGGGGCAGAGGTCTTTCTCCATCACCTACAAATAGCTGGGAGACGAAGCTGATGTTACTATTTTCACACTCATATGTGTGTGGGCTTATAGCATGTATGCAGGAGAATTACATCTAGAATTGTAGAAACCTGGATTGTGCATCACGTTCTTCAGCAGAAGCAGTAGCGTGAGGTAGAAGTCCAGAGCTTTTTGGTTAAAAAGGACAAGGGTGCCCGACAGGAAGGTGAGTTTCCCTCTGTTGAGCTTCTTCATCTGGGATGCGTGTCCTTTCTCACCACTACACTGTGCTGTTGCTAACTAAGGGATAGGCCCAGTGTGTGTTTCTGCTGTCCATTCAAAGATCTGTGAAGTTGGAAAAGTCTGAACATAATAAAGTGCAGTGTCTTCACCAACACAATACGCCCACAAACTGTGTGTTTACAATTAGGATGAACCCAATCGTCACTGCAGTCATGAACACAACCTGTTCGCCACAACAGGTCCAGTTTAACGTCAGTGGTTACTAGGATACAGGACCACAGATGGCCGATCTCACTTCAGCCTGTTGGTGCGTCAGATTAGGCATCTCAATGGTGACAATTATTTTCATTGCAACACATTTTGTTCACTGTTGTACATTTCATTTCTCTGTTGTGTTCTACTGTATCATTAAATGTTCATGATTAAATAGGTAAAAGTATTCTTTTCTTAACAAATTACCTTCAACAGAGCAAATGTGTGTTGACTTATGGGAAATGTGTGAGAAGTGTCTCACTGTCCTCTCCTCTTCTTCTTCGTCTTCTTTAACTAATTTTAAGTTCAATCAAAGTCAGAAAATTGCTCTACTTAGATACAGGGATGTCATCATAATAAACCTGATATTGCGTTTACTATACAAATTATTCTCTGTGAAAATTGCTCCTAAACAAAGACAGCGAGGAGCAGCTGAGGAAGCTTGAATGAAACACCAAGGCAAAATCTGCCTGGAGCATAAAGGAGGAAGGGGAAAAGTGCAGATCCATGGAGGATGTCCTGAGCATCTGTGGAGGACTGAGAGGGTTAAAAGACGAATGCCTCCATTAACAAGATAAAACAGAACCAATTTTAATGTAGTTAAAACACACAGCTTAAAATTAGCAAACATGCTGGGTTTTTTTTTTTTTTTTTTTTTTTAAATATCCACGTTCAGCGACTTACCTGAACACAAAACAAAACTATATCAGCTCTGGGTCTGAAATTAATATTATTCTGATAAATAACAAATTACCAATGTTATTGTTCTCACCTGTTCTTGGACTTGTTCAGGTTATCTCACCGAGAACAGGCTCAGAAACTCCACACCTGCTGCAGGTAAGGGCGCCGGCTTTGGACGTAGGAAGTGACGCACAATTTAAACGACAAAATATGAAAACTTTTTTTTTGTTTGTTTTAAATTTTAAGTACCACCACGAACTTCTAAGATAACTCTGCAGCAAAATAAAGAAGTAGAATTAAACGAAAATAACCGTGCTATCCCCCCTCAGGAGCTCATGTGTGCTCTAGCAGCACCTACTGTAGATTACTTGATATTGCATGTGTGAAATAAAAATGGACTCCATTGAAAACAACCTTCAGACTTCCACAGCTAAGTAAATAAAATTTCCAGCTATCATGAATACCCACATCCAGGGCAAGGCGGCTGGGTGTTACACTTCTGCAGCCTGGGAGCTGCCCACATCCACCGAATTGGTAAACCATAAACTATGCTGTTGTACCCACACCCCCATGTTGGCCATTTTTGATTCTGTAATCCTGCTTTGGGTTCTTCATTTTTGAAGAACCACCTTTTTTGTTCCTAGTTGGTCAGTTGAGCATAGAGACAAAACATTAGCTCATGTTTAAATGCCACTGAGGGACAGTGGACATGAATTAGCACACCAGTAAAAAAGTAGTTATTTAAGAATGTTTATTTTTCTGTAAAACATCAAAAACAAAAACTAAAACAAAAAAAAAAAAAACACTGACAACAGGTACATCACTTTGTGGCTTATAAAAGGCCACTCACAATGGAGTAAGTAAAGCAAAGATACATAGCACCACCTCATTACACATTTGCATGATATCAAAGGATTTGTGTCTATCTAAATCAAAATGCTCAATGTCTTCTTTCTCTAAGAAACATAAATTTGCCTATTTTCAATCTAAAAAAAGCTGAGTAAGTGTAATGTTTACAGTTCAAGGATACATATAAAAGCATGTGGTTAAAGTAGTTGAGCCACTACGATTTCCACAAGAACATAACAAAGTTAAATGTTTTCTATGATACTAGAGCATTTATTTTTCTTTTTTTTTTTTTTTTTACACAGCAGAGAAATAATCTAGTCTCATGCATTGAAATACATTTCATGATATCCATCTTGTAAATGTTTGTTATAGCAATGTAGTTTTTTGTTTTTTTTTTTATTTCCAACCAAAAAAAATTATTAAAAATCTACCCGTTTTAAAAATGTGGCAGCTTTGGGCACCATTTCCTAAACTATTACCTAATCATAATAATTACAGTAATGATGTCAAGTTCAACAATGATTGACTGTAGCCAACTAATAATCATTTTAATGCAAGTTATGATTCATATTGGTGGTCTTAATATTTAAAGCTCAGCAAAATTCATTATTCAAAACTTCACAACCCAAAACCATCATGGTGAGCTGATCATCAAGGAAATGAGTCTCACTTTGAAAAGGACACGGCTCAACAACACCACTTATCAGTGTCAGCCCTGACCAGAGTTATTTATTACAAAATATATTTTTTGATTAATAATCATCACTGCCCTCGTCTTCTTCATCATACTTCCTCTTGAGGGAGTGCTTCTTGTGCTTCCCCCTGTGCCTCCGTTTACCAGCAAAATCAGGATTTGCGTCTCTTGTGTGTAACTGCTCATGTTTCTTCAGAAGCCCGGGGACAGAGAAGCCCTTCCCACACGTATCGCACGTCCAGGGCTTCTTGCACGTATGTGTCCTTTTGTGGACGTTGAGATGGGATGCCAGCTTGTAAGTCTTCCCGCATACATCGCAGCTGAAAGGTCGCTCGTTGGTGTGCAACCTGATGTGAACCTTCAGATTTCCGACCTGAGTGAAGGTCTTGTCACATATGGAGCATCGGTAGGGTCTTTCCCTGGTGTGGATCCTCAGGTGAACCCTCAGGCAGTACTTGCTGGAGAACTTCTTTTGGCACACCGGGCATGGGATCTTTGCTTTGGGAATGTGGTCTTGCTGGTGTCTCTTCAGGTCAGACAAATAGACAAAGGTCTTACCGCACTGGGAGCAGAGATACTGACGGTCACCAATGTGGTAGCCCATGTGTCTCTTCAACAAGCTGGGCACAAGGAATCTCTTCCCGCAGCGCTCACACATGTGAGGGCGATCTCTGGTGTGCCAGCGCTCGTGGTTCGACAGCTTGAAAGCTGTTGGGAAGCTTTTGCTGCAGTGTTTGCAGGGGAACGTCATCTGGCTCGTGTGGCACTCCATGTGTCTCTTGAAGTAGGTGGACTGCGTGAAGCCCTTGTTGCAGATGTTGCAGTAGAAAGGCTTTTGGCCGCTGTGAGCGAGCATGTGCTTCGTCAAACTCTGCAGTTTGGTGAAGCACTTGCCACACTGGCCGCACGCATAAGGTCGTGCTGTGCTGTGGGTCTTCAAGTGGTTGTTGAGGAACGCCTGCGTTCGGAAGCTTTTGTTGCATGCTGTGCAAACGAAGGGCTTCTCTCCTGTGTGAATACGCTCGTGGTCCATCAGTTTGGACTGATAAGGGAAGCTCTTATTGCACACACTGCAAGTGAATCTGTCAGCTGGAGGCCGAATTTGCTTTTTTCTTCTTAAGCTTGGCTTCATGTCATCTCCTGCACTCAGACTGGGTGGGGGAAGTGGTGGCAGGGCTGGGAGTGAGAGAGAGTTAGTGGCAATCTGTGACACCCACTGATGCAACGTGACTCGCTGTGTGTGGGGCTTTTGGCCATCTTTAGTTCCTGCGCTGCCTGCATTCTGTACACTGGGAGTAGTCTTGATCGGCATCTGAACTACCCTGAAAGGAATTGATTTCAAGGGCAGCTGCTGTAGTTCAGACTTCTCTGGTGTTCCTGTTGCTCCATTGTTTCCAGTGTTTGGAAGAGCTGTCGGAGACTCTTCCTGTGTGGAACTTTTGTCTGGCATCAGGTTCTGATGCTGAGCTGGTGTGGTGACACTTGTTTCCTTTGCAGTGTTTTCAACATTTGTTTTGTCACTGTCCTGCTGTGGTCTGGAAGCAGGGGTTACTGTGCTCTCCATGTCATCTGACATCACACCCAAGTCTTCAGTGTCACTAAAGGAGGCTGGGCTTGCTTCAACGAGGGCGGCCTCTAATTGTTTTGGTGATTCTGGTGGTGGTGGTGGTGGTGGCGGCGGCGGCGGCGGCGGCGGCGGCGGTTCTACTGGTTTGGGACGGAAGGCGAGTGAAGAGAGCACACAGTCGCCCACTGATGAAGAGATGGTGGCTGTACAAAAGAAAAGACTGTAATTTTCTTTGCATTTTCTCAAATAATTTACAGTGTTCAACAAGTGATGCCACATGAACATCAGTCTACTGTCTCATCTACTTTGTTAAAACAAATGAACAAACAAAACTCTTTACATATAGAGTTTGTTTTTTTTACATAAGGAGCTTCATTTTACCAGATCTTAGTACAAAACAGTCTAAAATATACCTTTAACACCCAGGAGCCCTTTGGCCTGTTGGTGAAGGAGGAGAGTCTTTAGGTCCCCGGGGTCAGGAATGAAGCCTCCGCATGCCTCCAGGACAGCAGGCTCAGATGAGATCATGCCACCAAGCTGAAGTTAAAAGGCAAAAAATGGAAGTAAGGAGTACATCAGCAGTGTAGCTTTATTTATAACATCCTTTTCAGAAAGAGGTCTCAAAATTGCTTCAATTATAATCTGTAAAACATCTTACAAACAATTTTTAAGGCCTTAAAATGACTTGACGCTAAATAAGTGGAATACTTTAATAATGATATGATGCGTATAAAATTGTTATTTTATTATTATTTAATTAGTTATTTAATAAAAAATTATCGTGACATTGAGTTTTGGTTTGGCCTGCAAGTTAAAACCAACCAAAAAACACCCTTGAAGGAAGTTCCTGAAGTTCCTGTCTCCAGCTTGTAGCCTCTGTTGTGACTGCAGTGACGTAAATGAAAAAAAATCTAGTCACAGTACATGCTTATACCTGGGACAGATTGGGAACAGGAAGAAGCTGCTCCAGCTTGCACACCAGCCCTGCAGTCAGAGCCTGGAGTGCTGTGTCAAACTTCGTGCCATACTGAACAGGGAACACGTCCTGCAGAGATAAGAAAATGACTTTAAAATGAGAACAGAACACTCTGTACAAAAATACAAAAGCAGAAATATATGAAGTTATGGGTCCATGCACTGTGTTTCACTTCAGCTGAATTCTCTGTATAGTTACATATTTTCAATTTCTGGAAACAAGAAGCTTACAGCTACAAAGAATTACATTAATAAATAACATTAATTACAATTAATTACATTCAAATAAGCTGCAATAACGACTGACTTATACAACATCAAGACAACATGGCTACCTGGAAGAAGCGCTTCCTTTCAGAAGGGCTTTTAATCAGGTTCTGGACTAGTACCATGAAGTTGGTTTGAGATTTCTCGACCTCTGAGTCCTTCTGTGAAAAAGGGAAATGTGAAACAAAAATAAAAAAATTTAAATCAATAAATAAATAAATAATCTGAGTTAATTCTAGATAATTATCTGCCGTGCAAACCAATATTTAGAATAGGACTTTGTAATTTTCATAAACAAATGTTTGCATTCTTACCCCTGCAGATGCAGAAATCTTCAACTTATTTATGAGAGTTTGAATAGCTCGGGAATCTGGAGGGCCATCTTTGTGAAGCAAATCCAAAATAATCTAGATGACAAGAGAATGATTGTAGTCATTGGAAAAAACCTAACCAAATAAAAACATGTACTTACTGGGAGATACAATGCAAAACTGATCAGTTTCCTCTTATTCTGTTAAGATCAAGGCTCCACCATTAGATGCATATGATGTAACTCACCCTCGCTCTCAGTCCCAACAGGAGCTGGGCTGTCTGCTTGAAACTCATCAGCTCAGGAACCGTTTGTGTTACCATGGTCACAAACTCCTCCACTTTCCCATACTGCTTCACGTTTCGCTGCCGTATCACCTGCCATATGTACGAATATGTCAGCTGCAGAGGGGAAGCCATTAAGCGGAGGGAAGCAAGGGGAAGGCCGCCTCCAACACCTGAAAACATGGGGCCAAAGTGAGTGTGGAAATTATGTTTGTCACCAGATGATTTTTCCTTTTACCTTTAAATAAATGTGGTTAAAACTAAGTATGCATGTTTTAGACATTAACTATATCAAGATGATTCATATAGAAGCCAAGCTGTGGGGCAAGTGCTCATCTGTAACTTTGTTTACATGCTGTGTGTTTTGTTTGTTTTTTTAATCCTGTGTTAATCTTGCAGTCCACAGTCTGGCTTTCCAGGGGGCGCTGCAGCGCTGCGGACTCCGGTTTGATAGCTGTGGACGGTTTCAAAGTGTGCACGTCTGCGTGTGCGTGTGCAGTCGCGATCAGAATGAGCGCCAAACTGCAGCCGAGTTTGAGTTAAGCTTGGAGGACCTGCAGCAGACGGTTTAGGGCTGCAGGAAGCGGCCGTCCCGGTTTACAGCACCGAACGGCGCGGCGGCCGATCGGAGCATCCATCCAGGAGAGGGGCGAATTAATCTGAGATCAGACGGTCCGCGCTAAAGCTTCTTGGCAGGCTAACTATCACACTTAGCTGCAAAATAGCCCAACAGACCGAGCCACACGTCTGCCAGCCGCCGGCAGAGAGCGGGAGGTCCGCTTGCCGGAGCAGATGGCACATGTTGCATTTATTTTCTGACCACCATTCTCGGCGGCAGATGCCGTTAGCTTGCTGCTGTTAGCTTAGCAACTCACCCGGGGTGTCGGACCGTTTCTCCATTTTGTTCCCAAGATGTGTCGCTAATCTTAGACTTAATGAACCGAGGGCACCGAGTAGACCGGCAGCGTAGTAGTTTACCGCCAAATGCAATGTTTAAAAGTATTAAACCGTCTTTCTTCCCAACGTCAAGCCAGGAAGAATAATGGCGGCCGCCGTAAGAGCGGCTTTCCAAAACAAAAGTCTGAGTGCTTCCGGCGGATGTTTCTCTATAAAATAAAAGCACGTCCTTTTGAAACGCCACAGTCAAGGAACAGAAACCAAACAAAAGCCATCGACTTGATGGATTCTCCCCAAAGCTCAACCTTTAGTTAAATTTTTAATAATGACATTTCTAATTTTGACTGCTGTCATCTATACATGTGAATTTACATATGAAACAGAAGACTAACATAGTACATCATCCAATCAGAGGAAAGATACCAGATCTCACAAACAAAAACAACAAAACATTGCATCTTGTGATGCATGACAACCACAAACCACTACAATTTTAATCCAAAAAGTTATGCCTCTGTTATTTGTGTAATTGATTAATCACTATAATGACAAAAATCCCATTAGCAAATGTATCTGAAATTACATGAAATGTCAGATATTTCACTTCAAAGACCAAACATGGAGGCATTTTACCTTTCTATTATTGACAAATACCTACAAATACAATATACATATAACACTGTCAAAATATTTTTTGCTCATAGGCCACTTGTGGAGAGAAGACAAAATAATTCCAAGATTTCATTAAGGTGGACAGTGACCAGATCACAGATATCAGCTTTTACAGGTGTGGGTCATATAAGTATCAGTTATCCTGCCTTAAAACACCAGACAATGACTGCTTTATGTGACTTTACTAAAACCAGAAAGCAAATAGAGGGGTTTACAGTATTTCCCCTCTTGAATTATGTACTTCGGTGTTGCTTAAAAGTAATATTGTATTTTTCACAAGTGTTCACAGTATTTTGTCTACTTGTCTTACATTCTTGAATGGAATGAATAACATTTAAAAGATACAATCTTTTGAAAGATGTTAATTACATTTGATAAGTGGCCTATCTTTTAACAAAATAACTTAAACATTTTGCATACAGTACAATTACACATTTTCATAAGATGCAAAAAATTAAAATCATAAAAATTCAAACAACAGCATTAATTGTAGAGTTTGCCTACAATAGGAAAACATTAATAAAGGTACTTCCTTCCACATTTCTTTGATATGTTTTGGAAGTAAATCATTTGAATACAGAAAATTGTTATTGGAGGACTGACCAGCCTCTGTAGATGAGGCTACATAGCCTGCGGTCTGGAAAGATTCTTAGCCTGTTGATTCATTTGGATCTGCCGACATCAGTCGTGTTTGAAACTGGCATTTCCTCCAGCCTACGGCCAGTTCTTTTGTGACGAGAACAAGCCCTCCTTATGCTTCTCGCTGAGCTCATCCGTCCATCCATCTATCTATCCCTATCTCCCTCACTTTCTGTCAGCCTATCTGCCTTGTTTCTTGCTGCCTCTCTCTCCGTGACACATACAGTACGAGAGCACTTACACTCTGGGAGTCATGTTCTCATGACTGAACATGATTGACTCAGTGAATAAGGCATTAAAAACTCTAACACACTCACTGCGGCCAAGCAGTAGCTATAGATCACTGAGCAACAGCTTTCAGATACAATGACGGGATTCAAAGTGCCTCTGGCAATGGCTATCTGCCATCTGGTCAGATCTTTGATACACAAAGTAGGACGCTTGTTGAACTGCTCAGCGTGTTGTTTGTGACTACCAGGTTTGCAATTTGTGACAGATAACAGATCATAATAATGTCAGCAAGTACAAGCTGCTGTTGCATTTCAGTTATTTACTTTAGATGTTATTGGTAAGAATGCTGGCCTTTGTGTATGCATTTCAACAGAAGTCAGAAAACAGGAGCATGACACGACTCATTGTGTTGACTGCTGTGTTAATTCTACAGCAGTGAAGGGCAGCCTCTATAACCACCAGGATACAGTTAACAAGTTGATCACAGGGGTCCCATCTCAGGAGGAAATGATGTGTGATATGATGAGTGATCTGAGGCTCCCGCCATACTTTTAAATGCAGCTCAAAACTGGAACCTGTGTACATCCTGAAAGACACCAGCACAGAGTGCCAGGGCTGAAAAATAAACGTGGTCTGCTCAGAACAGGCTGGCCAAATGCTGTTAAGTGCTGGCCAAAGCAAGACAATGAACGTGGTTCACCATCGAGGCAAGATACACAGCCGCTGTTTATAGAGTTCTTCCTCCGGTCTGGAAAAATGTCTTTGGGTGGTTAAGTGTTAGAAAAATGCCTGGGGAGTTTTGTGATTCACCCTTATTCACAGCAGGTGAGTGTTCCCTCATAGCTCAAGTCCATGCACTCAGATGAGTGAGAGCAGAGGAAGAGTGTCAGATCGTACTCGGTTATCCAACAGGCTCTTTGGACTTGAAGAGTAAGTTGTTAAGCTGCTGTCTGTCTGAGTTTTCCTTCTCTTCTTTATTAATTGCAGCTCATCCACTCTCATGTTCAGGGTTTGCCTCCCCCGCTGGCTGAGTGTCAGCAGAGTGGGTGAGTGATTGAAGTGGGAGGGAGACAGACACACTTGGGATCATGTCAGGAGGTGCCATTTGGTTATTTTCAGTGTTGCACAGTGGTAAGCGCTTGCCAGACTTGACCTAAAAATTAAAATGAAGGTTTGAAAATCACTATTAGAGCCCAAACACCGGTCTTCTATCCTGTTTCTATGATGGCCAAAGGAAAGAGAGTAAATCTCCAACACGGAAATCATCACATTAGGTGATAACAGAGCCTCAAAGCACTACTGAATATTTCATGAGCAGTTTTTAACTTTACAAGAATTGCCTTCCTGTGAGCGCTTCCTTAAAAGAAGGCACATTATCATGGAGGCTTTACGAGACTCCCCCACAGAAACCAAAAGGGCCAATGTAGCTGATGGAAAAATTAGCACCAAGGACAATGGAGTCTTCTTATAGTGCATAATATCATCAAAAGAAAACAATCCACTATAATTTGGGTTCTATACAGTTAATGATATACTCAGAACAGCATCCTGCCTGAATAATTAATCAGGAAATGGGTCCTGAATTTTTAATCCTTGAGGAAACGGAAGCACTAAGAATATGCTGAAAACCTCTTGCACTAAAAAGTGTTCATGTTGTATAAACACCATTCATGCTGTTTGACATTACACATCTTTTATGCATATATGCAATTATCAGTCATTTGTGCAGGCATTTAATTAAAAATCTTTTTTTTCCTATAATATTGATATCATAAATACTATAACGATATATATAATATTTTGACAGTTGCTAAAACTGGACTTTACAAACACCAAGACTTTAAATTCATGCAAGTAGCACTTTGTGGATTCTCTCTACAAAGAGTTAAATGGGAAGCATTTCATGGTTCGTACACTTACCAGCCAAACAACAAGAATAACACAAGCTATGAAGGGGATGAGAGCCAGAAGCACGGGTGTTCTTTGTGTCCAACTGTATCTACGATCGTCCTCTTGACTCCCTGGAGAGGTGAAAATTATTGAAAATTTTACTCAGTGCAGTTACTCTTTAGAAATCTGATCGCGGGAGTCCACTCTCCTTGATCTTTATTTATTGAACCATCGGAGAGGATCAAACTCAGTCACATTCAGTTATTCCAGTTTGGATGTTTCTCTTTTAATGTGCACTCTTTGATACACCAAGCAGCTCAAAAAGGTATAATAAGTTTTAGAAACTTGCTTTTAATGCAGCTTTAAATTCATTTAATTTGCTGTGCCTTCAATACATGCAGGTCCACAGCTGTTAGGCCTTGACCCCAAATCAATATCTATCCACTAATGTGCTACTAAGCTGCTTTAGCTTTTGGCATCCATCACAAACCTAAGACTACAAATGAAAATGAATGATGTACCTGGTGTTTGGTGTGGATTAAGGCACGGTGGCGGCTTGCACGAGAAGCCTGATGTCTCTTGAGCAGCAGCATGTAAGACGTCTTTGATGTGGTCCAAGTAAAGACCAGACATTAAGGTCCTTTCCTGGTAGTGACACTGAAAGACTTGCATGGCTGTTTCCTGGGGGATGAGGCAACAAGCAACCCTGAAATAACTCAATTATGCGATTAAATGTGCAAAACAGTCCAAAATATTATGTACTCATGCCTACAACTGAGCTGCACTTGCGCAATCCATGTTTCACATTTCTTCTGTTACTAGCTGGATTTCATTCAAAAGCCAAATTTATACAGGCAGAAGTTCATTTACAGGTTTCTTACCAGTTCCTCGTGGTCAAAGGTGAATCGTAAACTCTTCAGCATTGCAATGAAGACAATAATATTTTCTTTGTTGCTGGAGATGGCACCAAACATACTGGCCAGCTTCCGCAGACTTTGCTCTAGAGGATAAATATTTAACACCACCCAGCATGTGCCAGCCTGGAGATGCAGGGATAAAAACAATCAGCATCTTCTGTTCAACATCCAAGTGTTGTCCCTGTTTCAGCGGTTTCACATAACTTCTGTTTTCACAGTTTCATACCTACCACTTCTTTTGGAATGAAACTAACAGGAATTTCATAATCGGAGGGGATATTCTGCTTCTACAATAAAAATAACAGGGAGAGTTCTCAGAGACCCTTAGTGACAGTTTATTAACATACAGTACAGATACACAAATGAAGAAATCACACATATATATATGATGAGTGTGGTGTGTATCAGTGTCTGGGGCAACAAATCTCACCAGCAATGACAGCTTGCTCACATCATCAGTTATTGGTGTCCCAAATTTTCCAGAGCAGAGATTCAAACTTGTGAACAGACTCAGGAAGAGACAAGGTGCTTTCAAGATCTGAAGGACAGACGAAGGTAAAGCAGATTAATATCATATAATGTGTTTATATGCCGGTTCAAGTCTGCTGTATTTATTCCAGTGCTACAATGTAGTTATCAAAGAAGTGTTTACCTAGCGTTAATTCAGCTTAACACAGGCTCTCATGTTAACCCCCTGTAAGTCCACAAGTGAATTTAGAAACGTTTAGCCACAGTACTTTTTAACAGGGTTTTACAATTATAGTTTTGAGTGAGACAGCACAATCACTTCCCCACCCTGGCAGGAGGGATGATGTGTTTCATACACACACTGTACAGGTTGATGCAAAAGCACTTGTGTTAAAAGTTACGAGAGAGGGAGCGCTGTTAATATTTGAAGCAGCTGTTCAGTTCAACATTGTTAAAATACTCTAAATAAGTAACATAAGAGAATGTTTAACATCAAGCAACTTGGATTTGGAGATTTTCTGAGCAAAAATACAAAACATCGCCTGCTTTCAGCTTGGACAGAAATAGTTGAACTGAAAACATCACCCAAGGCTGCGATGAATTCTAAATAGATTTTTTTTCACAGCTGTATTTAAAAAACACAACCAACCTAACTAGAAGCAGTTCAACTGGCGATTGCATTCCTGCCAACCAAAATATGAACAATTTATAAAATGGATGCATTTGACCCCCTTTACTATATTAACTACCACTTCAACATCATTACACCCCACCATCCAATGCGTATGTGGTGATAAGCAACGTTTATGCCACAGCTACAGGGATTGTGAATGAAAAATGCACAATGAGCTCCAATCTGATGAATGCTCAGGCTTCAAAGTTGCCAGCGTGACGGACAAGAATGTATTCGCCTCGAAGGAATTTTCATTCTCGTAAAACATCTTCCTGTGGCAGAATGAAGGGAACATGCAGTTGGATTTGTCAGGGGGGGGGAGCACGTGTTCATCTTTTCTATATGTTGAGTGAAAGTAAACTGTCTCCAGGTGTCTTTTAATTTTACCCGCCAGTTTTGCAATCATACTCAGTTACAATAAACACATTAATATAGCTCTGGTTTAATTAACAATGACATAACTCTGAAAGGAGGCAAATGTATTTTTCTTGGAGTACTTTCATTTTGATACTGAAAACAATTTTAAATACTACAAGATAATCTGTAATTACAGCATTTATTAAAAAAAAAAAAATAAGAATTTGTGCATTTTTCACAACTGTGCAGGTTATGAAAAAATGCATACTATATATTTGCACTATTTATATTAATGACGTACATAGCACAGCTGACAAAGCACAGATAATATACCAAAAAAAGAAAAAATGTGAGAAATCTTAATTTTACTACAGATATTCTATTGTTCTGCAGAGCACAGCACGAATGGGACTATAGCTGCATCAGTGTACACTTGTCAACACATAACCACACCAACTGTTCTACATGTGTAAAAAAATAAAAATAAAATTGTAATACTTACTTTCTTCCTCATATGGAGCAGGAATCAGTGGCTGCTCAAGTCCAGTGCATGAAATCCAGTGTTTTCAGTTCAAAGATAGAGCTCATCTGTGTGCGGTATGTGTGTGCGTGTGTGTGTGTGCGCGTGTGGATGTGTAACGTCCAGGCGTGTAGTGAAACTCGAGGATGGGCTGGCAGTCTGGTTTCACTCCAGACAGATTGGTGAAGTCTTTTGACGTGGTGGAGAGGCCGCCTACAGGCTGAGTCACTGTGTCACACACTGACGCTGTCTGAGAGTTTTTCCATAAACTCCCACATATCAATTTGTTCGTCAGGAGAAAGTGGGCGCTTTTTCTCTTGAGGGAATATTTTGTTTGATATGTCAAGGTTATTCCCAAAGATGGTGTTTGGAGAGTGAAAATAAAAGAAGCGAGGAGGTCTATGCTAGCTGGAAGGTTTTGACCCTCACACTGAGTGCAGCTCAGATATTCCGCCACTCTTTGATCCATCACTGAGTTGCTTTATATCTCTCATCTTCTATGATTCTGTTAATGTTTTGGCTTAAACATATACCACTGCTATTAGTGAATTGGCTGAGTGCGAGTAGTTTAGTTGCATAATGTTCTCATGACTAAGACTGATGAAGTGAATCCATGAAAAAGCTGATATCCATAATTGATTTCCATTATCAAATCAATACCAGTCACAAGGGATATGTTTTGGAAATATGAAGCAGATGAGTTAATAAAAAACAATTATTAATTCAAGAACATCATATCAACAGTCAAAAATATATTTGTCCAAGTGTGGCAGATATGCACAAACATCTAACTTGTGCTTTGTTGTGACATTTGATTAAATGACCCCATTTGAATGAAGTCAAAGTGTAGCAATCAGGGAAAGCGCACTTTGTTCATTAGAGTTTGAAGTGAAAATGTAACAGACATATTCTGAACTGAGTCAGGTCATCTAAAGCAGGCCATATCTAAAAATAACCCAGGGAGCTCAGGACACCCGCAAAACAAAAACACAACAGGCAGCAAGCTGGAGGAGAACACACAGCTCAACAGGTGAGAGAAAATTGTGCGACTGATATGACCTGAAATGAGTTGAAGTGAATTTTATGCATCCTATCAGATGTGAGAGCTTTATGCTAATCTACTCAATGTGACACCATTTTGAGTGTGAACACAGATAAACAAGTTGGATTCCTGCATGTTACCTGCATGTGTAACAGAGCTCTTTGTCGTGACAGACAATCAGCTTGGTGTTTACAGGAGTCACATGCAAACTCATGCTTATCGTTTTACCCTTGGCCTAGAAATGGATGAATTTGATCAAGAGGGCATAAATGAGGAACTGATTGAGTTTGCCATTAGAGAGAGCGTTCAAGATGCCTACAAGACAGCATGTTCATTCCAGATAAACAGGTTTGAGAGTCCAAATTGTTAACGTTATTTGCTGTAAAAACTAAATATTCACCCTTTCATGATTATATCAATCAATTGATGTGTAAAATCAAATTATTGAGTTAAAATTCAATACTGTTCTAAAGACTGATGATAGTATTGCTGGGTTAAAAAAAACAATCATTCTCTTCATCATTAGGAAAGAACAAAACAGTGAAGCCTTTAGGATGATAATGTCAGCCATTCAAAAAGGTAAGGCTCCTTTTTAACTCAGAGGCACGAATAAATGTTTGTTCTTGTGTGCGAACTGGCTTTTGGTTTGGTATCCACAGGTGACTTGCATGCGCTGCAGGAGCTGTCAGCTCATGTATCTGCCTTCAGAGAGAAGGACAGCAGGGGCTGGCTTCCTCAGCACGCAGCAGCTGTGCAGCCACAGCAGGAGATCCTGCACGTGGTGCTACAGGGTGAGAGCTCAGTGCAACAGGCTGGGTAAAGGATAAGAGCACCAAGCACCTGCTTTTTGATCAGATCTTTCAGGCAAATGGAGTCAGAGAGTGTGTGTGTGTCCAACCTTGCTGTGTTTGCAGTGGTGTTGACATCCGCAGACCTGACCCTGGAGGAGCAGACAGGGGATGGCGACACGGCTCTGACTCTGGCAGCGGAGGCCGGTCTGGTGAAGAACGTCCACATGCTGCTGCAGCACACAGCTTCACCACACAACACCAACAGCAGGAACGAGTCTCCTCTGCTTATTGGTAATTTCAACACAACATCAGCCAACAAACACATATTATCAAATGTTATATGCACATATACTTTTTTTCCGTACCATGTCACTTTGCGTTTTCTACATTTGTCAGCAGTGAGACAGAATTCATATGACATGGTGTTGGCCCTCATCATGGGTGGGGCCTTCGTGGAGCAAGTGTGTCTCACTAAGTGGACGGCAACCCATGAAGCTGCGAAGGTGAACGACACGACTGTGATAGCAGCTAAAGCACGAACAAATCACAGCACTCATTCAAAGCTTTTTCTCTTCGCCTTCTTCTCCTCCATTTTCCCATGCCGCTGTATTTCCCCGTTTACACCAGGTTGGTTGTCCAGCTATTCTAATGCTGCTACTTCGACATGGAGCAAAGGTGACGGCTCGGGATGGACACGGGGTGACGCCTCTGGGGATTGCAGCTGAATATGGCAACACTGAAGCTTTGGAAATTCTCATAGAGTATGGTAAAATATTAGAAACCTCTAAAAACGCCTGCTGGGTGAGCGGCCTACAATTCCATGATACTGCACTAACTTCTCTCCCACTCAGCATACTGTGTTGTGGCGTCGTCCACTAGGTGGTGATGTGAATGCCCAGGCCAGCAACGGAGACACAGTCCTTTATGATGCATCTGGATCGGGAAACCTGGACTGCATCAAGCTGCTCCTCGAACATGGAGCCAACCCAAATGTGGCCAGCTATGCCTCTGAGCTGCCCATCCACAGAGCTGCATATGAAGGACACATACTGCAAGTCAACCTTTACTTTCTGAAGCTGTGTGGCTGCACTGACCAAGAGCGCAGCCTGCCATCCCACCACATTCGATATGACAATAATCTCATGTCAAAAGATCCTGAATGTCAAGAAATCCTGAGACAGAAAAATTGCTCAAGACAAATTAACATTCTTCGTCTTCTTCCTCCTATTTTGCGGCCGATCAGATCAAACAGTCGACTTAAACATGTCTCTCTTTCTCTCCAACTCACTGCTCTGCTGTGTTTTCACTGCAGTCGCTTTCACAAAGAGCCTTCTGTTTATCGCTGTTTGTCAGTTCCATCACTGAATAACACTGTAGCTCAAACCACAATCTAATGAACATTTTTCTCTGTGTCCGGTTTTCTTCTTCTATAGCATTTGTTTTTCAGCGTTTCTGTCTCTCACTTTCTTCCCATTCACCCTGCCCCCTTCTTCTCACTACAGAGCCCTGAGGACTCTCATCCCCATCACAACAAAGAGAGCTATCCGGCTCTCGGGCCACAGCCCAGTCCACTCAGCAGCTGATGGGGGGCAGGTTGAATGTCTGGAGCTGCTAATACAGAGAGGATATGATGTCAACGCCCTTCTACATGCACACATCTCTGGTAGGACTTAGCTAGATAAACATACACATGCGTATCGCAGATTACAAGTATTACACCGGGATCAAACCCTCGACTTACTGGCATGCTATTGTCTGGGTTGAGGCATTAAAGGGCACAGTGCACAACACTCACACACAAATGTTTTGAAACTTGAAATAAAGACGTCACCTGTCTTTAACTGAGCAGAACTGAAAGAAATGGCTTTCTTAAACACAAAAAAATGCCCCATTACTGCTTGCAGCAATAACAGTGATTCTTCCGCAGCAGCTTGCCCGCTCATCCTTTGTAAACCTTGTGACAGAGAACTATGGAGACCTCAGAGCGACTCCTCTGTACTTTGCTGTTTCTAATGGTGATATAACCTGCGCTGAGATGTTGTTGGCAGCTGGAGCAAGAACTGACCTCGACCCGCTACGATGCATCCTGGTCGCTATACGAGCTGAGAGGTGTGTGGCTTAAATTTATGTGCGTGCGTGTTTTCAAAAGCAAAAAAGCCATGTGGTGGTGGCAAGATTGCGTTGCCATGACCTTTGACCTTTCTGCTCAGGTATGAGCTGGTTCAGCTGTTACTGTCCTATGGAGCAGAGGTGAATTGTTACTTCAGAGTGATCAGTAACACAACGTTCCCCACGGCCCTACAATACTGCCTGAGTGACCAGGTCATGATGCGATTGCTGCTCAACAATGGATATCAAGCTCACAAGTACAAAGATTCACTGTGGAATGAAGACGCAATAAACTATATTAGACAGTAACACAGTTCAAATGAAGCCTGTGTGGAGGAACCTGAATGTAATACACTCGGTTCAAATCAAAATAATGACTTGTCTCATAGGTGTTTCCAGTGTTGCCACGGTAGCAGTGAAGAAATGGATAGTACCTGGAATGACCTCCATAATCAGGCCTACAAAATTTACAGTCAGCCTAACGCTGTCACAGTAAGAGCTCATTATTATGCCAGTTACGCCGAATAAACAAACAAATAGCCCAGCAGATAGAATAAACCACATCTCTGCTTCTTTTCCTCTCTCAGTTCTGTGACTTTGTGTCAGTGTCGTGGCTGGAACATCTGGTGGGAAACGTGGTCAGGATGCTCCTGGACTATGTCGGCAATGTCAGCATCTGTCCCAGCCTCAAACGCATCCTGGAGAGGAGCCCAGAGTGGGACGAGATTTCTGACATCCTGAGTAAAACCTAGGACCAAAAACAAAACAAAAACATGATCTTAAAGTGGAGTAAAGTTCGCCCAAACATTCAACTCACGGTTGTATGTCGGTTTGTGTGTCCCCAGGTACACCATGTTCTCTGCAGCACTTGTGTCGCCTGGTAATCAGAGGTCACATGAGCTTCAGGACGCTGAATAACCCTGATGCCATGGCTGCTGTAGCTTTACCTCCCAGGCTGAAGAACTACCTGACTTACAGGGAGTATGACCTGTATGGAAACCTCTCCGCATGAAACACGTTTTATTTGCGGCCGCTGATGAAAAATCACTCCTAATCATCTGCGATTGAAACACAATCTGAATGTGACTCTCACCTATCTTGTTTCCTTCATGTGTCACATTGCATTATTAATAATGTATTTTGTAATTAGAAAATGCGGTTATTTAGCCACTGTTTTGTTGGATGTGCGATGTCTATCCTGGAGCTTACTAACTAAAGCTGGATTCACCAAAGCTGTGATGTGTTTTCATTCTGTATGTGTGTTAATACAACTATCCTGTACTTGGTTGTAGCAATACAAATGTAAGTCATCACTCATCAGGCCCTGAGGACAAACAGAGTTATAATCTGCATAAAAGCCTTTAATAACATCAGCATAATTCCTGTTCTTTCATCATGTTCTCTGCGCCAGACCAGAAGAGATTTGGGGTGATGACGCTGATGACGAGCTATGTAAGTAGCACGAGCGTCTGCATTTGGAGAGTGCGGTTCATGTGGCGTTCCGTTTGTGGCGAATGCAAATGGGAACCGCTCTGCTGATTTAGGTTTTAAAACTTCCAGCTGAGTAAATATGTTCTAAATAAGACGTAATCTGTTTTCAAGCGAAAAATAAAAATGCCCCAAAATCATAAACCTTTTTGGGAGCTCAAGCTTCTTTATAATAACACTTCGATACAACAATTATTTTTAGTTACTCCAAATAATCAAATGCTGAAACCTGATGACAAGGCATTGCTTTGTTGATATGTTCTAATTCAACACTGGTAATCCACTTGAAAGGTTAAACAAGGTGAAAGGATTAAACGTCTGTTGATCTGTAAAGATGTACTTTAACATAAATGCAAACATGCTGATGTTTAGCAGATGTTTACCATGTACCGCTTAGTTTAATGCTATCTAATGCGACTTTTCACCACATATGTAAGGATGGGATGAGGATGGAATTAGCTTTTTACAAGTAGTAAAAAAAAAAAGAAGCAGATTTAAGGAATCAAAATGAAAATAACTCTTAGGCAGTTATGATTGTCTGCTAACCAAGTTCCACGGCTATCCATCCAATAACGTTATGAGAGATTTACCCTAATCCAGATCCACAGACAATAGGAATAGAAGACATGTTGAAACTTTTTCGGGCTATACATGATCTCGTTGTTACACATGTTGTGTATCTGTTGAGTCCAGTTGGTCTTTTTTGGCCATGAACAAAGGCACTCAGGCCGCAGTGACAGACTGCTACGTTGACAGGCCACACAGCGTCTGAGCTCACATGCTTTTTGTGGCTCTGTCTCAGAGCACTGCCTCCCAAAAAAGACGCTGCATCATGGGGCCCACACTTTGCTACGTTCCCGTGTGATCCCTCTCTTAAGGCCCAAACAGCAGCTGTGGAGATTAGACAGAAGAGGACACTGACACACACAGGCTTCCTCACAGCGCCCACAAGGACAGATCTGGTTCAGACTGGAGCGGACTCTCATCAGAAGAACCTTTTAGCCTGCCCGGGAACACCACAACACCTTCCCTGACAAAGATCTCCTTGATTGGACTCAGAATTTCCAATGACCCCTTATTTCCTTGGATCTCAGTAACATCACAGTGGACCATATTGTTTGGACTTTCTGTCTCCACGCTTCTCTGTTAGTTGGGGGTCTACATTAGGTCATATGCCCTTAGAGAACTGGTCTCTGTGTTAGTTTAAACTGATTCTGACCGGTCCGTGCTGCTCGGGCTTTTACCATGAGTTGTTTCGGGTACCGTCGAGAGCTGAGTAAGTATGAAGACATTGACGAAGACGAGCTTTTGGCTTCCCTCAGCCCAGAGGAGCTGGCCGAGTTGGAAAAGGAGCTGGCAGACATCGATCCTGATGCCAATGTCCCCATTGGACTCAGGCAGAGAGACCAGACAGATAAGACACCGACAGGCACCTTCAGCAGAGAGGCCCTCACGAAGTACTGGGAAAATGAGACACGCAGACTGCTGGAGGACGAGATAGGCGGAGGAAGCCCCAAACCGGTGAGTGATAATGTCTAATTAGATTTGCTTGGCATTTGGAAAATGCGTCAGAGGTAATTCCAGTTTGTTTGAAGGTGTACCCGATGGAATTCAAAACCGATTACTTAAAACACAAAAATAACAAATTGTGGTAATTCTTGAAGTATCAACATGAAGACAAGTCAGAGTAAATTGCTCCAGCTGCCTCAAGTTCTAAGTAGTTTTAGTCATGCTATATGTTACACAAGTTTTGAAGAAAACAAATTACAATTACAAAATTGCATTTACTGAGGGACTTTACCAAACACAGGATGAAGAACAACAGGAGTGTGTGACAGATGAAAACAGTGAAGCAGAGGATGAAAAAGATGATGAAAACGAGAAAGAAAATGAAAGTAAGGAAGAAGAAGAAGAACAGGATGAGGAGGAAGAGGAGGAAGAAGAAGAGGAGGAGAGCGAGGAGGAGGAGGAGGAGGCAGCTGTAACAGACGAAGAAGATGATGAAGAGGAGGAGGAGGACCAAGATGATAACTCAAAACCTGAACCCTCTAATGATTGTGGGACATCTCGGGCTGACACCCCACAGCTACTAAAACCTCAGAGGGCAGAGCCAGTTAGACTGACTCCTCCCCCTCCACCTGCTGACGCCATCATTACTGGAAACCCAACGGTTGTGGATGAAGCGCTCCAACAAGTCCTCAGGAACGACCCTGAACTCACAGAGGTTAATCTGAACAACATTGATGACATCTCACAGGTATGAATTCAGACCAGCATGGAATTCATAACAAAATGTGTGAATGTTGTGGAATAATTTGAAAAACACTGAAGATGTTCATTTGCACCATTTAGTATTTTGTGAAACAGCAAGAGGAGAACTGCCTGATAATTTGTAGGTCTTGTATTGACTTCTTTAACATTATCCTTCATGAAATAATGATGTGACGCCTATTCAGTTGTGGTAGGAGAGTCCCATTGGTCTGTTAACTCTCATATCAAAACTTGTATTATAATCTCATAAACTAACTTCTCATGTAAACATTATCTATTCTAATTTCTTCTTAGGAAACTCTGATCAGATTTGCCGAGGCGCTGAGGACCAACACATATGTGCGGACCTTTAGCCTCGCAAACACCCGAGCTGATGACCCCGTGGCCCTGGCCATTGCTAAGATGCTCAAGGAGAACTCGTCCATCATCAGTCTGAATATAGAGTCCAACTATGTGACTGGGAAAGGAGTAATGGCACTGGTCCAAGCGCTTCCAACAAACAACACACTGACTGAGCTTCGGTTCCACAACCAGAGACATATGTGTGGAGGCCAGGTTAGCGGCGGTCCTTCACCTTGAAGTTCAGTTCCTTCGACAACACAACCCAGGATGATACATAAATATTTTCTTTAACTGCCTCCCACAGGTAGAGATGGAGATGGTGAAGATTCTGAGGGAAAACTACACCTTGATCAAGTTGGGTTACCAGTTCAACCTCCCTGGTCCCAGAATGAGCATGACAGGGATCCTCACCAGGAACCAGGACCGGCAGAGACAGAAACGACTGCAGGAGCAAAGGCAGCAGCAGGGCCAACAGGG
This sequence comes from Echeneis naucrates, assembly GCF_900963305.1. Classification (NCBI taxonomy): domain Eukaryota; kingdom Metazoa; phylum Chordata; class Actinopteri; order Carangiformes; family Echeneidae; genus Echeneis; species Echeneis naucrates. The sequence continues at coordinate 7,579,169 of NC_042533.1, forward strand.
GCTGACAGAGGGGGTTCTTAACCCCCGGACCACCGCACTGGTGTGTAACTTTGCTCCAAAAAGTAAGACTGAATAATGTCAGACAACAACAATTAGTCTTAGTGACAAATGTGTTTGTATATATTTCCATGCCTCTGTCTCTAGAGAGGAACACCTAGGTCATCGCCTAACAGCTCACCTAGAGCTTCCCCTTGGTCCTCACCTAAACTCCCCCGAAGCGACCTGGCTAAAAAACAAACTCCTCCTGCTCCACCTCCTCCGCCCCCTCCTCCTCCTCCTCCTCCTCCACCCCCCCCACCACCTCCGCCGCAGCAAGAGAAGAAAAAGCCCACTAGGATGATCGCAGAGGTCATTAAGGCTCATGAGGCGGGCAGTAAAGTGAAGGTGAAAAAGACAAAAGGGAAGAAGGGCAAGAAGGAGAAGGAGTCAGGAAAAGGAGAGACGAGAAGCATACTGAAGGAGCTTAAGAACGCACTGAGACCTGTGTCAGTGGAAAGAAGAGGCGAGGAAGGCAGCCGGCCCTCCACGCCAATGAGGTCAGCCCATGACCAGCTGATGGAGTCCATTCGCAGCAGCAGCATCCGCAACCTGAGACGGGTGAGAGGGAGGATTTGCGCAATGATGTTGACATTTAAATGATGCCAATATTTGCTTCCAGTTGTTTTCATTTCCACTCTAATTACCAGTGGCATTGTCCCCTAAATACCGCATCAGATTTAAGAGGGATTATGTAGAAATCTAATAAAAGGTGGTAAAAACCATTCCTCCTCCTCCACAAGCAGCCTAACCATGTGCCAAGTAGAATCCCTCTATAGGCGACGTTAACAAGTAGGAAGTTTAATTTAGATGAGGATGTCACAGAGTCAGCAGCGTCTGAGTCATCTCTGTGGCTGACACTGGGGTAGGCAGACAAGAGGCTGCTTACCACCAGACATGAGGGCTCTGTGACATGATCACAATGCTTTTAAAGTCCGAGAGAGAGATACAAACAAACCAGCATAATGATTGACATAATTGATATGGAAAACAAAGAGTAGGAACTATCGCTGCATAGACAACTGAGTAATGTCTGCATTTTTATTTTGAGTGCTTGCTTTTTTCCTCTCTTTGAGAGGACAGACGTGAATTACCTTGGCTGAAGCTTTAGCACAGCTTGTTGCATTGTTAGAGTGGAAAATCAGCTCTGCCCTCAGATGGTGGGGTCTCTTAGCTGTGAAATTCCTGCCACTTACTGCTGGTATTTATAGAAACTATTCACTGGAGCTTCGATAAAGACATCTGTGGTACGTTGCCACAGTGCGCAACAAACAACACGCATTTGTTAAAACAGCCCAATAAAACATCATCCTGTGACGCCACTGAAAACATCGTGCATGGTTCTACGTCCAAGTTTGTTTTTTAAAAATGTATTACAAACACAGTCCAGAAGTCATAAGTTAATGAAGTTAGTGATGTTACTCATCCTTATATTTCCTGCCGCATATTTCAAAGAAAGTTTTTTATCATTTAAATACATTTTGATGGGCTGCCTTTAAAACTGACATGCCATCATCATTTTCCAGGTGGAAATCCCACATCATCTCCTATAATACATGCAGAAATAAGACCTGTCCCTTCGTTGGTGTGGATATCTGACTCATAGAGCGACCAACAGTGATGAAGGCACAAGGTGAAAGCATGTTGGGATGGCTGAAGAGGCACAAACTGAATTCTTACTCATGAAAAAGAAAACATACTGGAAAATTTGCACTGCAGTAATAGCTTTACATTTTAAAAATGTTGACTTTTTTATTTATGCGTTATATGAAATGGTATTTGTATTTTCATTTTAAAATTAGTTGACTGAATTGTTTACTGACGAGCTGTCTAATTCACTATTTTCCTGTAAAACTGTAAATATGATTTGCTGCAGGTTGAATTATATGTCAGGTTTCAAATATATAGATTTGGTGTTTACAGTAGTACTTATGTATTTTTTCTTTGGTTACTGGATTAGTTCTATTATAATAACAAGGGTCAAATTGTTCTGTAGAAGCAGAGGCATCATGCAGCCACTGTTTTTATCAGCTTACCGGTCAACCACCTCTGATGCATTTTCCCACTCTGACACATTCACAATACACCCACTCCAGTTGGCACATATTAGAACAGGGCTTTTTGCGCACTTTGAACAATTCACAATGCATGATAAGTGGAGGGAAAGAGCAGACACTCTCTGCCAGTGCAGGAGATAAATTACACAAATATCACAGGATGTGGGCTACAGTACACGATGCCTTGAGGGAGGACTCTATAACTTTTGAAAGAGGACATGCTTTCTCTTAAAATGTAAAGTTACAAGCTTTGCTAAGCCAATTTTCCACTGGCATAATTTGCTTACTGTTATCCAGTTTTGTGGTTTGGCTCAGCACTTCAGCGCAGAAGCTGTCAATCCAACAATGCGTTCCTTCAACTTTGCGAACATGCAATTATTCAAAAAGTTTGGGAGGGAAAAATATCAATGAATAAAGCATTACTTTTAAGTCTGAACGCAAATATTTTCGCATTTTTGAAAGAAACCGGATTAGACTGCTCACTCTAAAAACCAATCTGCCGGACAGCTCCTGCCGGACAGCTCAGTATGCAAAATACATTCCTTTAGCAGTGTCCATGAATAAAACGTTCTCTAATGAAGTACAGCCCTTTATGATATCTGTCAGAGTGTAAACTGGGGCATTCATTCATTCATCATCTACTGCTTATCCATTTCCGGGTTGCGTGGGGTGCTAGAGCTCACAGGTCGCCAGCCAATCACAGCGCCAACACACTCAGACCTACGGACAATTTAGAGTCACCAATTAACCCAACCATGCATCGCTTTGTACAATGGAAGGAAACCAGAGTACCCAGTGAAATGGGGAGAGCACGCAAACTCGACACAGACAGGCCTCATGTCACGGGAACCAATCCCACGACCTTCTTGTTGTGGGGCAACAGCACTAAACACTATGCCGACAGGCTGGCTGTAACCTGGGGATTCCATCCATAAAATTAATCCATTTATTGCTCAGACTTCTTGCTTATAAAAGGAGCGCGCTCAGGGTGGTCGCTGCAGTATCCTCTTAAATGTAAGACATAATTTTAAGGAAAGGTGAGGAAATAGCCGTCTCTGAAGAGCACTTTGCATGTGTGTTTCATTAAGACAGAGCAACTAAATATCCCTCAGGCCCTTAGACCTTTGAATTTCTTAATATGTATGTGATGCTGATGTGACACAAACGACAATTATTAACTGTATCCAAGGTGATAAATTCCCAAAAAGCTAATCTAGCTGTGAATGCATTGAATGGTCGTTTCAACAATAATCTGCATTATATTCTATTTAACTAGCTAATAATCCAGCTACATCATGAGAGCATTAGTGTCGTGATCATGGTTGCATCTTATCTTTATTCAATGCATTAATGTTTATCTATTAGCATCAGGACTTTGGCGACACTGATGTATTCTTACTAGTTTTTTGTCCTTCTGCATGCATATGTGGTGATTGGCGTCTCTATGGAAGCAGTCTCCGTTTAGTGCTGCCACAATAGTGGAAAGTGCCATGCCTGCATTAATCCCTCCTATAAACTCTGCAGCAGAGAACTGATACAGGGTCCGTGTGGTGTCAGCTGATGTGGACATAAACTAAAAATAAACGGTAAAGACTGAGTTGTTATGGTTTTTGTTGTGGTTAGTTACAGTATGTTAAGGGCCAAATCTGGATCACAGAAGTTTTATTTGTCGTCAGAAGAAATCTTATGTTCTTGTTGGCCCTTTATCTTCCAGCTTCAATGCCATGTTTTGGAAGAGGAACAGGGTCAACAGTTGCAACACAAAACAAATTGGATGTCCTCTATCTTCAGCTATTCCAGTCTCTGACACACAAAGATTCACTTTTATAGCTCCATATTGCTATGAATAGATACACGAGGGGTGTCCACACTCATTCCAAGATAAAGGCATGAGCATCTTCTCTTCCTTTTTTTTTTTTTTTTTTTTTCCAAACTGGAGATTTACGCTCACAGCTCAGTGTAACTTCTGCTTTCTGTTTCTTCACTCACACAGTTTTAATGTGTACCTGGCTCAGTGGGTGAAATGGTAGCAGTACAGGGTGTAATAATCCTCTGCTCAGCTGTTGCCAGATCTGTCCAACTCCCTGTCTGTTGCAGGGGATGAGGCCTGTATTCATCACTCCAAATGCAAACACGCAGACACACACACAGGAAGGGGAGTGCAACAAGGTCTGTGAGAATAAAGTAATGGGGTTTTTAACTAAGGTAGGATCTAATGGAATGTGTAATGACGGCTTCAAAATTCAAACACAAAAATGTGTTAGCAATCTCCAGGTTAAGGGAGTCAGAAAACCAAATTATGTAAATATCAACCTTTTATTGGAGTGTACAATGTCAGAGTTTGTTATTTGTCCAGCCTCTTTGTTTAGGCTTGGCATCCAGAACATCTTATTACCGCGTTACCTACAGAAGCTAACATCAGCGAAAAACATGGTTGGATTTACCCAAAAAGTATCTTAATAGTTGACAAAAGAGGTCAGTTCTTAAATCAAACAAGTGGCAATTTGTCACTCAAAGACAGAATTTAAAGAGCACATCAGTATTTGCTTTGTGGAAAACAGTAAAAATAAAAACCCTGAAGGAGTTTAGGGGCATTACAGAATTAATTAACGTAAAACTCAGTCATTTGTCACATTGAGGAAAATTTGTTCCTGTTTTAGCTTTACAATATGCCAAATATGTATTAACAAGACGAGCATGATGCTTGTTAGTATGTTGGCAGTGTTTTTACCAAAATGTTCCTGAGGAAATAAATGTCATGTTAAAAATCCTGAGCGACTGTTATGCTGACCTAATCAGTGCTCATGCTTTGGGGAAATGAAGCCTTGGATTCGTAGATATACAACCAGTTGAGTGACTATCCAAAAGTCATAATCACAACAGGCACTTTGCATTTGATTTAAGAGTGAAACGGTTTCTGTAGAGCTAAGGGGGCTAACATGCCTCAAGTCTAATCAACCTTTAAAGGAATTCAAACTCAATTCAAACTTTCTCCCTCTATGAAATGAAAAATTTAATTTCTTTGTAGGAAAATGTGCAATTTTTCATTTAACCTTGCTTGGTCTGATCTGAGCAGTTAGCATACGATGGACAATCTCGTTAGGATCCTTCTATCAAATCTAGGCTCTCAAAAATGCTCCCGTCGGATGAAATCATCTAGCATTATCATTATATTCCTTTGATAGAAAAATCACAGTTTAAACAGCATTATAACTAATTTATTGGGATATGTTGCATACTTTACCATCGCTGTCTCATTGAAGTGAATGGGAAAGTGCTCTCAGATTTTTTTTTTGGGACCCCTGTATGTAGGAAAAGTAAATGTTTCTGGTCTTTGGAGGGAGAAATTGGCCACTGTCTGAGTGCTTTATATTATCAATTCCTATGTTATACCTCAGTATGTACTAGTTAGTCAAGACAATATTGATACTTAGTTGAAATATGCCATGAATCTAATGTCAGCACTCAGTGTCTACGATAGGGAGACCACAAATTTCATCTCCTTGTTTCTGTAGTAACTTAGCATATGGACCCATTATAAGCATCAGGTATGTAAAGCTAAAAAGTCTTTATTCCTCAAGTTTTACATTAAGAATGACCTGATTCCAACAAATAGGCATTTGTTAAGACCCTGCTTGGTACTGAAGGAAAAAAAAACAACTTAAGCTGTAGTGTGAGGAAAAAAGAGAACTAAAATTCACGACAGATAGCCAGTCCTAACACTGTGGGCTATCAGCATGCATTTGCTGTATGTAGCATGGTGTTTTTGTGGTTAAAAAGTGATTATGCCTCATTACTTAAAGCATATGCACGTTCCATAATGATACAGACCTGAAAATATCCTGTACTGCAGGGAGTCTCCTCTTTCAATCTGTGCAAAAATATAACAAGACTCAACTCTGGAGGAAATTTACAGTCAACAGCAAAGGAAGCTAAATATTCCAAGAGAGCATTTGTTTTTTTTTTTCTTCTTTGTTTTTAAGAAAATATGAGTGCTAAACTAGGATCATTTGAATAAGTAAAAATAAACTACAGAGCAATAGGGTATGAAAATAGTTCAATTTTTTCCCTCCTGACAAACAATGATAACAAGATTGATGAGTGATTTGTGGCAACTTGTTGTACAAGCCCTTTCTTCAATCACCTAAATAACAGAGGAGACAAAACTTGACTATGGTTCAACAGACGAATCGATGTGAAACTGCACGTTAATCTGAGGAACATGTGTGATAGGAAGCTGAGTGACAGATGGAGGTGATAAACATCGATGAGTTGGGGCCGTGGGAGGAGGAGAAGTAGATACAAAGAGATGAGAAAAAGCAGAAGATTGTTAAAATGACAGATGAGACACACTACTGATCAAGGGACAGAAAGGGGGCCAACACGAAGACAGATAGACATGACAAAGATAAAATAACAACCTACGATAATGAGGACATAACAATTACAGATTAAATGAGGTATTGCACAGATTAATAAAAAAGCATAAAGGCAACAAAAATATACAGCAAATTGATAGAACATTTACATTTATAATTTTGAAATTAAAAATTTCTTTTTAGAAAGAAAAAAACAAATTTTAGTGTCATAATCATCCAGGTGGTGGGAAGTGGAGAAAAAACAAAAACAAAACAAAAAAAAAAATTGCTAGTCATCCCATTCATCATCGTCTTCAAAGTCCTCATCATCTTCATCATCATCATCCTCGTCTGTGGAAGAGAACACATCAAGTTTACATGAAGTCAAGTGAGACATCTGGGGCTATTAAATGCTATGAAATAAGATGCACATGGCGATAGTTCAAATGTGTTTCTAAGTGTAGCACAATGATGTAATGATGTTATAAATGTCAGACTGTCATAAATTTTCAGTTTTGCCTGCTGAGTGAGTGAACCTTCACTTTCTACCTTCCCTGAACACATTTTAAAACTGCTTTCAATTACTGGCAATGGAAATGGAAAAAAGGAATCACAAGGTTGTTGAAGTCTGATGAGGAAGTGGCAAAAGTCTAATTTATTTGTCATCTGACACACAGTGAATGACGTAAAGTCTAGTTTAAATGTCAAGCTGTTTTCTTAAAAAAGTGGTGTCTTTAGCACAACTCTACACCAAGGCACACTGCCATGGTTCTCTTTTCAATCAGTGCGTTATATCCTGTGTCAAACGAGTGCCAAAGTAATCTATGTAGGAAAAATAATAAATTGAAGGGCCGTGGGTCAGACGAAAGAAGTAACTTCATAATGTCTCCTTACCCTCTTGGAGATCGAGATGGGTACCAACCAATAAGATCCTTCAAGATAAACATCATACCACACATAGTTCTGTGTGATATTTATAAATGTACCTGAAGAATGAATAGCCCTGCTCCTTTTCTGCATCACCTCCATCAGAGCCCCTACTATGCCTGCTGACGGAGCCGGGGTGGAAGACGTTGAATCGGTGGTGTCGTCCCTCTGCAACAAAGACGGTGCCACACTTAGTTCAGGATTCAAATCTGTTGATTGAGGGATTAGTGTGTGATGAATGAATGCTGACCGCTTTAAGTTGAACCCCTTGCCGGATTTGGTCCAGAAGTGCATCTCTTCCAGTGCTGGACACTGGCCTCTCTTTCTGCTCCACCTTCTTCAGCTGGGTGCCTTCTCTGATCTGACTCAACAATGCTGACTTGCCAGTTGAGGACAGACTGCTGTCCCCTCCATTAGCCTCCGTGGGCAGCGGAGGTGCAGCCGGTGGAGGGCCAGGAGGTGGGGGAGGCGGAGGCGGTGGAGGTGGTCCTCCGGCACTGGATGGAGTTGAGGATGAGGCAGGAGGAGGTGGCGGGGGAGGTGCCACAGGGAGTGAGGCTGGTGGAGGTGGAGGTGGGAGAAAGCCTCTGCTTGGAGGGGGAGGGGGTGGAGCAGACATGCCTGGGCGAGATGGAGGAGGAGGTGGTGGTGCAGATACAGGGGCTCTGGAAGGTGGGGGTGGCGGTGGGGCACCTCTCCCCCGGGCTGGAGGAGGTGGAGGAGGGGCAGAGCTGTGGTGTGGGGGTGGTGGAGGGGGGCCACCTCTTGATGGAGGGGGTGGAGGAGCTGCAGGGAGAGAGGACATAAAGAATATGAATGTAAACAACAATCATCACTGCACCATTGAGGGCTCACAGCCTGCAACTCACTTCATACTCATTTATACATCAGACAGAATTAACCTCCTTCAGAGACAGCTGGAAGATGTGGATGGTCACAAAGGATTTCACAGCATATCTGTCCAAAATGCTTGTCAGTTCTCCAACTCTTGCACGAACCAAGCCATGCAGTTATAAAAGTAAGCCACAGGGGTCAGCCTTCTCCCATGGAACTGTTGTTAATTTGAGAAATTTAACAAAATACGCTTGTCATGAATATTTTTCTCATGAGATGATAACTGAAACATTCATCCAAATTTGGTAGAAGCAGGGGTTTGTTTTAAAGCCTCCCTTTAGATTTGTCACTGAGTCATGAAAATTCGATTTAACCTGAAGCACTTGAGTCTGGCTGCTGGTGGAAAAAGGTGTCAGTTCACATGCAAAGTGTTTACAGTACAAGTAGAGCTTACAGGTGTGGCTCAGACTGAAGTTGCATAGCAGAAGAGAATAACTGCATGACAATAATTTCATGAGTTTTCCTAAAATCACAAAAGCAGCACTGTACAGAAATCTTGCATTTTTTTGTCACTCTGAGTCAAAAAGAGTCAGATAATAAAAGCACATCCAAGTACAAACATTAAAACAGCAAACACTGAAAAACCTTAAGAAACTGCAAAAGCCTCACACACTATAGTTGAATTCTTATACAATATTACAGTCCATCTGTACATGCAAGTCATTTGCTGTCACAGCAGGTCATGCATAGAAACCTACCACTCCACCTGGGCGGACCTGGGGATAAAATCACCACACTAGTTAGACTACCTTCAGCTGACAATCCGCCCATTAAAACACATGGTGTTTGTCAAACAAAAATGAGCAAAGACAACATTCAACAACACAACTGGACTGAATTGTTTCTACATCCTGTTCCCAAAACACTCCACTGATGCCTTTATAGTAACAATTTCTGTGAAGCACCAAGGTTCCTTGCTGTCCTTTGTTTAAGTAAATATTTGTTACCTTCTACTCCTGCATAAGTAAAGCAGTTTTTTATTTAAATGGCAGAGGACAATCTGTATTCCAAACTGACTTACCTTGTCTCCGTAGCTCATTTTTGACAGCTTCTACACCTCCTTTCTTCTCAATAAAGTCGTAGATGACTTTAGAGGTCTCCTTATCCTTCAGCTGAGCCTCAGAGATGCCACACATGTCAAACAGGTTCTTTAGCTCTGGGTCCAAGTTATTCAACTGAAGACAGACGCAGAGAAAAATGGGACACTTGGTAAATGCATCTGTTGAACTGCTAAAATGGCTGCAGTGGGTTACTTAACCTTTTAAATGGAAGAGCCACCATTTGGGTTGTGAATGTATTGGCACAGATGCCACTAACAATGCATTATTTAATGCATATGAATAGTCTACAGGGCTGATAATGTGTGAAGTAAGAACTCATTAATTAATCATCAGGGACACAGAGAGACACACTGATTTGAATTGAATTAATTAATGTATGTCTTTCAATAGTTTTAATGTAGACAGGACTCATTTCTTGTCAATGGCATTGAACCATTTTAATATGAGTGAGTCGAGATTTCTCCAGTCACGATTCAACTTTTGAAATAGGCAACATTTTCATAAAGTGATAATGTATAAGCACAGTCCCACACTCTTGGTACTTAATCATGTGCCTATAATGTGAGTTTACCAGCTTTATTCGGTATTTATGAGCTTTTCAGCTCACAGTCACTGACATGTTAAGAGTTGAGGTTGGTTCAGTTTGGATGAGAGGGACATCTGGTCATTTACTTGTAATATCTCAATGTGCTGTACAGAGAAACCTTTATCATCACCTTCAAAAGCTCAAAATACCCAAAATATTAGCAGCCATGTTGCCATCTAGTGGTGTGGAGCAGCACTGACAGGTTGGTAGCATGGATAAACATACTTCATACTTGACCCCCAGTGTTTTGTTGGCAGTGGAGATGATAAAGAGATAAATTAATTGTGTCTATGTTTATTGGTTAGATTTCAGGTCACTGCCACAAAGTGAGTGAGTTGAACTTGTTACAGTTTAACACCCTGAAGAGGAAGAGATCCTGAGATTCAGACATCTGTGTCTCAGAAAAAATGGTGTTTCAAGTGCTTTACTCTAACTATAAAGAAACTAATTTCTTTTTCATCTGAAATAAAAGTACAACACTTTTCAGATTATAAAAAGGAGAGGGACAAATTTAGTGGCTGAGATTTTGCTTCATCCTGCTCATTTGTGAATCGCAGGCGTAAAGCTTGAGGATTTGAGAGGTGACAGAGCTTTGTCTGAGTGACGTCACTCATTCAAATCAATCTAAGTCCTTGAAAGCATTAACTTATGAAACTAAATCATCTGAATTTCATCTTTTCATTTACAGACAGAACAAATCCTCTGCCCTGCATGATCCCATACTCAGCATCCAACGTAATTACTGATGATGCTTTTTGGGAACGGGCCCATGGATTATGCAGATGCAGGTTGATTCTCTTCCTTCCAAAATCTCCTTGTGTAACACTCCCAGCAACTTGGCCATGCAGCTTGGCTTAATATTTTAGGAGCTAGGAATAAATTCTAAAAATCTTTCTGACAGGTAGGGGGTTTGAATGACTAACAGATGGAGGTTAACAAGTTTTAAAAAGAATATCTACATTAGCAGACACACAAACACATCGTCCATTGACATAAGGTCATGCTTACATCAAAGCCTGTGTTAGGATCCCATCCTACGTGTCCAATGTGCCTGTGGGTAAACAAAACAAGACAGGATGTGAGGGCATGCAAAAATGAAAATGAGGAAAACAAGTCACACCGTATTTATTTATAAAGATGGATGTCATTTGTTGGTTTACACAATGAAAACACTCATGTTTCTCACAAACACTATAAAGACCGTCACTGAGATGATTTCTGAAACTCCAGCAAAGACTTTCCTGCATTCACAATTTTTTAAAATATTCCTGGATTAATATTCGGATTCTGGGCCAGTATGTCATACAGCAAATATATCTGCATTAAATGAATCTGAAACCTATATGAATCTGCTTTAATGTTGATTTCGCACTCATTTCTATCTATTCTGTCTTTAGACTCTGCATGAGAGTATACGGTCTAGAGATCAGATGGGGTCATTTAAAGAAAGATGTGGAGAAAGATGGATTAACGTCTTTTGGAGAGATGCAGGCGATGGTGAAAAAGATGATCTTCAGCTGAGCAACTTTTTAAAATCATTTGCCAGATGATAACTCAAAATGCATGACCTGAAATGAACATAACCATGTTAAGGCCTTGTGACTCACTGGAAATTGCTCGGTGTCCCTATGTCTGCCTTGGTCAACCGCTTCCTCTTGCCTTTACCCTTTTTCTCCTTTTTGGGGAAGGAAGAGTGCACAATGTTGTTCACCTGAGAGTTGGTATGGTAACGCTGGACACTGTTGATCTCTGGGTTTTTGATATCGACTGTTGCCATGGGCAACGTAGGACCTGGAAAAACAAAAATTCATAAATTGCAGTTCAAATACACCGGTAAATGTTAAGCATAGAGGATAACAGTTTTAATGAAACAGACACATAAGGAGTCATGGAGTTCAGCACCAACTCTACAGGAGGACTTGAAACACTTTAAGCACACATCTTGCTTATATGAAAAGGAAAACTCATTATAATGTGTATAATGTGACTAATGTGACTTTATGTTAAATTAAGTAACAAGTAATGCAATGTTGAAAATGAATCTGCCCCATATGAAAATGGAAGCAGGTTAACTTCCGGGTCTGCAATATCTGTTCAGTTACATAAGACAAGATTTGATGCTTATTACAGACTTTGTTAGGTTAAAAGAGAACTTGGCATGAACTTGGTGTAAAAGTGGCTCAAGCTATGAGGGATTATACAGTCATCTCTTTCATTTCAGTAGAATCTGTAAACAAATTGGTTCAGCTAATACACCTCCCCAAAAAAAATTGTCACAAAGACTGACAAATATATAGAGGTTTATAATCTGTTGTAACACGGTGCAGCCCCCCAAACCGTTGTTTTGTAAATGGATCTTCCTTTATTTATGTCACCATGACTAGCAGAATCAAAATGAATTATCAAACTAATATAGCGCCACAACATCTCTTAAGGACGATCTTAATCTATATTCAGTTCTAACTGTAATATGGGGTAATACTTATTGTATTTGTGTCATGTACTGGGCATGGTAACGTGAGCCATGTGTCCACTATACACACACAGTCATCATGGACTTAAGGTCAGTGCACTGGAAAACATCCACCAGCAGTAAAACTACTGGTATGTCAGATTCTGTCACTCAATAATATTCATCCCCAGTTTGTACAGCTAGAATCACGCATGTTCGCACTTTTCACATTACTGTTTAAAATAAATTCACTACCAAAAGAAAAGTCACACAAGTCCAACGAATCCCACCAGTGCCTCAGGTGCAGCACATACCTCTGACACTCTCATGACAGGGACTTCTGGGAGTTTTGCTGAGTGACGGTGAGGCTGACCGACTACGCCTCCTTCTCACCCTGTCTAAAATACACCCGCCCTCCTGTCTTGCCCTGCAGGTGGTCATACTGACATCAAGAAGCATTTTGCCAAACAAGCTGTGAGCGCGCTCTTCTGAGCAAATGGAAAGTCGAGCAGTTGGTTCGGATAGAGGTGGGTACAGTTCATCCTGCGGGAGGACCAGACAGTGTAGGGAGGACAGGCAACTGCCTGGGCCCAAACCTCCACCTGCTGTTGCTCCTCGACTGCCCTCACAATTAAGTTCCTCAGAGGGAGTAGATAGGAAGGTGGTGCAGAACATCATTATGGCTGACAGCTGACAAAGAGCAATACCATGAGTACTATGAAGATTTTGGTTCAATTAAAATCATTGGACATAGTATCTTGTTCTAAGACTAGATTGGTTTCAGATCATCTGTCTCAATGAAGATAAGGAGAAATACTGAAGAAGATTCACAACCCCAAAAGGGACAGACTGCTTTCCAAAAAAAAATTACTTCTTTCTAAACCCAACTTCAAGGAGGTAAAAAGTAAAATGCACTTGTCTTCGAAATTATTCCACTCTTCTTTGGTAAAATGTTTCTTCTCTATTCAAAAATGTAAGAAAAACAGATGATCCCAAAGGTTTCCAAGACATCATCAAAGAAAATAAGCCAACTTGTGACAGACGTTGTGCAGCAGTCTGTATTTACAGAATGAATATCTTCTGCAGACATCTGATGGAGTTAAGACGAATACTGTCTGAGCTGTGAAGGCAGACATCCAGCAGTGCCACCAGAAGGCAATAGAGCCAGCCAACAACCAAGGTTTACTCTTCCTCTTACATTCCTTCCATTACTACAACAGTGCTCGTCTATGTATCTTGTTTTCCCAGCCACTGCTTCTTTGCTGTATCTGAACTTGGCATATTTTGCAATTGTTTTCTATTCCTCTGGCGTTCCATCTCAGCGAGGTGCACATTTAGATTATCATGCTTGGATTGGACCGCTTTGCTCATCTCTCCCCCCACCACCACTGCTATCTCCTCCCATTCCCCGCAAAACACACAAATGGATCTAATCCGAGCAAATTATTCCGGATTTAGCATTTTATTTTACGTAACCATTAAAGCCCGTCCATGGCATAATCCCCACATTAATCTCGTGGGGGTTTTAAAAACATGATGATTGTGCAGGGGTGACAGAAAGGGTGAGAAAAGGCAGACAAGAGAATGGGAATGGGGGGCAATTAAAACAGATTAAACAAAGAACAAAGGGCACATGGGGATAAAGGATGGGGGGGCTGGAAAGGGCAGAACTGAATGAAAGACTGGGGTTGACTAGACAGTGACACATCTACAATGCAGTAAGGGAGAAAGAATGAAATGAGGAGAAAATATCCCTGTGTTAAAATACAATAATGATTTCTTTTGGAATTGATTAAATTCACAGATGCACTTATTCAGAAACTAAAACCATGCATGACAAATCCACGATAGAAGCCGGCATAAACATTTATGCATGACAGCATGACTGGGCACAGATGCATGGAACATGTTGCTTTTGGGTAATACGTTTCCTTTTAATTCTCTTCTCTGATTGGTGATCTTAGAAAAACTATAAATACCACAGGTATTCTACTAGAAGGTCACTAAGGAGAGCACAAATGATCCAGCAGATTGGGATTATTGTCTGGATTTGCACCAAACTGTAGGAACCATAAAAATCCTGTATTGATACAAAAATGAAATCAATACTTCCCTGACCCATGCCCCATCTCTTTACCATATCTGTTCATCACTGCTTCGGTACCTTTTTACTTAATCCTTCTGAGAGTAAAAAAAAGATCTCAATCTCATTCGCTGGAAAAAAAAAAAAAAAAAACACACTACGCTATCAGCTGTAGCTCCAGTACACATAAGGGCTTAGGAACATCATATATGTGGTGTCTGATCTGACACAATGCAATACATCCACAGGCCTAGAACTGCTATGCTGCTCTGAAAATGGTATCAGCTAAATGATTAGATGTGTGATCTATGAGATGTTACCTACCGACCTACTAATGTTTTTCCTGCTATGAGCAGTTCCTTCTTTCCTTTGTGCATTTCATTATGGAACAATAGTTCCATAAACTGCGTGCTTATACATCAAAAGCTTGCAATACTTTATTTCACTTTGTACATAGGTGGAGTATTTTGACTTTATCTTTAAAATCTGCCTTTTTTGAGTTGTGGCCAAATGACACAAAAATCTAAATGATCCTGAAACTCCACCCATCTAAAAACACCAAACAGGATGACACAAATGCTTCCCGGTGTCAAACACACAGCTGACCATTTTTTAACACTTCTGCCAATTTCTGACGTTATGCTCAGAAAACAGTGGAAAACATACCATTTGGAGGGTCGCGTCTCTTCTCTGTGAACACACAGACAAAATGAAACCATTACAATCCTGTGCGGGGTAGTGGATTGAGTTAGTGAGAAGTGAATGTGCATGAGACTGCAGATGCACAAAGAGAAGAGAGTTTATTGTTTTTTAAGTGCAGGGCTCAGCGGGATTGGAACGTTATTCGGAAAAGATGCCAAGCAAAGTGGTCTGTTAGTGTGTTTAAATTGGACAATTTTCACTCAATCATACCAGACAGCTACCGGACAACATTGTAACCATATATAAATCTTATTGTTCAAAAACACTGAACAGTCTGAAAAGCATAATGTGGGTTTCCGTTTTATACAGCAAGATAAATAATTAAAAAAAACCAACACACACACACACACACAGACCACAAAATGTTGATGGCTTCAGCTCCCGTTGGGCGAAGTTCAAACAGAGAAAGCCTTGTAGATATCATTAGTGGCCCAAAGCAAAGGGCCGAAGGGGAAGAGATGAAAGAGAATGATCCATTTGAAAAGTCAGCCACAAAGGGCGAAGAAGGAATATGGACAGTCTTAATCAAGCAAGTAATGAGAAAAGTTAAGGGAAGCATTGTGTCCACGACAGGTGAATTCTCTCTCTCAGCAAATTACTTATTTGTTCATTTCACCCTGAAACTGTAGTGCCCCCCTTGGGCCAGTCACCATAATATCTCATATATGCAAGAGCTGTGTTGTGATGAATCACTTCCAGGCCTTTGTTAAGTTCTGATGGTGTCTGTTGTCAAAAAAACATGGAAATACATTGATCCAGACTTCCTGACCGCAGTGTGCATGTGTTAGTGTACGTGAAGCAGTCAAAATGTAATGTCTATGCCAAATACACAGTTAACTAAGGGAAAGGTTTTCTTGTAGTGCATTAGAGTTAATTTTATCAGGATGACTTTCAACAGAGAGCATTTTGCTTTTTATGGTGACGCATCATCTTATTTGATCACACATCCTGAAGGTGAGGAAAGGTTTTCAGTTTGAAAGCGTTGTTGCCGACAGCTTTAAGAAGTGCAAAGGGATTGCAGCGGATCGAGAGAAGAAGGGTAAAAAGTAAAGAGTACCAGGTGAAAAAAAAAATTCAATACATGACAATTTGACAAAAGACAGGTTTGAACTTTAAAATCAGGCCAAGTTGATGTCACATGCCAGATGCAATACATCAGTCCTGTGCTTCTAAGTGAATACTCTTCATGTATTGAAATTTCAAACAGGTTCTGTAAAAATGACAAGTTTAGAAATGTATCCGAGCTTGTGCTCAGAGCAGTTTGACAGCTTAAAGCCAAAACCTATACCTTTTAAAGTCACATAAATTGTAGTGACGTGTTTTGGCTTGAATTACTCTGAAGAGATGAAAAATGAAAATGTACTAAACCTGTCATTTTTTTTTTTAAATCATGTTAAGTCATCAGGTAGGCTTGTAAGTAAGTTAGCAGCGGCAGTAGGTAGATACCAGTTTTCCTCTGTCTTTTCCCGAGTAGCTCTGTCACATGGCTGTGGAAACGTTTGGCCTCTTCCTCATTGGCGAAGTTCAGGCCCACTTGGCACGTCTGGAAACACACATACAAACACAATGCAGTAATTTATTAAACACCAATAAATTAGTAGCACCAATTTATTTCCTGTTAATTGCCAACAACTCACCCCACTATTAAATTTCCATGACTGAATTTCCAATTCTATTTCTAGTGAATAGCCCCAGCCTCATCGCCACAGTCCCACATAGCTTTTGGTGTGCTGAAGTCTGAGCCACTGTACCCATTAGCTAAACGTTACAAATACAAATACAAAACCAGGAGTTTTGTCACAAGAAGTGCTTCAGATAAAAACCTAAATGTTGAACATTACATTTTTAATAAGGAGAAATAATTAAGTATGCTTTGTTCAGCACTATATTCAAAAGGTTGAAATTTTGATGAAAAGTGTTCCCTTTCACTTCAGTGTTTCTTGAGAGCAGCAGGACCAACTGGGCCTGTTACACATTTGACTGTGCAGGCGTGTTATATTTATAATATAACACACAGGGACTTTTTGCATGATCAAAGAAATGAAGTCCAAACCTGTGAAACTGGTTAAAAATGTACTTTACAGCACAATTGAGGAGAATATATTTGCACTGCTAGCACAAAGGAGGAGTAAATGTCTTCAGGAAAGTCTGTGGCTTTTTAAAGTCAATGACTCAAATCAACGAAAAAACACAAGAGCAGAAACTGGGACAGAGGCTTTTCCATAAATTGATACAAATAAAAAAAAATAAATAAAAATAAAAACAAAAGACAGATAATTTTGAAACAGGATCAATAATGTGATCCTATTTACTCATGAGAGTGCTCAGTAGTCATTACAAAATTATTATCATCATGTGGTTGCATGGAACTCATGGACCACATCCCTGTTTGAGCACTGCCTTAATTTTGATCTCAGTTATACACCTCGAAGGTGTTGTGCCTAGGTCTTGCACATGATGCTATCATCTTGACAATATTCTGTCCACAGACAAAAACATCTTAAAACAACCACCTCTGAGTTGCCTCTCTATAGCAGGCCAAACCACAATGATCACACACACAGACTCACAAGGTCAGAATAATACCAACCACACTGTTGCATCCACTCAAATTAATTAAATAAAAATGAGAAAGCTTCAATCGAGGAGACTACTCACATCTCCAGCAAATGTGATAAAGTAGGGTTTGGGGAAGTAGATGTTGAAGTTGTTGTACAGCTCCTGTTCAAACATCATCTTACCTTCCTGTGGAAAAACACAGAATAAATAAATGTACTATAAAGAACAAATAGATTACACATTAGGTAGCAGGACAGACAGTAAATACTGTAGGCCTCACTCATCCTTTACACCCTATTGCTCTGCTAGAAAAGCACAGGTTCATTACAGGTATGGAACAGTGGTACACCCATGTTGATACTCATTCCGGGCAGGTTTTGTGCTGGTGCTGGCTTCTGTTGTGATAAACGACAAAGATACAATCATCAGTGTGCAGATTTGGTGTTTTGTACTCATTTACCCTGATGTCAAAGACCCTGATGAAGTAAGATCGATTGGGGTTGTCTTTGACCAGACAGGCCACCCCGCAGCATTTCTTGTTCCAGCTAGAGGTCCTATCTGCTGTGAACACCTGGACCACTGCCGAGCACAATGTCTGAAAGGAGGAGAAACACAGAGAAAATTATGTTATCTTGCTTGATGGACAATAAATAAGCACTTTGTGTGTGTGTGTGTGTGTGTGTGCGCGCGCGTGCACACACACGTATGTAAATCTGCACACCAAAGAAAGAGAGAGATTTAATTGCACAAAGCCATTCTTTGCAGAAGTCAAGATATGGGCCTTTTGATGTCTGAGAATGATGACAGATGATTGAGAGACTGGGTGGCAATAGCTCTGTGGGAATCAAATCGCTCTGTCATGCAGTTGTCAGAAAGGCCTCAGTCTATGCCAAATGCATGACATGCAGCACAGAATGTGTCTACAATAAGAGACTCATTCCTGAACCTGAATCAATGCTGTGGGGGATGAAATATGTCTCCAACCTAAATGTAAAGTGATTTCTCACATTGTATAACTTTAGCTACACTGATACAGCTGACAGAAAGCAGGTATTTGACCCACATACGCACGCAGCCCAAGATGACTAAGAACACACATGTAACACCCATAGACACACATCAATGATCATAAGACTCCCAACAGTTTTACATGCTGCTCCGGGGGTTTCCTCCTCCAGGGGGGTCCTGGTCCACACTCATTATCACAGAGATGAAAGCCAGAGCATCAACAGGAGAAAGGCCTTTGCAATTTCCGATTTTTTTTTGGATACTTCAACACAGAGCTCTTATATGGTTATGGTTCTGCTTGCTTGGTTTTAGTCTGACCATCAGAAGTGAAGCACCATACAGTTGGTCATTAGGAGAAATTCCTGTCCCTGGTCAAAATATTGATAGTAGCAACAAGCAGTGTTTACAGTGTGACCAAACTGTCCACAAAACTAACAGTTTCAAGGCGTGTGTCTGAGCAATGTTTAAGACAATAAACTCCAACGTTCTAGTTCCTGGAGCATCTGAATGCACTGTTTTGTAAGTGATGGCACTATGATCGAGGAACCAAAACTGAAATTACATCCCCTGTGGTTAATAAGCAGCTAAAGTTCCTTTGTAACCGTAAAATTGCCTTTCAAAAAAAGTTACAATTTCCAAGAACTCAGTCTTTTCAAACACTGTCACCTTTGCAGGTCACTGCTTTGTATTTTAGAGGTACAGCCAATGCTGCAGAAGAAAGAACAACCGTGCAAAAGAGGCTATTACAATTCAAAGTTTAAAGCGGTGACTCTTTGATCTGATAGATAATTCTTTTCAGTTGAAGCTATGGTGATCATCAAACTTTATCTACACCTCCACCATATACAGGTGCTTCCACTGAGACAATGACACATCTCTTCACTAGATACAATGTACCACAGCATTATTCAAATAAGATGTCACGTTGAATTAAACTGGTTACAGAGCCTTGGGTGAACAGTGGCCATAACAAATGTGGCGATGCTGAATGAATAACATTAATCTGCACATTACACAGCATGAGATAGCAGGACCACCTATGTATTTGCAGAGAAAATGTTACAGCATAGTGATGGTAAGTTAAAAAGCTCACAACATGAATGACACTGCAGAATATCTCAGTCTGTCAGTGTATTTGTGCACAGTATATCAACATTACTCTGTTGATTTCAATGATGTAACCCAGTTCCAACAAACAGTCATTTAAATTATGTCCTTGGAGAGGCTGTTTGTCTGTCAACACTGTATGCACAAGACATTTTTGTTCATACTTGTGTAAACAATGGGTCTCTTGGCATCATGGCAACTTTTCATTGTTGGGGTATAGATGAAAAACAGAAAGATCAAAAGATTAATATGAATCTTGCTTCATGATGTATTTTCTCTGTAAGGGTGGCTGTACCAGTGTCCAAGCTCCGAGGCCCTGGGGTTTCATCTGCCCATCAAGGGCTGATTGTTCCTGAGAGGGCTGAAGTCTGCAGGAACTGAAGCTCTGCCAGTGGCGTCATTAAAACCCAACAAAAATACTTTCACACAAATGAAGGATTTTTCCATGTCTTATGCACTTGCTTCCAGACGTGCTCAGTTTCTATATCTGTGCTGACCAGAGTTGCAGTGATGATGCAATCACCTGGCCAGGACAGACACTGCACAACAACAAATAAGGGTTTGCTATTGGTGCAGGCAGCATTTATTTATACAGAAGGAGTTTCTGAAAAGATAATTATTAAATATTCTCACACTGAGGGGTCAATGAAGTATTCAAAAAAACTTAAAACCATACCTGAGATGCACACCACAGCACAACTACAGATGATGTGATGGTCTGTATCCTATTAATTTGAATGTTGCCAATCAACCTTTTGGCCAAGCTGTTTAATCCTGGGATTCCTCTTCACACCATCTCCTTGAGAAAAGGCCAGTGAAAAGTGTTGACAAGATGGGAAAAAGCAGGAAGAAAGAGAAGAAGAGTATGTTGGTTAATGGAGGAAGGCAGTGTAGGTGGAAAAAAAAAGTGTAAGAGAGGAAGTAGGTGGCATACATTAAGAAAAAAGGAGCAAAAGAATTGCAAAGTAGGGCTGAAGATGGGCTGAAGGAACAGAACAGAGAGACATGACAGAAAAGAAATAGTGAGACTTGAAAAAGGACATGATGGAGAGAAAATTTTGAAAAAAGAGAGAAGTGTAGGAGAAGAGGATCATGTTCCACCTCTCTAGCACAAATCACCAGAGGAGGCCGACCACGGGACTTCCTGTAGGACAGGATTGCTGATCAGGCAGTCTGCGCACACACACACTATCACACACTGTGTGAATTGGACCCCTTCCACCTTTTGCCCAGTCAGACAGTGTTGCTGATGGTGAAAACAGCACAAGGAATATCAATGAGTCAAACCAATGAGCAAAGACCACTGTCTATTTACATGTATCTCTTTTTTTTTTTCCAGTGCAAATGAATGACAGCATGACCCTGACATAAAGACAACAGGGTGAAATACTCCCCATAACTCCCCTGTGCACGCTTCAAGTTACTGGCAGCAAAGACACACAAAAATGCAGAGCTCTGCTACTTTCAAAGAATTAGACAGTATACAACAGGCCTTTTAGAGCTCAAATAAATCAGATCAAATTCTGTTGCACACATCAAGCTAAGGGCTGTGCATCTCACAAAGACAATAACACATATGACGAAAGAAAAAGTGACTCCATGATTCTTACAATTTGTATAAAAGTACAATAAATAAAACACAATAACTTAGTCAGCCACTAATTCACTGATGGGCATTTTATGGAGATTGGTCAGGGAGATACACAATGTCTGCCTCTACAATCTCACACACACAGCCACCTCTCCCAAACTCAATCTGAATGCAAATACATGTACAGACACACAAAAGCGTAGGACTGTGAGGAATGCTACTGAATCCTTGTCTCTGTCACATGCCGAGTGACATAATTGACAACATGCCAGAAAAATGGCGTCACAGGTCTTCACAAACAGGTTACAGAAGTGTATGAAGTGATGCCTCAGAAAACTGTGTGCTGCCAAGGGGGGGCATCTAATTATGTGACCTCACAAACACAGTCACGCTGAAATACTCTGTCATTGCTCAGGAAATATGGCCTTCCCAGAGCAAACATGCATGGACATACAGGTACCTGCCCAAACTTAGCTGTCACTGCAGTGAGCTGAGTCCTGCTGACAGGGAAGGAGGAAGAACCATTTCTGTCCCCCACCTCACCACTTTTACTATACACAATTACAGGAAACTATGATCGCTATGAGGAAGTAACCTGAAAACAGGCACAAAGGTTTAGCCTACTACAGGCAAATGCAGATTTCTACACCTTTATCTTAAATGCCCTGACTGATATCGGTTAAAGCCAATTCAAATGGGTTGCAGTATAAACCTAAAACACCTTGACATTAAAACACAAAAAGTTAATCAATAGCTAGGAAAAGTGTGAAATTCTTTGCTGCTAGTATAACTGTGGCAAACATGGCCTGAAATAATCTGACTTCAAAAATATAACTGCAAAATTGAGCTGATAAAAAGAAACATGAATGGATGTTTGTAATTTTTGGACTCTTACCAGGAGGCTTGTTCTGTCCAAAGGTTGTGTTACACACATGGCCCTGATCTAACAACAGCCCTTTCTGCTGAGAGGACACAACCTCAACGTGAAAGACGAGGACATACATTACTACTGCACAGCTCACATGAAGCTAGACTAGGGTCAACACATCAGAGAGAGCCACTAAGCCCCATCCCAGCTAGGTGTGCATGTGTCAGGGCATCATCATATTAAATCTATATATTGTGTACTCTCCAGTGAAATGGTTGGTAGGCACTATCACTATTATTGCTGGTAATGGTGCACATCCATTGGTGGGTTGCAGCAAAACCGTTTCATACCAATTTCTGAATTGGTATAAATGGCTGATGGTGTGATGCTCCAGCCTGTGGGGAGGAAGAAACCTGTCCTGTCAGATCAGAAAACGGACACTGAAGACACCGAGGTTTGGTCCATTAGTGTTGCTGCAGCTGCAAACCCATCACTTAATGTTACTGTAGTCTGCTGTGCATGGAGCTAGTGACTGACAAGGGGGACGTAAAAATGAGTCAGCTGAACGCTAAACGTCTTACGTAATATCAGACTATCTCACAATATTTAACCGTGACATTGTCCCAGTGACCCCCCCGAGGTGAAGACACTGGTGGCTCTTCCATTGGGAGGACTTTTAGCAAGCCAGCGCTGTCTCCAGCCAAGTCAGGTCGGCACATTCCTCTCGGTGGACACACTTCCCGAAAACAAGCAAGGTTCAGCTTGATTATGTAATGCCAATGAAAGAAGCAAACCAAAAAAAAAAAAAAAAAAAAAAAAAAAAAATCATTGTTTTGCTCTGCGATCCGCTGATGGATTTAACAGCTCCATAACTCCAACCATGAACTGGTTCCCTGTCCCCCAGCTGGGATCAGTCCGGACGGACTGTGTGGCCCAATATCAGGACTTCCTGGGTGATCTCAGGTGTGTCGGAGCTTTAAACTAAAGGCGGAGGCCCGATGACCGGAGTGAAACTTGGTGTTTGCCCTGAAAACACCGTCCCAAACCCCGCTAAAGTCAGCCACTAGCTCCCAGCCCTTCCTCGTCTCTTCGGCTGTCAGAGCAGACCGATCTCTCCAGTTCTCGGTGTTTACGAGGGGAAAACATTCACGTTAGGGGGGGAAAAAGGAAAAAAAAACACACACAATCAACACAACATGAAACAGTAGGCCCACAAACACCCAGTTACACCTCAGAGATGGCTTCATCTCCGGCACAGGACAGGAAACACGGTGCAAGTTAGCATTATTAGCCTTTTTCCCTTTTAGCCATCTATCACACAACAATTTAACGGTGGGAAAAAAAAAAAAACTTACAATGCATTTCCTGCCAAGGTGGTTGAAAAGGTAGTCATTCTCTTGAGCTGTCAGTAGTATCGACCCGACATTTATTTGCCGCCGTTGTGGCGGATGTCCACTCATTATTGGTGATCAGTTTCAGAAAGTATGCACCGACTCTAACTCGTTATATCAGATCCAAAAAAGATATATAAACAATCCCTCGGTCATCCGTGGCCTGCCTCCGACCCCCACCCCCCACCCCCCTCCTCGCACCGGTTCGGGTTTATCCGGTTGCTCTGCAAAACAAGTGTGCAAAGAAATGACGGGTGTTCGGGGGAATGTCCCGCAATGTCCCGCTCCTCTGTAAAATAAGGTCAGACCCGCAGCTGCCGAGCGAGGACGCAATTCAGCTAAAACTTTTCTGGGAAGTCCAGCCGTTGGAGAACCCGGAGCCAGTTCCATCCAACATGGCAGAGTCCGGACGGGTCCACTATCTGGGAATGTGGGGCCGTCCTCTTCCCTTAACGTGTCCCACATAATCGTCCCACAAAATCTCGACAGGACAAACGATGAGAGTTTTCCACATGGGTGAGTTTAATATTCAAACGGGCATTTTAAGGAGCCAAATGAACAAATCCATCTTAAAAAAAAACTGAATTCCCGACACACTCCCCCCATGGAGATGGTTTGGTCCTGTCCGCCCGTGGCTTTTATGATAGGAATGTGTGCGAGTGCAGAATGGGAGGAGATAAGGAATAAGGTGCAAGTTCTGAAGATCCTGGGATAAAGCTCCTTATTAGAGGGATTGGGAATTTATACGAGATCAACACTACACTTAAAATAGCATTTAGTGCAAAAAAAAAAAAAAACAAACAAAAAAAAAAACAAAAACCCAGAAATAATCATAAATGATTTGATGCTTGTAATAAATCTTGAAATCGGATAAGTCAGGGCATGGGTCAGGCACAGTGATGTCCTAGATAATAAACATACCATTGGATGGGAAAGTACTAGCTTCTATGTGCTTTTGTTTCATTGTAAGAAACTGGAAATAACCTAAAAATAAACAAGTTAAATAAAGACTGTGCACAGCCAGTGTAAAGTAACTCGAGCTGGGGTAAAAGTCCAAAGGCTAACATGTATTAATGTTTCTCACAAAAAAACCCTGTCAGCTGATGATGCAAAAATAAATGTACTATTAGGTTTCTACTACCACCACTATTCTTCATGGTGTGTGAATAATAGCCAACAACAATAATCAATTTCCTCTTTACAATAAAAAGACCTCAACAATAATTAAACAGACGTGCTACTTGGTCAGCATAGACTGCTAGTGTGTGTTCTAATAATTCAGCTAAGGGCATATCAAACAGTGCAACATGCTCAGTCAGGCTCAAAAATGGGTGTTGTCTGCAGGATGACAACCTTTGAGAAGTCCTAATACAAAGAAGAAAGTTTCCCTTGTGACTTATACACTAGTGGCACACCTGCTTGGTGTGTTAGAGAACATTTTAGTCATAATCATAATACATTTTTTTCTAAGCCTACATTATTTAGAAAAGATGACACCCTAAAACATAATTCTGCATGTCTCCAAAAGAAAGTCTGATTTCTTACATTTCTATGTAGCTGATGTATAAAGGGCCCGTGAGTCTAATTTACATAATGATTCACGAGGAGTTTGACTTTAAAGTAGCTCTCCTATAATCTTCATGACCCAAAGGAAAAGCCCTGCTCAACTCTAGTATTTTCATACTTAGTTCAGTGTTTAGACAAACTCATTGCATCTTTATACCCTGTGCATGCCTCGAATTTAAAAGTTGCTTTTGTTATTCCATCTCCCAAATAATGAAAGCACATTCCATCAGACTGGTGTCATATGCCACCTCATGCTAAATAATTGAATTAAATTTGTAGTCATGCTATCTGTTACTGCGTAATGGAGTGGTTTCTTTTGGACAATCATTCAAGAAAATAAATTTTGCTTGTCACTTGCTTCCCTAGCTTCCCCTTCCGACAAAATACATATATTTAACTATGTCCTTTGTTGTTTGGTACAACATGTACTTATTTGCCCATTGGTTCATGCCGATATCTGATTAAATATATGGGCATATGTGCATGCGATCATGTATTTGTTGATGTAGAAGTGGAGGTGTGTGCATTCCACATTTGGTCACAACCACAGCTCATGTTGCCTCTTTTCCTGGGTCAGTAAAGAAAGTTCCTGCAGTGTTTCATGACAGCTTCGAATGTTACTCATAGCACATTTTGTGAATGACACTGCACATTCCATAAACACAAGAGCATTCTGTTCAGTCTGTTGGGATTTGTGTGGATGAATATGAAGCCATTATCTTCAAACAGGGTGTGATAGCATCTCACGATTGTGTGTGTTTTGGGAGGAGTGCTGCAGTAATACAGATTCATAAAGAAATTGGGCAATTATTGAAGGAAGCCCTTTAATATGTTGTCATATAAATCAAATGCTTTCTTTTGCTCTGATGATGAATCAGTGAATCTCTCACTGATCTTGGTCATATATAAACCCTAATCCTAATCTCTGAATTTTAATATAACACAAAACCTTAATTTGAATATAAACACAACATGTCCTGTTCTCTGTGCTCTGTCGCACTTATTTCCATGCGTACTACCTGGTTCACCCTTGCTGGCTTGCTCTTGCTGAACTTGAAAAACCCGACCGACAGACAGGGAAGCACCTCAGGAAACTCTGCACTACTCCACCTAGCCTTGGCTCAGCAAGGTGTAGACATGTTAGAAATGATTCATCCTATTTGAGTAATTATGAGAGCATATGTTGGGGAATGAAACAGTTCTAGAACAGCAAATGAGAGCAAAGATGGCTGGGAGGGGGAAAAAGGCAGATGGACAGAGGGTGGGAAATGAGAGTCAGTGGGAAATTTGCCTTGGAGAGACAATCTGAAAGCAAAGAAATATTTCTGAGAAACAGTCAGTTTTACTGATTTTCTTTGTGTTTCAAGATGATGTTAATGGCGTGACCATGATGATGACTACAATATTTTTGATTGCCAATATAAAAAAACCAAATGCTAACAACAAAGACAACCTTCCTTACTTTATTGTGAGTAAAAGAGAACTTAGATAGGTTTGGTTCCTTTTGACTAAGGACGTGGTTTCCATACTTCTTTTTTGGCACTAGTCTTGTGGACATTTTCAATCCAGTGCATGAAACCAAAATTTCAAATATATTTGCCCAAATATTAGTAAGTAAATGAGTCAGTTCTGCATTCACCCATGAGCTGAGAAAGATAGATGCTCTATTCATAACAAGTGATGCTAACAGTTCACATTGTTTGGTATGACCACACACACAATAATGAATGTAGAACAGTTACTATTGTTTGTGCAAGATACCTCACTGACTTCTACTACTGACAAAAAAATATGTGAGCATGGAGCAATCAAGCGTGTTTATGAACACAGAAAAAAGTGTGTTAGGAATAGGTAGCTTTTGTGTTGTAAGTGGAGTTCATGGTGTATTTGTTTTGAGAGTTACTGGTACCAGTGTGGACAAACCTTCTGGGGCTGTACATGGAAAACATTAGTTTGACCCACTTTCAACAACAAAAGAGAATTGAGGTTATGAGAGAAGGAGGGAAGAGGACAGCATGAATATTATATCCTGAATTCTGGAGGAAGACGTCCCCTATAGGCCTATGAATGAATATTTTATAAAACTGTCCTTTCCACTTCTCTTCAACATGCTCTATAATCTGGATTTTGGAAATATCAACACCTAAACAGAAATGTATTTACAGAGGCCAGTGTTGTGGTTTGCCAAGGGCAGCCAGCATTTTACTCAATTAAGGCTTTGATGATAACACACCTTTCTTTGATACATACACACATACTGATTCAAAGGAGAGACAGCTACACTGACTTGCAGTGCTTTCTGGCAGTTCTTCCCTCACATATATTCTCCCATAGTTGCTGCAGTTTATTAAAAATACAACTCACATAGTTTAAATTAAACAATTTGAAAAGTGATTTACAGGGAGGCAAATTTAATGCAGGAATATTAATAAACAGCAAAATGTGCCAAAGATAAAGTGGAAGCATCCAAGTTTAAATGTATTTATGTAACAACAAATTATTAATGGCACTATTTAGACTATTAAGGTTTATTGACCATTCCTTTCAGTTTTACATATGCCTGTGAAAAGGGGTCGAGAGTAAATACCAATTATCATCCATACCATATTTTATTTATGTTGGTACATTTTAATAAAGTTTTTTTTTTTTCATTGCAACTTGTACAGGCCAGTCATATATGAGTTGTGCAGCTAAACCACAAGATGGCAGCATTCTACCAGATATTGAATCACTGATGCTGCAGGGTAACTGGTGAACATGTGTAGACCAACAACACGCTTGTCTCCATGATGTCACCTGCACATGTTGTCACACAACAAGGAGAATGCTGAATGAAGACTGGCCAAACATCTGTTGGTTCAATCATCAAAATGTTAACAGTCTCAGGAATAGATGCTGCAACGCTGCAGGGTTAAGGGTTGGGAATAATGGGAATAATGCAGCTCATGCTGACATGCAAAGCATCTGAAGACCTGGACCAAGAGCTTGGTGGTCGAAGAGTCTTTCAGCTTTGCAGGAATGCTTGTTCATGTGTTCATTTTGTCAGTGTGTGAAGTGAATGCACTCATCTGACTGCAGTCAGATGAGTGCATTCACCTGGAAAGGTGTGGAAATGTTCTTAGACATTGAATCAGCAAATATATTGTATGTTTCTCCTTAACATGTTTAATCCATTAATCCAAAAACTAAAACAGCCTTTCAGTAGCCAACTGATCTGAAGCCAGCAGAACAGATAGAGCTAATCTAATCTAATCTAATCTAATCTAATCTAATCTAATATAATCTGATCTAAAATAATTTAATCTAATCTGATCTAATATAGTCTAATCTAATCTAATCTGTGCTATAATGGAGTACAGCATTTATAGGTCTTTTATTTTATTAAAAAAATCACAATATAAAGAATGTCCTTCATCTTTCTGACCCTCCAGAAAACAACTAGCAGGGTCAAAGGTCACTGTCCTGCTCACACTGTGTTGCTAACTTGTGAAATAACAACCACCATTTGGTATTAAATATCCCTGACCAGACACAAAAACATACACACTGCATACAGGGCCAAACAAGTCCATTATACATATTTTAAATAATATGCAATTAATATGCAACATGGAGGAGAGAGTGTGTCATTATTTGCTCTGTTTTTTACTTATTTCTGCTGTAATTTCAGTCTCAGTCAAGGACAGTGTTGTTATCAATTTTATCTGTATATGACTTGTGTTTTAACGCTTAGATGCCAAACTTTCCTGTCTCCAAACTGTAGGGGGAGAATGTAAGGAATTTTAGCTGCTCTATAGAATTGACCATATTAAGACCACCCTGCCACTTCAACCCAATATAAATATATCCGGAAATATAAATATTGTCCATTAATTTCAAATTTTTATCGATGGAAAGGGCAGATTACAGATTTCATACTTGGTGTTTTTAATGTATCAAAACAAGAATTCCTAGAACTGATGTGCCAGTGTTGAATTTAATTTCATTGAGGAATTTGAAATCCAAAATGTCTATTATAGTTATGTTTAGTTTATCCCAGCCCAGCTGACCATCACTGTCGCCTACCTCAGTCATGAACTCTGTACTGACGCCTAATTGTGTGCTAAAGTACGAGGACACTGCATGCTCCATAACCTCACACCTAGGTGCGTCTTCCTCCCCGGCTCCAAAGCAAACTTGGCACATGGTGAACAAAACAAGATGTTTTTCTGACACAAACAATTGAGAGCCGAGTGCATCCTTGTACACAGCTCAGCCCACCATGCCTCTCCTCCCCTACCTATTTACATCAGTGTCGTTTCTGGAGGGATACTCACTCTGGTGCTCTTGTTGCCACAATCCATCGTGAGACGGTTCCTTTGAAGGCATGTCCAGGTATTGTGACTTTTTTTTTACTAGTTTGTAGGTCAGTTTCATGTTTCACATCTGTTTCACTGTTTACATTATTGTTAGAAAGATCTTCAGTTTGTAGTTTATATTCATCAAAGACATCAGATGAATTATGTTCCTTTTCTTTATGTGGTAGAGCCTTTCAAACATTTATAGAAATGACTGATTATCTAAAAATGTACCTAATAATAATTTATCTTGAGAAGCTTAAATCATCTCAGTATATTTTCCGGTGACTTTCTTATCAGTGGCTGTAAAAACTGCGCTCTCTGTTTGTCTCCGGGCAGGTGAAAGAATGGTTTCTGTCTCACAGAAGAGTAGAAGCTTTGTGATGCTCCTTTTCTCACTCACCCAAACCATCCTCGCTCCTCTGACTATGGTCTTCGTCTTCCCTGTATTAACAGTTTCCGTCTGGCCTGCCTTTTCATTAGCTGCACTAAGAACACCAAAAGCTCTGACCCCTCCTGTTGGTGACACAAACAAATCAAACTTTTTCCTTCCTGCGACTATTTTCACCGCATTTACTGATTCTGAAGTCAAAAGATCATCCACGTCCAAACAGTCAGGCTACTTTTCTCTTAAAGCCACTAATCCATCGTCTTTGCCAAAAACTACATCTACGTCCACAATATCAGTGTCAGTCATTGACCAAAGATCCTGCAGAGATGTTCCCATGAACACGACTTCCACAGCAGCTATTTCCCCTCAGTTTAGAAAAAAAAGTTCCTGGTTGCTGCCTCCCCAATGCAGAAATTTTATTCTGTCTCCCAAAACTATGATATCTCCATCTCAAATAAACCGTCACTCTCCTTTATCCAAACTACCTCAGCATCCCCCTCCTTTTGACAAACCTCATCCTCCTGCCTCATCTTTAATATTCACACCTTGTAATTCAACTTCTGAAAACAAGCCACTCTCTCTTGTTTCAACAACATCTTCTCCCACAACATTCTTCTTGTCAATTTCTAAACCGCCACAAGCCCCCCTTGCCAACATTTCATCCATTCCTCTCTTCAAAACCTCACCCCATCCTTCATCAGAAACCAGCTCCCGCCAGCCCAGACGACATCTTCCTGACACCACAGGTCCCCTGTTTGAGCATCAGCCTTTCATTGTTAGCTGGAACATGCCTGATCTGGTGTGTAACAGATACAATATCTCATTGGACACCTCGCCCTTCAAAGGAGTGGCCACACCTGCTAAAGTGAGGCGACCAACATATATTTCAACTATCCGAAATTAGAACTAGTAATAGAGTCCATTGTATCACATTCAAATCCATAGCTGTGAATCACAGGAATCCAAATAGTTCAGATAAATATGCATCATAGAAGAAAGCTGGTCTTTCTGAATGTATGTAAGAAATAGATTCACTTCACCCTGTTTTCTACTTATAGGTTCCAGGTCAGTTTCTGTCCCTGTTCTACACAGACCGACTGGGCCTTTATCCGCATATTGAACTCACAACTGGAAAACAGGTCTATGGCGGTATTCCTCAGAGAGGTAACCTGAAAGCAAGTCTGAGCAAGGCCAAAGCAGATATTAACTACTACATTCCATCCAAGTGAGTGAAACCACAAACCAGAATTTCAAACATTGTCCTTTGGCATATTGATATTTAATATCTCGATCCTTCTGTAAATTCCAGGACAAGCCGAGGCTTGGCTGTGATAGACTGGGAGGAATGGCGCCCCCTATGGGACAGAAACTGGGGCACGAAGAGAATCTATCAGACTTTGTCTGTGGCACATGCTATGCAGACAAACCAGTCCCTCACAGCGGCGCAGGCCACAGAAAAGGCCAAACAACAGTTCCAGGTCCGACATAACCGTGAAGAATGACAATTTAGTTCTAGACAGCTGATGAACGAAATGTTAATGCATAGGATTTCTTCTGCAGCACGCAGCCAGAAGTTTGATGTCAGGGATGTTGGCAATGGGCCGAGGTATGAGACCCAACTATCTCTGGGGCTTCTACCTGTTTCCTAACTGCTATAACTACGGTTGGTCGGAGCCAAACTACACAGGCAGGTGCTCCAAGGATGTTAGGAGGCAGAATGACGAGCTACTTTGGCTGTGGGAATCCAGCTCCGCCCTCTACCCTTCTGTGTATTTGCAGGTTGGTTATAAAAAGCCATCCTAATTATTATTTCCAGATCTTATACCTCTCAGGCAGGTTTTCACTGTGTCCATGTGGTGTTTCAGGCCTCATTGGCAGACAATCCTCGAGCTGCCTTAATGGTGAGGAATCGTGTCCAGGAAGCTTTGAGAGTGTCCTCCCTGCCAAGACGGAGTGGCACTGCGCCTGTGTTTGTTTATATGAGACCTGTTTTTGTTGATCAGAACAGACGTTTCCTCAGCCAGGTAAATAAATCCGGACTTAAATGCTGAGCTGATTGATACACGCCTCATTCCCACATCTAATATGAATTATCGTGACCCAGTGATGGAAGAGGATGTCATTTGAAGGCATTTATGAATAGAAATCACCTCCTAATCTTACTAAATAAATAAATAATCATATCCACCATCCAAACAGATTGCATCTTTTAGAACAACTCATTAGGGAGCGACCTCACACTTGACTAGATTAGATACATCTAAGGTTACTTTTTCATCTCAGCGGTGAGGTGTTTCCAGCCTTTGGTCCAGTTTTAAGAGGAGTTTGGTTTCTTCAGTGTAACAACACCCTGCCCAGGTGGTAACCCTCACCAGAACATGTAATCCTTATCCTCTCCTCGATGTGTCTTTTCATACCGAAATGTGTATGAACTAGAACAGAAAAACAGTGGAGTACAGAAACAAACAAAAAAAAAAAACAAAAACAAATTGATGCTTGTGTTCTTTTAGACTCTTTTTAGTTCCTTTTCTTATGTCCAGGCGGACTTGGTGAGCACCATTGGGGAAAGCGCAGCGGTGGGAGCATCCGGCGTTGTGTTGTGGGGGGCCAGCGCTGACTATGATGACCAGGTAACATCACACCGTAGACCTCCACTGCAGTGCTGAAAGCCATGGCAGTGTACTGATGGCAGGTATTGAGAAAGGGACAAAAGTTTCAATGAGATGACACAGAAATCTGCTTGTCCGACAAAAGCTATTGATTGAGGCTGATTGCTTCACTGTTCATATCAGTTCCTCCATTGCAAGAAAGCCATTAGCTTGATGAT
The DNA here is from genome assembly GCF_900963305.1 of Echeneis naucrates. NCBI lineage: Eukaryota > Metazoa > Chordata > Actinopteri > Carangiformes > Echeneidae > Echeneis > Echeneis naucrates. The sequence goes on from NC_042533.1 coordinate 7,611,970, forward strand.
AATGAATTTCACTGCTCATATTTATTGTGTTTTACAACTGGTGTTTCTTTAAACATAAACAGGCATGTTAATATGCTGTACCCGTCAAAAGTTTGGACATACTTTCCCATTTAAATAAATATATAAGAGTGTCCAAACCTTTGAATGGTGTTGTACGCGAGAATTGAATTGTTCTTTCTAATCGCTTTCCTTTCCTCTGTAGGCCTCTTGTAAATACCTCTCATCCTACATCTCCTCCACCCTTAACCCGTACATCACCAATGTCACAATGGCTGCCCAGCTCTGCAGCAACTTCCTGTGCCGGGGGAGTGGCCGCTGTGTCCGAAAAAACTACAACTCCCATCACTACCTCCACCTAAACCCAGAGAACTTTAGGGTCATTTACATTCAGAACCGCTACCTTGTTCTAGGGAGACCTACTTTTGAAGACCTGAAAACTTTGAGCAAGAAATTTACCTGCCAATGCTACAAAGGACGGAGCTGCACTCCGAGGACATACAGCGAGCTTGTCAAGGCCCTGATGTTCACCGTGAAACAGGAGCTACACCAAAAAGCCCATAATATGAATAAAGCAATGCTGGCTAATACACAACAAGCGAGTATTACTAAGGATATATTCAAAGCATCTTGAAAGTATAACTTGTCACAGTTTTTCTTTCTGAATTTCTACAACAAAAAAGAAACCAAAACTACTTTTAACCTAAACCATATTGGAAAATACAGATATGGAAAATACAGAATTCTCTTAAAATTTGGAGCTGGACATTGAAATCTAGACGATAAAGAGTGTCCTTGCATGTGTCCTTGATTTGCATTGCTCGTGATTAAATTGGAAATACAGCAGGCTTTGCTCAGCTGGAATGCAAAAGCAGGTTTCCATCACAATGCAGCCTAAGTGAACTCAGAGTTACTGCATGCTAGGCTTTTCTTAATCTCAGTGCCATCGACCCCAATCACAAATACATTTAGAAAAGGAGATTTAGAGAACACACAAAACATCACATAATATGTATTTGGAGCCCTCATACTGACAGAAGGTTTTTATCTTTGACATTCTTGTCAAATAAGGACAGAAGTTTGAGCATTACTTCACCTCAGATCATGTTTGGAGGTGCTTTATCAAATATTACTCACAGCAGGCATTTGTATATAATTTGACTATGTAAATAGAGGAAGAGCAACACGTGATAAATCTGCTTTTTACAGGAACAATCTGAACAGACTAATGGGCTGACTGCTTGTTTTTTAATGGACTACTCAGTCTAAAAATATGATGAATTGATTAAAAGAAGCAACTGACGCACATCATTTGGTAAACAAAGTAATTAATTGAAGCCCATTAAATGTAAATGTGCTTTATTTGCTCAGTTAATTTTCAATGATTGTGCCTGCTCTTTTTGAAATTGTGATATTGCACACGCGTTCACAAAGTAGTTCTCTCCTTTAACACCTATGGCTCACCCCCACAGAAAGTTGGGGGTGAGCCATAGGTGTTATCTTGCTTGATGGGGAGCTCTTCTTGACACATTGCGAGCCTTTTTTTTTTCATGAACAATATTGTAATTTGTCTTCATAGAAAAGATACATAAAGAAACAGCGCTCATGAGAAGATCAGTTTTTAAGGCGTCTAAACAGAGAAGTAATAATGAGGTTGCAGCAGTTGCATCAGACTTCCTGTTTCCATCTGTGTGAAATGTTTTCATGTTTGTACTCAACAGTCTTCATGGCGGAGTTACTCCCATTGTGGTGTTGTTAGCAAATACTGTGGCTCATTAGTGTACTCATTCAGGGTCCTCTGGGTGGGGGTTGTAGGATATATCTGTGTGCTTACTTGCGTCACAAGGATTTCCTCGGTGGTATTAAGATGAAGACTACAGCATAACATATTGCTGATATTTCACCCTGCCTCGATCACGTTTTCTTTGATCATTTTCAGTCTTAATGAATTGCTATCATATGGTTGTCACTATTTTCTGTGAAAACATACACTTAAAGCTGCATAAACCTTGTTTGTCGCACACCATCGTGCTTCTTTGATGCATATTTGTCGACACTATGAAACCAGTCTTTGACTCTGCTCCAAATAAAAAACACGCTATATAAAACCAAAAAAAAATTCCTGATACGCTCTGCACACAAACAAACAATGTTGGTGGACTTTACTGCTTCCTCCCTGTTGGTTTAAGTGCCATGACAAGGTCACAGGTTCGGTTTCTGAGCCTGGGGCATTTCTATGGGGAGTTTTCATGTTCTCTCCATAATGCCGTGAGTTTCCTCCGGGTACTCTGGTTTCCTCCCACTGTCCAAAGACATGCATGTTTAGGTCAACTGGTGACTCTAAATTGTCTGTAGGTCTGAGTCTGAGCCGTTATTTGTCTCTGTCTCTCTCTGTACATTGGCCCTGCCAGGAATTGGTGACCTGTCCAGGGTGACCCCGCCCTCACCCAATGTGAGCTGGGATTGGCTCCAGCATGCAGAAACGGATAAATGGTAGAGGATGAATTAATGACTCTCAACAAGGATGTTGTAAATAGCTTTGTGGCACAAATAGCTTTGTATACCAAGAACTGGAAAGTGAAACTAATCCACAGGAATAAAAGCCAACATTGCCTGTCATCTATCCTGTTGCTTATGTCTTCGGACTTAGTTTTTGGAGGTGGACTGATACCTGTTTAATGCCAGAGAGATAAGATGTGAGTCTACACACAGACAGAAATGCACAAGAAACTGCTGCCAACTGTTGAAGACAGCATATCAGTGGTATGAGTCAGGCAATTTTTGTTGATAGCTTGTGATAGTGAATGCTTTAACAGAGCTGGAACACCCAGGAAACCAAATACAAAAACTGGAAGGTGAAAAAAACAAGCAAGCATATTGTTTACCTCCTGTACAATCTGTCTCTAAAGACTGGCCCTGGCTTGCCTGTGCTGCATAAAAAAGAAGAACAGGCTTCCTTTACAGCTAGATTTGTCAAATAAATAGCAGCGCAAAATAGACAAAGAGAATCATGATATGCATCATAACAAAAAAAAAAATGAAGACTGCCAGTTATGTTACAGGATTTTGTTTATTTAATTAAATTATTGTAAAGGCATTCAGCATATGCTATTACATGGAAGTCATATTTTTTTTATTTTAATTTGCATTTTATTTCAACCTTTTGCACCTGTCCTAAAAGCAGTTTACTCTCTAAAATAGGTGAATAACACAAGACAGAAACATGGTTAAATTACAGTTATACGGTCATGGAAAATATTAGACATAAACATTTAAAAGTCACTTGCTTGTGTAGCTGTAATTCAGAGAATGAAAATAATTAACAACCTCAGTATAGCTGCCAAGTAGGACAAAAAGGAAGTCACCATGAATTTAAATGTATTCTGTTTTTCTAAATATGCATAGATAAAATTGAATTTGATTTCTTGATAGAAATCTGCAAGACATAAAAAATGAATTTTATTATGAGTAAAGTGAATTGTAATACATTTCAGTGTTACTTCCTGGTTTATATGGGGGATAGAAATCTAGCAGAAATGGATATCATTCATTCAAGCTTTGCATTTAGTTAATCACAACAAAATCCTTCTCATTCCTATACTAAGTTAAAAAAAAAAAAAAATCTGACTTGTATTTAGAAAAACTTGTAATCTACAAAAATGACTGAAGGGCAGCAACATACCACCACCAAATACCACTATGCGAGTAAAATAGCAACATGTGCTGCTGAATTCATCAGGTCACCAGGAGTTAAATCACAGAGACCACCTCCAAATGACAGTCTACTCACCCTACAATGTGACCTACAGTGGACAAGTTTGCTTGGATATACCAGTGTTGATTTCATCACAGTGTAAGGTACTCGGATTGGTTTTAAAGCCATACTGCTGGAGTTTTAAAAAGGTGCTTTACTAAAAACTGTTCCCTCTGAACGTTAGAAGACTGTAAAATGCCCAGTTCTAGTCTAATCAATGAATATAAATTAAGCTGCTTTTGACATGAAAGACCATCAATATGTGATGAACTTGCTTAGTAAAAGTGCTTTAAAGATAATTTCACTTGACTATAATTGGGATTCTTAGATGAAGTGAAAGGATTTCATCAGTTTCATCAACCTCAGTTTATTACTCTATATTTACTTTGTTTTGTAACTATTTAAATCTCTTTCTACTTGTGATAGAAAACAATTGACCATCATTTTGCTTGGGAAAAAGTCTAATCACTGATAATGTGAAAGATTCAGATTCACCAACGCTTTGTTGTTGGTGCTGACGGTTGAAATAATGTTTATCAGGAGAGCTGTGCTCCAGTCACTTTGACGATTCTCAGATGTTTCATACAGTACACTGATGGCAAAACTGTGGCCCCCACACACAAACGTAGCACTTTGAGATAAAGGAGACTTCAGCTTTGTTTCTCCGAGCACAGCTGACTCCATTTGCAGAGGAAGGCACTCCAGCAATGTAATATTTGGTTCATCGGGTTCACAGTAAAATCTCACTTGGCTCCTCATATCCATTAAGCTACAGCGATTTTCTTGCTACATATATTACTGGGTTTATTTAGTTACCATGCATTACTCTGGGGTCATATTAACAAGCTGAGTATTGGGAGGATATTTCAAAGTGTTACATGTAATAAAACGCAATCAACATTCAAAAATTGGGGCAACTGTATATTCTACTACTTAGTTATATTTACTTGAAAATACTGATGTTTGACTTTTGGGTGGAAATGTGTGGGTTTTGACGAAAATAATCTAAATCATGCATGTTCGGCATGCAGATGTGAGCTACAGTTAAGGCATGCCAATTCATATGTTGGTGACATAAAAAATCTGACCCAAACTAGACTTGACCCACTGCATGTAGCATATAAGATAGCAAGTCTACGGTACAATTGCAATTATTAAAATAAATGGAATACTCACACATCCGAAGTGAAGAACACTTGTTAAACTTGTTAATATTACAACTAGAACTCTTATCGGACAGGTAAAAATGGCAGTGAGGTATCTAAATTGAAACATGTTAGGCAAAAAAACTTGGTCCTATGTTGTTTTACCTTCGCTAATGGGCCCAGAAATATCAGACATCGCAGAGCTGTCAACTGCAGTATGTCCTGTCCGCATATTGGTGACGAGTGTTGAAAAATCAGGATTTCAACTTTATATAAATATGTACTGCACAGAAATCTCAAGTCAGCTCAACATTTGTAGTCTCCTGTGTCTCTGAAACCTTTTTAAACTCTCAATAAGCCAGTTGGGGTGATAAATACTGCCAAGGCCTATCTGTCTGGCTCTATATGTATGTTTCATCGGTCAGATGGCCAAAAACCTCTAGAATAAACACTAAGACAGTTTTTTATTTGCCTCGAGGAGTCCATTTACCTCTCCATTCTCCCCAGCCATGTCTGCTTCTCTGGTGCACTTGATCCTCAGCAGGACATTAGACAGCACGTCCTGGTACAGGCTGAGGCAGACCCAGCCGGGCAGGTAGAGGAGGGTGATGAGGCCCATGAAATTGTGAGGGTAGTGGGAGTAGTCCCAGGAGCAGGCACCGAACTGCCTGAGGACCAGACCCCAGGAGAGCTCCCAGGTGTAGATGAAGCAGATGTAGAGGGGGAGCCGCTGCCACGTCCCCCAGCCCCTGCTGAAGTGCAGGTGGAGGTAGAGCTTCTCCACCACGAAGCTGCAGCTGCCGTACATCAGGAAGGACCACAGGGACGTGTGGCCACTCAGGGCCCGGTCCGACTTCTCCACCAGGTTGAAAACGGAGGTGAAAAGCACCTCGTCCAGGAAGCCGTGCATCCCGAAGAACAAGAAGCGGACGATCCCGGGGAGACCCTGGCTGTGAGCGCCGGGGGGGCTGCAGGGGTTATACTGCAGCCTGGACAGGCCCCTGTGAAACACCTGGGCGAAGTAAAGAGCCAGGAGGTAGTGCACCGCCAGCTGAGTGCCCGACACCACCCGGGCCTGCTCGGTCAGGGTGTTGATGTTCCCGATCAGGATCTGCAGCCCGATGTACACCGACGGATAGAAGACCAGGTGAAAGACCACAGGCCGACCTCGGAAACACCTCTTCTGGGAGTAGATCTTCTCCAGCGCGAAGTGGGTCAGCGTATGGACGATGCAAAGATACGGGGAGGAGAAACCCACCAGCTTGGGGTCACGATAGCTGAAGAGCCCCTGTAAGGATGACAGCAGGACGTCCAGGGTCACGCCGTGCATCCCGTAAAAGTAAAGCCGCATCCACCGCGGAAGCTCCCGCTGCGACTGCGCCGCGTCCCCGCTCTCTCCCGACGGTTCTCCTCGGCTGGCCGTCTTCAGACCACCGGCCCGATCCCCTGACCGGCCGCCAAGACTCGCCATGATCCGTCAGTCTGTCAGCAGAGTTACCTGCACATCGTCTTCTGTGGTGCGCAGAGCGCTGCTGCAGCCGTACTGTGCAGCCCGACTGCCGCCTTCACGGGCTCCATGTAAAAATCCCATTGTGTACACGAGTTTAAAGATGCCCCGTGGGACAGACAGACAGAAGACAAAAGGCCAGTTTACTTACAATATGATCAGAAACTCTCGTGTTCATGCATGGGCACAGCATAAACAAAACATGGACCCGTTCATAGAAAAAAAAAAAAGCTCCATGAGCCATCGAGGGTTAAACTACACATTTTTAACCAAATTTACCAGCACAAGACGGCTAGAAATTCGATGATGCTCTAAAATCAACTCAGAAAATTGAGGAGTTCATCATAATAACGTTAATTTAACATTTAAAATTACACTGTTAGAAGTAACTGTGGCTCGACATTTTAATAGTGCCCAAATTTCCTGTTGCACCTGAAGGGACCTTAATTGAGTGGCCGGTGTGGGCGGCGTGGCTGTGTCCCTGGGGAGGACTGGGGACGTTTTGGCCGTGGGGATGTTATTCACCGAGTTCGAGTCCCCAAACGACTTCCTGCCACTGTTTGATCGCGAGTCACAAATGATCACCTCAGCCGGCATGATGGCTCCATTTCGGCCATCACTAAATCCCTTCGCGGAATTTCATCAGAAGTAAATAATCATCTGTTAGTACTCAGTCTGATAGAAATGCAGCCCTGTTATTGACTTTCTTCTCCTGTTGACATGAGCTGTAGCTCATGATAATACATCATAATTGAACAAATCCTTGTTTCCATTCGCTCATTAACCAGAAAGTGACAAAGTGGGAAGTGAAGTCGAAGGAAGTCAATCAACTGAGATTAAAGATTATATGGCGCATGAGTAATAGGGCTTTGCAAACTAAAAAGCTCTGAGGAATGTTTTTTCAGCTGTGAATCGACAGTAAATATCCAACTGTGTTCACTTTGGGACTTTTATACAGTTGCTGTATGCTGGCATGGCCTGATGCAAAAATTAGAGGTTACTTTTCTGACTGAGAGTTGCAGGGCTGTGCTTGTTAAAACTTTTGCATTATCACTTTAAACTTCATGTAGCTCCAGATTCAACAGACATGAACCCTTACCCCAACTTCCTCAGCATAGACAGCCATACAGAGCCTGTGCAGTACACCCAAAAGGTAACTGGGGGGCACTGTTCAATAGGGAAGTTAAGGGTCACTGAATAATTTTGGTCACAGGCTGTGAAGTGGCCTAAAATGATGTGTGTGACAAGGTTCAGTTTCATGCACTGGGGTTTCCAGCTGGGTCTCAGTGTGCGCTGAATACATGTGATATTGTTTAGGAAGTGAAAATGGTTTTGTTTTTATTGCCCAAAAGGCTATAAATGTATGCACGTTGGTCTTACCTATCATAGTTTCACCGTGCATGCCAATAACACTATCACTCTCTGTGAGTCTCTTCATGTTTCAGTCCAATGTCCCCATTTGGTGTGTATGTGTGCGTGCGTGTGTGGGTGAGCACTCAGAGGAAATGGCGATATCAATGGTCTTCCTGGGCCACACAGATAACGGCGTATCTCTGCATGCTTTAAAACTGATTCACTCCTGTCTGAATGCTCACTGTAGTGAGCCAGAGCCAGCACAGCTAACTCAGAAGCAAGGAAGCATTTTCAATCAGTTTGGGTCTATATATATATATGCACACACATCTCTGTGGCACATCCTCCCATCTGCCATTAAGTACAATGCTACAAATAATTGCAGCCATTATTCTTCATGTGTAGCATGTTGACAGGGGCCTTTGTACATCAATAATTCATTAGGCCATTTATTGTAAGACATAATTTAATTAGTTTAAATAAATGATATTATCTCTTATATAAACAGAACTTGCACATTAGATCTCGGGTTATCACGGGTAAAAAAAGGAAAACATTTCTGGTTCGAGCAGTCAGGTGTTTTAAATGCAGCCTCAGTTGTAAAACGGGACGAAGTGGTTTTCAGTCACGTGACTCGCGCTGAGGTCAAAAATACCGGGTCCAAAATGGCGGCTAACACTGAAAACGCCGGAGAACAACGGCACAAATCTGTCAATTTCCAAACGGCTTCAAGCCACGAATATTTACACCATCTCTCTAAACAAGAAAACACAAGATATAAGATTGTGCTTCCAATTGCACAGCAACTATCCGGCATTTTGGTCGCAGAGGGGCATTCCCACAATGGCGTGACGTCACGTGGAAGCTATGAATTAACCGGTTTTACTATTAATGGCCATCTAAAACATTTATCCAACTATGGAGGCAAACATGCAGATAAAAAAAGAAATAAACAAATAAGTAAGTATGCTCAAAGAAAACAGGGACATTGATTGCAAATTATTGATGAGCAACATGCATAGAGGCCCAAACAAAAGCTCTTAGTGTTATTAAAATGATGTATTTGTTTGTTGTATTTTTTAGGAAGCGGACCTGATTAAAAGTTGGTCTGCCTGCCGGTTAACTTACCGACGGAGCGGCCTTTGTCTTTGCGGAAAGGAGGACCGGGGGATTGTCCTCCATGACCACCATCCAGAGATTTACCCACAATTTAAGGTAACACACCGTTTAAACACACGAACACACTGTGGGGCTTACGGCCAGAGTTTAAAACTGATAAAACATTTGGCATGAACGGCAGCTGATGGGCAGACCGTCAAAATCCACAATCTAACATTTCATTCCCGGTCTGAGTCAGACAGAAGGCTGTTGTGTGCTCTCCTTTATATTTCCATTAATGAATCAGATAAAACACACAATGCCATGAAGTCACATTAAAATGAGAAATTGTGCAGTATACTTGTTATACAGTTCAAAATGTGTTTGTGCAGAGTTGAACTTGTGGTGACTTCTTTTGCAACATCTATCTTTTTTCTTTCTCTTTTTTGTCGTTGACTTCCCGTCTTGCCTTTGCACAGTGGTTTTGTTATAATGCTGTAAAATGTGGACTGTTCAATGAGCCCGGTGAACTAAGGTAAAAGTCTGTCCATTGTAACGATAAACTGTCATTCCTCTTTCATCAAAAGAAATGACTGTAGATGTTTAAGGCTTGGTTTGCGAGATTTCGATAATTCATACATTATAGCGACTCCCATCTTGAGGCTATATGTGTCAGTGACAACTATAAGTTAATTGTATTGCTTTAAATCATGGTTTTTTGTAAACACTAGATGGCAGCAGCGTGAAACAGTGTCTGTGGTTTGGGTGGGCCCTTCTGACTGCTGTTTTCATTCATAGAAACAATGCTGTTTTGCATGCAGGTATTTAATGTGAGGTGGTCAAATGTGCATCAGTGATGAACAGCCTGTCAGTGTGTGCAGTCAGAATAGTCATTGCAGGTTGTTGTGTATGTACTGTGATCTTAGAGTCCCTTATACTGTGTTTCAACGTGCGCTGATTGCCATGTTAACAATGGATGATTCAGTCCTATTCTACTGCTGGTGTCATTGTGCAATATGCCATTTAATCTAAGAGTCCAATTTAAGACCTGAGTTTGAATGAATTAATTTACTTCCTGAAGGGATGTTCACCAATCAGAGAGGCCTTTTATATGCAAAAGTATCCTGACCATGTCAGGAACTAGATAGGCTCTCCTCAATTGCATACAAAACCATTTTCTTACAATTTCTGCCGTGTTAGGCTGATCACAGGTTGTGAGTGGCTGTAAGATGAAGCAGTGTGATGTTTGATTGATGTGACACTTGACTGAGTCCCACAGGAAATGAATGTGAATCTGCAGTTACACACTTAAAATGAGAACCTCTGAAAATGTAATTTCAGAACCCATTTCCTCCAATTTGAGCCATTATTGAATTGACCACTGGCCTCATGTTCTTGCATTGTCTCTTTTGGCCAGCTACGGTTTGAGAGTCTTCTGCGTGTGTGCACGGTTTTTGAGTTTGTCGCTTATTTGTTCTCATTTTATAAATGTTTGACCTGGAGGTATTATTTTTCTTCTACTAATGTGTGTTTGGTGTTAATGTAAGAAAGTGTGTGTGATCCCTCCTGAGATGGGAGGAGGGGGATGAAGCGAGCATGAAGATCAGCCTAAATGATAACAGGTTTGCACTGTTCCTGGGAGTAGTTCAGGCTCTTGTTTGCTTGTTTATTTGTTTCTCATTAGGAATTCTGTGCAACTCTGTGACCCTCCAGGGTCTCACCCAGTCACATGGCAACACAGCACCCTGACTCACCTTGTGTCACCTCGACTTACCCTTCACTGCTCCCCTCGTCTCCGTTCTAAATGCTCTCTCCTCTCCTCCTGATAATGTAATTCGTTTGTCTGGCTCACCTCACATCTTGTATCCTCTCACAGCTCCTGTTCCACCTCAATTTTATGAACCACGTCTTCTGCAAATCAGATGGCAGTATTTTTTTGATGGCATAGTTTCCAGTGATCTACTTGTATAATTAATCTGTCTTCCCCACCCTTGTTCACCCATATCATCTTCCTGCTTATCCTCTCATACTCTTGTTTCATCTCATCCTCTGCATTGACCCTCCTTTTAACCTTGTCATCTTGAGTAACCTTCTCCCATCCTCTGCTCCCTTATTCCATCTTTTCAAACTCCAACTAACCTTCATTTACCCTTTTGTCACCTCTTCCCCACTTACCACTCACAGCACATGTATTGTCTTGCATTTAAAATACCTTTCACTCATTTTATATTCCGCACATAATTTCACTCCCATGAAGTTTAAGGTTTTCAAAAACGTTCAACCTTGTGCGTCGCCTGCTGTGGTGGTTTATCAATATAAGCCAATATATACATATGATAATTGCCTTGAGAAATACAAGCTGTTGCTCTAAATTGACTGGCATCAATAGAAACAGGACCTTCTATAACCTACATCATAACATCTCCTCCTCATCACTTCCAGCTCTTATACTCTTAAAATAAAAAAATAAAAAAAATCCCTTCCCTCTTTGTGTCCAAAGCCAGTTTAACCTTTTGACACATACATTCCAATTATGTGAGATAACTGTAAATTTAATGCAAAATCTTTTCCGTTCACATGTATAACCTTGTCTTGCTGCTCCAGCTTATCTTTACTTTAATGTGAACTCACTGACCACTACAAGTCTTTTGTTCCTTTTCACCTGTCCTCTCCTCTTCCGCTGCATGTTTAATGGGCTCAGGGCAAACCTGTGGTTAACGCAGTCCAGCACGACAGATAACCTCTGTGTATGTGTTACAAGACACTGTCCCCTTACTGTCTCTTGCTTTGTATGTGGGCCTTTCATTGCTTTTCTTTTCCTCTCTCTCGCTCTCCCTTTCTTGCTCTCACTGTCTAGACAGTCAGGGCAGCAGCAGCAGCAGCAGTGGATGGCATGATTTCATTTTGCTTGTCTGGGCTTGGTAGTCTGGTGAGAAAAGTGTTTCATGGTAGGAATTTTTCAGTAGTAATTTTCAGAAACAGATGAAAAGAAGACATGCAGATAGACTGAGAATTGTGAGCCTTTGTGCATCCTATCCATTTTGTTTACCATCCTCTGTATGCTCCCAGAGGGGGGTCTGGGAGATGGGAGCTGTGGGATACTGAGACTCCATGATTGTGTGTGTCATGCTCTGATTGGTTCAGTTGGCCACCGGCTGAGGCATTTATTGGACCTATAGTGATATGGATATGGAACATTGATGATGCTCCCTGTTTGCTCTATGTATTCCCCTCAGTCTGTCTTTCTCTCTCTGGATTGTTAATGCACGGTAAAGTCCTTCTCTGCCTTTTTATTTGTCCACACACAGACAGGCAGAGAAGGAGAGACGGAGAAAAAGAAAGATGAGTGTTGGCTAACAAAAGGGAGCAGGAGATTGACAGTTATCAGTGGGTTGGGTGATGGGTCAGCTTTGTGTGCTGTTATGGAGACATCCAATGAAAGTAGAGCGTGGGATGTTGTCCTTTGAGTGTGGCGCCAGGAGGTAAACAGGAAATGACAGCAGGTGTCTCGCCTTTCCATCTTTGCTTTCACCTAAAGAGAGATCTTCATCAGAGTCTTTATCTGTAGCATTTTCAATTAAGTGTATTAAAAGCTTTGTTTTAATATGAGAGAATAGTAATGGAATTAATGACCAATCCAAACTCAGTTTATCATCTGTCCATTAGATGGGCTTAACTTTCTATATGGGGAATTGTTTTATTTCTATAACATCATCAGTAACTGTCTGACTACAGTATATCTGGTTAAACATTAAAATATCTATATTTTTAAAAATGATTCGACTCCTCACCAGATATCAGAGGATGTTGATGGTGGTGCTGCTACAACTGCTCAGTTGTGTAAACTCATTTTGCCATCAAATATCACTTACCAAGAGCAAGCCACATGTGTTCCTGCCCTGTGAAGCCTATTCTTAGCAACACAAGTGTCTTTGAACATAACATTAGCTTGGATATGGAAATAAGACACAGTGTTCATCTCCATGCTGTCAAAATGTTTTATGACCCTAATATAATATCACAAAATGAAGATGGATGTCGACATATAACTGATGGAAAATTTTGTGAGGAGGGACAAAACAAATAAACAAACAAAAATGTTCCCCTAATGAGGTCCCATGTTGACCTGCCTACCTGGGTTCACAAAAACAACTCTCTGGTGGATTCTCCTGAATGTTTCACCCTGAAACTTGTGTGCTTTATCCATGATTTGATCTGCAGGAGAAGCTGAAGGGTGGGCTAGGAAAGGTCATTGTGCACTAAAGCTGTATGAATTCACACATTCCTAGCTTATTGTAGTAAATGACTTTTATATCTTCATATCCACTGGTCTTTTCAGTCTACTTAAACTTGAATTAATCACTAAATATTTATGATTTGGCCACCAGACCAGCTTTGTGATTTCTCATTTGCGAATCACAATAGTACTTTAATGTAGACCTCCAATTTATTTAAATTGATTTGGAGTCTGATTTAAAGCAGTGATCACAAATGATCCTCCAACAGACTCATCCTATTAACATAACTGACAAATGACCAAATTCAATTTTCAATCTCTTTAGCATGAATCACTGAGCCATTCATTACTCTCAGTGAAACAGAAATGATTACCTTAAAAAAAAGTTAAACGAAAGTCACTATAAATAATTAGCATGCCTCTAAAGTCTCTATAAGTGAGGAGTTCATATGTTGTTCCTTATGAAAGCAACACACACTTCCTCATTTTGAGATCTTTCTTTCTTTCTACTGTGTATTAATCTTACAATACCTCCTCTGCCACCCCCTGCTCTGTCTGTTTTTCTCTGCCTTTAATTTTGGTCCTTTCACTCGTTCCTCTATGAATGTGCATCAGCTTTGCCTTTTGGGGATGGCGATGAAATGCAGCTCCTCTGTAGTTACTGCTCCCTGCTGCTGAATATTTGCATACAATTTAAATGGAGTTACTTTCTTACACAGCAAATCTGTGCTTTACATTGTTTAGTGCTGTAGGGTTCTTTAATGGCAATTTATTTATTGATATTTACATTACAGGTCTGTGCGAAATTGATGACAGCATGGCTGTTTTTATACAAATGAATGTCTTCAAAAGTAAGGTTTTTGCTCCTAAATGAGGAAAAACATGTCAAAGTACCACAAAGTCCAAACATCTTGTCTAAATGATTAACTATAAATTACTCGCCATCTTAATTGTTGAAGTAAGAAATGAGACTAACAGTGTCTGTAAATGTGAACAATATAAAAGCTCATAGTGTAAATAATTAATATCCATAATGTGCATTACTATCCAACTATCACAGCAAGCATTTGGTTGATATTTGCTAACCACAATGGGCTATGATCACTGTCAATACCATCCCAAGCACATAAAATTGAATTCAAAATTCATAAATAATGGACCTTCAGTTAAGTCAAATGAACCTCTGAACCTTATGTAGAAGGCAAGGACACCCTATTTTTGTTGACACAGTGAATTTAACTTCTTTCTTTTGCCAATGTCATCTACAAATGCAGTGGAAGACCTCCATTATTATGATTATTATCCTGAGGAAGTGTGTTGAGGTCATCATGACACTCTTAGCACATTGTGGGAAGCAGCATGTAGTGTCTATTACTAACACAAGGGGAGGATATATACATGTGGACATATAGCTAGATGCTATCCAGTATCCATATCTACAAACAATCGTATAATCACACCCCAAGCTCCGCACTCGCTAAAGTGTCAGTGACTAACTGGGTTAGGGGTGGGGTAGGGCTTTTCTCTATGTGTCACTGATCCCTATTACGTTACCCTGTATTCCCCAGAGGAGGATATGATCTGCTGTGTCACTGAAAAATGAAGGGTGCAGAAGGAACAGAAATAGTGGGGGAAGAGGAACGGCAAAGAGAAAGGAGGATGGAGAAACGAAGTCACGATGACTGAAATGTAGGGAAACACGAGAGCGAGTGTCACAGCACATGAGTAAACCTCCACAGGGTGAAGGGAAGACTGCTGCACACATGTAGAGAGCCAAAACCCCAAATGTTTCATCTATGTCAACATTACTGAGGAAAACCATTGAAGAAGTATTCCTTTTTACCTTAACATGGAGTCGAAGTTTTGAACATTACTGCATTCTAATAAAAAAGAAAATACTATCTTACAGGTTTGACACAGTCCTAGTTTAGCTAAACTTGTATGGAAGAAAAAAATCTCAAGTTATGTCCCCACTGCTGTGTACAAATGTCTTCCTCATCATTTGGATGCTAAAGCTATTTCCTTTTATTTTTTTTGGAAACTTATGAATGTTCGTCATTTAGCATGATCAATAATCCACATGTGGATAGTGTAGCCTAAAGAAGTACCATATTATGCAGTTTACAGGATTGCTTTTTGACCTAAAGCACTTGCCATAGCTGCTGCCATTTCTATATCTGTGCCTTCTGGGTTAAAGAGCATCATTACGTACTAGCAGTTTAAATGGAGATGTATAGATATTCCTCCTAAATTGTTGCCTTGTCAGTGTTTCTGAATGTAAGTGGTTGAGTTTGTTGCCCTTTCTGACTTTAATGATGTGGCAGTGCTTCAGATCTCTCAGGACTCTTTAGTTATAACAATATTATCTTAACTGTGGTAAACCAAAGTCACAGCTATGAAAATAAGAACCAGGTTGCACTAACAAAATTATTCTTTCAGGAGCAATTTTCTCAGAATAAATCACACTACAATCACCAAAATTGGAACTGAGGTACTGTTGTGATATACAACAGAGCAGTGAATATTTGAAAAGGAACGCAATGAGTTCTTTGGTTTAGACACTGATTGTTGCAAGATGCTGTTGGGAGATCACAGTTAGATAGTTTTTATTCTCTTTCACACTCTCAGCATCTCTCCTTCATTATTTGTTGACCAACCTTTGCTCTTTTAGTTTTCTCTATTTGCTCTTTATTTTTAACGCTCCCCCTTCCTCAGCCTTTCACTGTTTCCATCTCTGCCAACTTTAATCATTTCTCTCTCTCTTCCATACAACACACACACGCACTGTTGTCGCGCACAGACACACACGCGGTTCTAGACAAATGCCAGGTGAATGCTGAAGTATTGCCATCCATTAGATTCTACTGGCACTTGAAATCTCGCAGTCTGTGCGTGGATGAACACATGAGCCTTAATGTTATAATGAAGTATTTGTGAACAAATGCGCACACTTTTGTGAATGTGAGTTACATTTGGCATCTGTCATCTGACACCCATGATTTGTTCCAGAGGTCAGGCAGAGACTGTATGAAATGATAAACTAGCAGATGCGTTCCATATATCTTTTTTTTTTTTTTTTTTTATCTCATCCGTCTGTCTTCTATTTTGCTTCCCGACTCTTGCATCGGACATCATCTTCCATCTAGCACCATTTGAGCTTGATGTGCTGTCAGCTGTCCATGTGAATGGCCTTCCTCAGATTAGAAACGATGTGTGTACTGGGGATATTTCAGGTAAATTTCCATGTCTATAGCAGTTAATGAAACTGTGTGATTATACAGCCCTTTTACATAAGAGCAGTGTGGGCATAGCATCCAATATAATGTCAAGTATCAACAGTATATAACCTTACTTTATTTGGGACCCTTTTTTCTTTTCATAATTGCATATGTTGAATTGACATTAACTAAGTCAGTAGTTTGTTGAGTTTTAGTGCCTGGCTATTTTGATAGGCTGAGATTATAAAAATGTTACCTGCTTACATGTCGCCATAAACAGGGTGACCTGAAACATGTTTCAGACTGCTGGTATAAATCACATGTGCCATATTGCCAGTTCAGGTGTATTTTGTATGATTTAAAAAAAATTAGCATTTAAACTCAGCAGTCACAGCTGCAGTGAGAAGAGGCCTGTTCATATGTGTGTATGAACGTGTGTGTGTGCACATGGTAATATGGGACAAAGCACAAATTACCAAATTAGAATTCAGATCATGCACACAGTCAGCAGAGACATGGACTAACAAGTGTGTGTTTACACACACACACACACACACACACACACAGATTAACACGTGATTGGTGCAATGACTTGTCGCTGTGTCACTCGGATTGTACACAATCGCCCCGTCTATGCAAATGTGTATGTATCCAATAATGGGTGTGTCTATGAGTGTGTGGGTGTGCATGTGAATACAGTACGTCAATCTGTTTGAACACCCGTCTTCTGCTTATGTGAGATGACGAGGTCACTGGGCCGAGCCTCTTAACTTCACAGTTCAATTTGGATTTGCATAATCCTGGCGTTAATTTCTGCAGGGTGCACCCATCCTGTGCATCTCGACAGGTGACGGGGGTGAGACAGCTATCCCATGATCCACTGCTCCTTCAACAGAGCATGGCAAGCAAACATGCAGGAGAAGAAGAATGCCAGAAACATGAGCCGAAGAATTACTGATGATTTATCCTCGACGTTAACACACAAAGCCTCGCCGAAGGATCTGTGCTGTGAAGTCAGTGAATAAATTAAAATGATGTGACATTTAGGAGTTAAAAAAAAAAAACCCGAAACAAAACAAAACCCCAAAACGAACAAGGTTTAATAATGATCGGCATCTTGAAGATAATTTGAATGAATCATTGTGGAATACTGTAGATCTATCTACAATACTCAACTCACTTCAACCACATCCCCACATCCGGTCCCATCCTTACACAAAAAAGAATAGTACATTTTCTGAAACACTTCATGCATTTGCTTTCTGGCAGAGTTGGTTGAGCAGATTGTTATCTCTCCCTTTTCTGTGCTTGAAGTAATGAAGGAAAGTCAGGAGGCGTTAAGCTGGAAGCAGGGGGAAGCAACTAGTGTTGTTCTGTCCAGAGATTAAATACACTTAGCAGCAAGTCCAACACCTAACTAACAATTAACATGTTTTGTTTCCCTTTTTTAAAATCCCAAACAGAAATAGGGAAACAGACATTGAGGGTTTCATATGCCTGGACTGGTTTTGTCAGAGAGCAGCTGGGAACAGTGACATTTTGCTGTTAATCCTGTGCATGAAAGTCTTTCTTCCAGTCTTATTGTTAAACTAATTGTCTCCTGGCTTTATGTCCATGCTTGGTATGCAGTGGGAAGAGTAGCATTCATCATTTTTTTTTTTTTTTTTTTTTATTCTTGGGAATACAGGCAATAGGAAAGAGAAACATCAGTCATCAGACAAATACATTAAATGTTATGATGTAATGACAATAACTTAACAATAACTACCAGTGAGCAGCACAGTGAAGCATAATTTCCCAGATGACAGATGTTCTGGAAATTAAAACAATTATTTTGAAATTCATGGATGGTGGAAAATAAAAGAAAAGAATCCAGTTTAAACAGCCAGATACAAATAAGGCGGTCTGCTTCCTGTTGATTTGATAAACAGTGGTCCAGACTGGGGGAAAAAAAAAAAAAAAAACAAGGATTGAAGTGAATGAGTTGTACCCGCACAGTTGATGTTTCTTCAACACTTTCACTGTGGTCAACAGCCAGTCTAACAGGAAGTTGAAATGGTCTGTTTCCATGGCAGCAGTTAACCTTACAGGGTTATTAGAGGTGACAGTTGGCTCAGTGGTTACCAAGATGGCTGCCGCTGCGTGAGTTTGACCCAGTAACACATTTCCTGTCCCATCTGTCTGTGGGACCCAGAGGGGAGTCTCCCCGAATGCTGGGAGTTCAGAAGTGTGTGTGTCTGTTTGTGTGTGGCTGTGTCGCTATCTTGACTTAATGTTTACGCAGCAAGCCCCAGCTTGCCTCTGCATATTTTTTGTCACACACATACACATAATCACAGAATCAATCTTTGCCTTTTCCAGGCTTTGGTGTCAAGCCCTGATCCTAATTTGTGCCAAACATGCAGGGAACTCTCTCTTTGATGCCCTTTTCGCCATTATCATCTCATATCTTCCTTTTCCTGCTGTCACTTTGACCCCCGTTCCGTTTCCTTTCCTTCTCTCCTCATTTTTCTGCTTTATCGCTTATACCTTTCTCCTCTTTTGCTCTCAACCCACCACCTGACTTTTCTTCCCCTCCTCCCTTCCTCTCTTTCTCACGCATAAGCAACTGAAAAGCAGGAAAAATTGTCTTGCGATTTGCGAAGTTCAGCTGCTAAGCTTTCAAAGATGCGTAATTGAGATGTGACAAGATTAATCGATACACACAGAAAGGGGAAAGAAGCGAAGAGAGGGTGTAAAAATGTGTAAAGGTAGATGGGAAAATGACAAACATGGAAGATAGACACACACACACACACACACAGAGCAAGACTACAATACCGTTTACAATCCTTATAATCTTCCAATCCGATAGATCAAAGTATCCCACATCTAAGCCTTAATGCTATTCAGCTCTGAGGTGAAATACATCAACGCTCAACTCTGATTTTACATACATTTGTGGTTTTTAGATTCATTCTCTCCATCTTGATTGTAGCATGATGCAGCAAAATATATAACACGTTAAATGCTGAGTGAGTTGCTGCTGGTCTTTTTGCCATTCAGATTAAACTCTGCCTGTTATGCTTAGACACAATATGGTGTCTTCATTTCCAGTCTAAGCTTCATTTCTGCTTTCACGCCATTCTCTTCCCCTGACTTTCTTGCCTTTCTTTATGTGCTCTACTTTCTGCAGCTCTACTCTTTTGCCATTCATTTCCTCTCCTCTCCCCCTATTTTCTGCCCTGCAACAGTGAAACTGAGGAGTGAAGAGTTCTCCTGGATTTATTCAGAATTATGATAATTTCTCCTAAACCCTATTTATAGCTACCTTCTCTCACTGTAAATGTGGGAGCACAAAAATGCCATATATGAACTTGCATGTTCAAATGTCTATTAGTGTATGTGCATTTGCATGTTGTTTAGTCTGCTGCGCCACACTTAGTCATGCATAATGAAAATCCCTGGGTCTTGTCTGGGCTACCTCATTCTGATTAGCTATAATTGATTAAATGGTTATTGCATGCTTATCCACCATTATGTGGACTATCTATAGAGTAATGCCTTGCAGTGTTATCATTGCGTTTGCTCTGTATCTGCAAGTGTGCTTGCACAAATGTAATAACATACAAGTGAAAATACCGCATGTCTGTATTTATGCAAGTCTAAGTGTGCGCCAGTGGTGTGCAAAAATTGTGTGTATGTGTATATTCGTATGTACACGCAGGGTGTGCTGATGTATTTCCGTCCAATTAGCCAGTGACCCAATTCTCTCTGGCTGTCTCAGAGTCATTCTGTGGTTGTAATGGATTCACTCTATCATCATATCCAATCTCCCCGTCTGCATCGCCCTGGAACACCACTTAATTTAACTCGCACATGACGTTCCTCTTACCAAGGACAGTTCAATCAATATCTGAGAGTGCAACCCTCCCACTTTTCTCTCTTAAAGCTTATAGTTCACAAGATTCAAATCTGGGATTTCATCTATGAGCTGACACTGACGTGTACCTGCCTGTTCGAGGCAAGCCATTTCACATCTTTTATTGAATTTCAACAAATTCTCAATAGAGTTAACCTTGTCTTCCACCTTCTGCTTTCCTCTGTTGGTGTGACCTTAATAAGGGTCAAAGATATTTCGAATATTGTTGATTGAAGGGGCAGCACGGCGGCATAGTAGCTGGCACTGTCGCCTCACAATAAGAAGGTTGCAGGTTTGGTTCCAGGATCTGGGGCTTTCAGTGCAGAGTTTGCATGTTCTCCCCGTGCTTGCGTGGATTTCCTTCCATCGTACAAAGACATCATGTTTAGGTTAATTGGTGAGGTGCGAGTGGTTGTTTGTTTTCTCTGTGATGGACTGGTGACCTGTCCAGGGTGTGCCCTGTCTTCGCCCAATGTGAGCTGGGATTGGCTCCAGCATCCCCCTTGACCTGGAAACCGATAAGCATTAGAAAACGTATTTTCCCTAAAGTCAAACTATTCCTCCAATCTTCTGTTTGCTGGTATTTGCCGCTGTGTTAAATGAAACTAAATAACCAATTATTTCACCTCTGTTTACCTTAGGTACAGAACTGTTATTTACTTTCTGTCTAAGAATTAGATGTGTGGTGTGCATAGTTGCAGCATCACAGAACATGTACACTGGTATAAAATATAAATGGAAAAAGATACCTTTGCTCAGTATACATACATTAGGATGAGGATTCTTCATACCTCTCTCATCCTTCAGCAGGAAATAAGCTAGTCAGCCAAAAGGGAGCTGAAGTCAGCATCATGTCCACAGCAAGTCTCAAAGGCCAGTCCATTACACACCACCATGTTCACATCTTTAAATATTTCAAAAGTAACACCCTTGAATCGGTTGCATTTATTTAATTTCCTTGATATGATGACAGCAGTGGTCTGCATTTGCAGCTCATAGTCAAAGCCTCCACTTTATACTGTATCACTTTACACAACAGCTGTGGATGGCTCAGATCTAGCACATGATAGCACCTAATTGCAGATTTATGTCAAACCACGGTGAGTGCACCTCTCCTCTGTCTCATACAAAACTGGCTTGCATTCAGGAAGTAGTTCCATGGCATTTAAAGTGATGGTTACTGACTGACAACACAACCAATTTCAGTCAGAATTATTATGGATGGGAACCTATATGTTGCTTTTTTCAGATCCTACGATAGTGAATCTCCAAGTATGGGTTCACTGAACCTTAAAAGTACATCAAAGCAGTAATTTTTAGATGTGACTGCTCTGCTGTGAGTTGCTATCTGAATGGCCAATTAACTCTTTAAAGTTGTTCATGTAGCGTTGATAAAAACCCTGTTATTAATGACACAAGAGGCGGTTGAGAACAGTGCTTCTGTTCCTCACACTTGTGCACAGATGGAAGTCGACAAGCACACAAATTATGACAGGCACAGGCAGGGCTGTTAAAGACTGCTGGAGCTGTAGGGGAATGAAGCTGCGAGACAAATTGTTCGAACACTGCATCACATCCTTTGGATTTTTCTCAGAAAAAAATTCCTTCACATGGAAATCAAGCTATTATTGTCACCAGAGAAATGCTGGAAAATCATGTTATATGTACGTACATATAAACACAAGTGTGATGAGAGACTGCACATGACAGACTTCACAGATGCACATGCAACTTTTAGCTGTTCACAGACCTGTGTCAGCCACAGACTGTGTACTGCTGCCCCACTCTCCTGTTGCCATGGTGAACTCCCTTTGGCCTACAGCAAGTACATAGGTGTGTGTATGTAAGTGTGTCTGTTCATGTGTGTGCGTTTATGCACATCTAAGAATACGTTTTGTGTATACCTGCACACTGTGTGCTGCATCGGTGTCGGCCTGGGCTTTATTGGGTGCACATCCCCTGCTATGAAGCATTGAGACAGATGTGGGTGGAGTGGTATGATGATTCAGAGATGGTGGGTGGAAGAGGTCCTTGCCCTATTTCAGTCCGACTGCTCGTCGTCCAGATGGCTCTCTGTCTCTCCTGTCTTTTCAGTTTTCTTCAAACAATTTCTCTCGACACACTTCTTAAAAAAAAAAAAAAAAAAAAAAAAAAAAAAGGAAGACTTGAAGTACAAATTCTTATTATACCGAGACAGAGATTCTAGCTGACAGAACCAATAACATGTGGTTGAATGAACAGGTGGTTGATATCTCACTAATCCATCAGGACAGATTTACCATTCATTCATTAAGTCATTTGAAAAGGTATAATCACAACTGTTGGTTAACTTGAAATGCTTTTCGAAATTATTCCACCTGCTCCCACCAAAGATTTAGAGTCATTGGAGCCAAATAAACTGGAGAGACTTGGTTGCTAACAAGCTTCTCTTGTCAAAAGCTGCCAGGAGAAATGCTGCTGAAATGTTGCTGTCAAAAACTGACAGCAACATTTCCAGCCTCGTACTGTGTCTGAATCCACACTTCAGACACACCTTCACAAGATATGCAGTTACTCAGTTACTTGGGAGGATGTCACATGGACAGATGGAGAGGCCAAACAGTCTCAGGATGAGAGTTGATTATAGGCCTGTGCTACAAAAAATAGGACATCGATACTGAGAGGGAGTGGGTGTGTTTCTTCTTGAATGTTCCAATAAACAATGACATTTCTGTGCTCATCATATCTGATTAACGGCTGAACGCTAACAAAAAACCTGCCTCAGTGAGGAGGTAAATGATGACAAAGGGCTGGGGTCTCATATCACGCTCACTCTGTCAGTCAAAACTGGGAAAATCGTTCCAAATTGTATTCACCATCTTAATCTGTTTCAGGTTGTATTGAAATTTGATCGTCTGACTCGACTGTTTCTCTCCTCCATTAATGATTTCAACAGAGTCGGAGCAGACTTTTCATGCTGCTACAAATCAGTCTTTTCCAGGCCGTCATCTGCTCGTTTTTCTGCTATTTTCACATCCACTTGTTTCTTTGTGCTTTAACTATCTCCTTTCTCCTTCTCTCTTCTCTTCCCTCTGTTATTTTCTCAGTCTGTTATCATCCCCTCCAATTTTCATCTACTCCACTTTGCTTTCTTTATTCTTCTGGGTTTGTTTTTATTTTAGCCTTTTTCATCTTCTCCACCTCTTCCCATACTTTCCTCTGACCCTTTAAATTTTTTTGCTCACATACAATCTTCCTTTATCTACTTCACCTTCTTCTGTCTCCTGATCTTTTATCAGCTCCCTCAGTTTTTCTATCTTTGACTTCTTCCTTTTTTGTAACCTCACCTTGCTTCCTGGGTTTCCTCCAACTACAACATTGCAACATCGTGTCACAAGGTCAGAGGGTGTTGGTGTGCCACCTTTTTTGTGCGTGAGTGAGGATGCTGTTGCAGAATTAGCAGTGAGAATGAGTTAAGGCCAGACATGCTCAGAAGTTTTTGGTGCATTACTAGTGTAGTTATAAACATCTCATCTTCAAAGCATCAGCCCTGCTCCACCTAGCAACAGCCTGCACTCTTACACAGCGCACACGCTCCGTTTTTTCCCCCGTTCATTCAACACTCTTTCACATCTCAATCCCTTCCTCCCTCTTTCAACTGGGCTCATGCTGTGACAGGGAATAGTGGGAATGAATGTGCATGTTCACGTGCCGGTATACTGACACAAATATACACAGTCTGCTACCGGTCTGATTTTGCCTGCATGAATAATATCCAAAGAGAACTTTTGGTTACTATGGCAATGACAGCGATATGAATTCCTGATAAATCCAGTCAGATTGAGCACATCTCCATGTAATTATACCTGGGCTGAGGGCTCACTTCAAATCGCTGCACACACACCCCTACACTCCTCCATGCTCATTCACTTTCTTTCTCTCTGTATACTGCTGTTCTCACTCACACTCCCCCTCTACACACATCAGAAATGCTGAAGCGGGTAAATATTGGAAGTGTAATGGAGTCGGGTTTGGAAATGTAAGGCTAGTAACCTTGACTCATTATTAGCCTATGTTTTTACTGCTCCCTAAACTTTGCTCAAACCTGAATGCTATTTAGATAACTGTCATTTATTTTTGACTATTATAATATTAAACTTGCCAACACTGTCTAAAATGACATTGCACTCATGAAGCGTAAGGCTTAACGTTTGTTGAGAGGACTCGGTCACTACAAGAGACCCAGGAGATGTTTCGTCTTTTCCTCAGATATTTAAAATGACACTCAGCTCTTGTGTTTTGTCGAGGTTTCCCCCAGGTGGGCCATTTCACAAATGAGACGCATACCAGATGAAACCTCTATAGTCACTTTCTGCTGGATATTTTGAGCACATGACCCAAAATTAGAGATGCTACATTTCCCTGTTTGCAAAATACACTGTCAGTCTTTTCACATGTGTTGTAAATGTATACAGGATTACACAAGAGGGAAGATTTGAAACCTTCGCATTTCAGAACCAACACAATGCATTCTCTTCACCGTGCTCTTGTGCAACTGTCACAAAAGGACTCGTGAATTCAACAGCAACGTCATCTCCATGCCAGGAATCATGAAATAGGGATTTGGCATTCATGTTGAAAGTGCTCAATGTCTGAAGAACTTCAGTTTACCCCAAAGAGCCACTTCGTAGAACAAAACTAGTTATGTCCAGGAGCTGATTGGAGGGTGCTCGAGATGGGATGCCATCTATCTCGAAAAGAATCCCTGTAATTAACTTCAGAATGAGATGAACTCGAGGTAAAACGGAGGTTTGTTTCTGGCACCAGCCCCTTTGGATAAGTACTCTTAGTGTGGGGCCCTGTGGCTGAATTTATAAAACAAAATTGGATTATGACTCTTTTAATAAGCATTACAACACTGGAAAAAAAAATCATCTAAATTTGAATTTAGTCAGACAACTTTAACCTTATTTTCGATTAATGCTATCCTTCCTCTTGAAGGTTTCCATTTTGAGTGGCATCGAATTGAATTTCTATACATTGTTGAAAATGTCTCAATATAAATGTAAACTGATCTTCATGTGATGTTTAAAGGAATATAGCCTGCCATGTATGAGCACCAAAACTACTCGAAAATAGAAGCCAATTTTCGAAAAGAAATCTAATTAATTAACTTTCTGGCCACATGAGTGTTTATTGTATTTGTCTTTCACCTTGAATAGTTAGACTGAGTGACCATCTGGGAAGACCATATGTCTTCACACTTCCCTGAGTCTAATGAGAGAGGGATCCAAAGGTACTGTAGTCAAATTAGCATCAGCAGGCCCAAGGAAAGGGCTTTGTGCATGCGTCTGCGTGTGCGCTGTTGAGTTTTATATGTACAAGCACGCTGAAGATACATCTGCCTACATCAATACAGAACATCTGCTGAACTTTCTGCAGTTTGCTATTTACATATCAGCCCAATGCTTGGCAGATGATAACCGCATTGAGAGGAAGGACCTTGAGTGCAAGCTTTTTCATTTGCGAGTGTGTTAACTGAATGCTTCCTCTTTCATGATGTGAAGTGCATTTATGAGGAATCTCTTATGTTTTTGAGGGGTAACTGGAGTGTGAAATGCCCTCCCATAGTATCTGCTGTTGTGATGAAGAAAACCTTTGTGTAGAATGCTAATAATCACACAAGTGTCTCTCACCGGCACATTTCATTATCAAAAGTAGCACAGTAACCTGAATGGGATATTAAAAGAGAAGTACTTACTTGGTTAGATATATTTGTCTGATAGACCTTACATTAAGCATATTAAGTGCAAAATAAGTGATTTTATTTAATTGGTGGTAACTTTTCCTGTGTCCTAATTTTTCATTTTAGAGATGAGACTAATTCGATAACACTAACAGTTCGACAGATATGTAGTTAACTTCTCATCCCCATATGAAACCAGGACTGACAAA
This sequence comes from Echeneis naucrates, assembly GCF_900963305.1. NCBI lineage: Eukaryota > Metazoa > Chordata > Actinopteri > Carangiformes > Echeneidae > Echeneis > Echeneis naucrates. The sequence continues at coordinate 7,638,114 of NC_042533.1, forward strand.
ACACCACCACAGTCCTTCAGTAAAGCCCCTGTATGTGTCTGCTGGCGCTGCTTACATGCTCCAGACATTTCTTTGGATAGCTGGTGGCTGCTGTAATAGACTTTGGCCATTTGTAGTCCCAGCGGGAGTAAAAATCCTCGACTGAAATAGTGTGACCATCGAGCCGCCTGGAAACGAGAAGAAGAATGAAAGGGAGAATGAATAAAAGAGCGAGCTAAAGACAAGAAATGGAGGTATAAAAGCCAGAGAGGGAGAGAGACGGACAGAGAGCCAGGCTGTAGTGTGTCAGACGCCACCCACTTTGACCTTCGTCGCACCTCCTCCATTCATTCATTCACACTGACGTACAAACAGTACATAAAGCAGTATGCTTTGCACGCATGCATGCAGACACACAAACACACACACACAGTAACAATGCATGCCATGATTGAAGACCAATAAAGAGAAACTGCTGTTGAAGCCAAGGCTAAATTCAATGCCCCGACTTTGCTCACTTCCTTCCTGTTTTTGTTTGCCTTACTTTCTGTGTGTGTGTGTGTGTGTGTGTGTGTGTGTGTGTATATACATTCTTGTTTGTGTGAGCTTGTTGGACATGACGTTTGTGTGGATGCCGTGACACAGAACCAAGGGTCCATTTGGATCAATCCCACACACCATCACACCACCGAGGCAACGCAAACGCACACACAAACACACAGTAGCCATTGTTCCAGCTTGTCCATGTGACTGTGGAAATTACGCCTTTTATTTTCGCCACCTTTTAAAGAACAACCACCACTAGAGTGTGAGTTCACAGTGACAGCCTCTTAAAGCAGGTCTCTAACAGCCATTTTTTACATTTTGCTCAGAGACACATCTATAGAATATTAAAGCGCTCCTTTACACAGTATTTTGCTCATAAATGGTCACATTTCCAGCGCATAGCTATTCATTCTATGGTTCATAATAACAGTGACACACATGTTGCACATGTGTGGTTGAAAGGGGCTCTTAATACACACACACTAAAACAAAGAGACACATTCAAAATGGCTGTTATGACATTGCTCCCTTTAAATGCCAGTGAATTACATTACACATACTGGCAGAGAATATGTGATGTTTGTCTACTAATCAGGACAGATCCGATCCTGTTTCGCTTCCAGGCTTTGGTCTCCATCTGCTAGTGTGCTCAGAGACCAGCATCAGGCTCACTTCTCAGTGTGCCTTCAGAAACACAGACAAAAGAAAAAGGAAAGTTTAGTTTTTTTTTTATAATATTCTTCACGTTTTTTCAGTTCATTTATTTATTTTTTTTTGGTTAGCTGATAGGTTTCAGTGTTTTTAACCTAAGGGTGGTGCTGTCACTCAGTGTTTTTTTTTTTTTATTTTACTTTTTATTTTTAGCTGTGCTGATTTCCGCAGTGACAGTTGTTGCATGTTACATTGAGTGGTTAGCTTTTCACAACACATAAATGGTGACTCGTCCTTTTCATCCCTCCTAGTGTACAGACACACACACACAAACTGTGGCCACACCCTTTCCTTCTTTCTTTCATAGCCCATTCACACATGCTGCTGAACCATGTACAGCAGTGCACACACAGAAGCCCACCCAACACTGCTTAGCACAAACAGCAGGGAAATAGTGACAGTGAATAGTTATCCTCCCATTCTCTCTCTTCCACACACACACTCCCTCCTCTCTGTCCTGAACGATGACCCCCCTCCATCCCTCTCTCTTTTCCTCAGTTAGTCTTTCAGCACAAACACTTCACAGAGCTGTACAATGAGCACTCTGTGATGGAGGGAAGCCTATGTCTGCATTGTACTGCAGCGCTTTGTTTCTGACCATCATCACACATCGTTCTCTCTCTCTGTAAGAGAAGTGTGCCCCCACCCCCGGGTGTCATTTCCAGAGAATTATGATGTTAAATCACCAGACTTGCAGAAATTGTGGCAAAAACGCTGAGAAGGTGTGCAACATATCTGCCAGAGCCTGAAAGGATTCATTAATGGAAGCATAGTGGGCAAAACATTTTAATTGAACAGATTATTAGAAGTCCGCTTTTCTCTTTTTTTCTTGTTCCCTTGTCATCCACTTCTTCTTGTATCTATGTTCCCATCATAATGACCAACAATGGACTCTTTCTTTCCCCCATTTTCATTCTCTATTTTCTCTCTATATGGTCTTCCACAGCAAATCACATGACCACAAGTCTCAGATACTTCCCTATGTGTCTCCATCCATCTGTCTCTCCCCCTGTGGCAGCTGAGAAAGAAATAAATGTGTAAATGGAACCAGAATGTGTATGAGATAAATTACTTTGATAGGCCATGAAAACATGGCAATATATAGCTTAAGTGCCAAGAGGAGCAAATAATAATTTATCCAGCTTGTAATGTACAAAAATGTAATTTTCTCGAAAGACACCAGGCTTTGTTTTGTGATGTCGTGATGTACCATGTGATCATCACCACCATTGTTGTTAGCTTCTCCTGATTAGGATTTTTTCAATGTCAACCGTTTCAAAAGGTTTTTACCTTGAGCTGAATGACCCGCAAAGACATCCTCCCCCTCAGAAACGAAACAGAACGAGAGATTGAATCTGGTGAAAAAGTTTCTCGTTAGAAACCTGTGCTTTTCGGTGCTGTTCTGCAGACACAGACCCCCCCTGGTCTGCTCTGTGCGTTGCTCTGATAATTCAGTCTATGGTAAAATGTGAGATGTGTCAATGGTGTCCATCTTCAGGTGGCAGCCACAACGCTAAGAACTGCACAAAGAGGTTATGATCAGTGAAATGTGACAGACCAGCAAAATACAGTGGACGCAGCTTTTAGATACTTCAACATGGAAATAATACCTTTTAATGAATACTGCTGTCTGAAATATAAAACTGGAGCTGGAGTGACAGTTTACTGATACTGCACAGCTTTCGGTTCTTGTTACAGGGAGGCTTTAATGTGTTAAGCCCAGGCATAAAGGATCACTGCAGACCCATAGTACCTTTTAGCTCCAATAAACTGGAATTAGTGGGGATTTTCTGCATTGTCAATGACTGCCAGCCTCGACTAATGAGCCTCTCCGCTCCTTGGAGTTTTCATAAGGCACCATCTGAGGTGATTTTTGATGTGCGCTGTATGTGCTCATCTAGGAGAGACAGACAGAAAGCAAGAGGCAGAAGACAAATTTGTCCTCTGAACGCTCGTGTGTGTTACTTTGATTTTGTTTGTGGGGAGTGCATTTGCTCCTGCGATCTACTCAGTGCTATACCAAACAACCTGGCGCAGATGCTTAATGTGTGTCTGAGTGTGCAAGTCTGTGAATATTCCCTTTTGTCGTCTGTCCCTTTTCACCATCATGTCACCAAGATGCCTTATTTTATTCAAGTGCATGTTTGGAGATTGCATGTTTACCTTGGCGTTGCAGTACGAAAATACTCGATTTAAATTGTGTGTGTGACTGCACACACGTGTCTGATTGTGTGTTTTGCATGGTTCAGTAAATCCCTTCAGTGGCACTGCCCTGCTTTTCCCATGACAACAGTGAGTCATCTTTCCTATGGCTTACAGACACACAAACACATGGGTACACAGATACACACTCGGCCACACTGCTTGTGTAAATAAGTCTTTTTTGTGCGTTCTGCATGAGTTTGAGCATCCAAATAATCTTGTTCTCTGACACGGTTTAAATGCATGATTTCTTCCTTTTATATGATATCTAGATTGACTATGACTTTGATTATATTTGTGCATGTGTGTGCGCTACTGTCAGGACGTATGGTCGCACTCCAATCTCTCATGCCATGCCACATCAAAGGTTTCCCTTTGAAAACAATCAAATTTATTCATTTCTCTTATCCACAGAGAGCAGAAGAACCCAGAGAGTGAAATCTAAGAACTTTTGACAGAATGACCCAAATGTTTCATGGTGCTTTGTTACAATTACGCACACAGTATGCCCATGACTCCCCGACATTGCTGTGAGTGATGGTTGGTGACCCATAGCACATCATTACTTCAGGAACTCAGTGTGGTTCTATTTTTAGTTTTGCAGTGATTTTTATAAACTTTGATTGACCTAAATTATACACACTTCTCTGCACAGATATCTGTACTGTATCACGCAATACTTAGCTATGATATGTTAGATATGATAGTCTGTATCTACCTATATGTTACGGTTCAATGGGCCCTAACTATGCTACAGTCCCTGAGCACCACTATAGGTGATAATGAACATGGATGCTGAGTTTGAAGTGACGTTTATGCTCACATCTACTATCCATCTTTAAAAAAAATAGAATAAACCAAATATGTAGTTATTCTTTTGTATTTAATTTGTAGCTCACATGTGTAGGTGGTATCCACTGAGCAAGAATGGAAATTAATGCATCTCCCAAAAATGTTTTCATTGACACATTAGATTGGCATCGGTGACAACTTGGTTTCAGGGAAAAAGTATTGGTTGCCCCCTACTTAAACATGGAAGGATCTCAGTCAGTGTTGCTTGTGCCACGTCACTTATTTGTCATGTTAAGTGAATTGAAATGTCACAAAGTGGATGCTGCCAGGCATCATTCATCTATTTAATTTAAGACATGCATATACTCAGTCACTGTTAATCAAAATTGGAAGCCTCTCTGTTGTGATGGAAGACTTTGCCTGCCACTGTAACAGCTGGCATGGATGTCGATGACAGAAAAAGGGCCAGACAGATGAATAGTGGCCCAGAGGGAGGGCGGACACCGAGGTCTCTCACAGGTCACACAGAGAAAAAGTGTGATGTGAGCGTGAGTGCATGGGTGAATAACTAATTTCTGTTTGAAAGTCAGACACAGAGTGAACGTGTGACCTCTATTTGGACATGTTGCAGATGGTCAGGGGAGCTAGCTGCCTGGCTAACCGGCTAGCTCCATCATCAGACATGATGGTGAAACAGGGACATGAGTGCAGGTGAGATTAATCAGGCCAAAGCCCCTGCATGTTTTCAACCGCTCCCAGTTTGATATAATTTGTCTTTGTGTGAGCTGACAGGAAAGGAGTTTTACTCTTGCTTTTGCACGGTGGATGCACACAAACATGTTGAGGGGCTGCATATTCATACTTGTGCATCATGGGATGGCCACAACACACACACAAACCACACATGGCCTAGCAATACTAGGTCAAGCTGTCCGAGAGTCATTAAAAATGGATAACTGTTTGACTTGCTGAGCTTGTGTGTGTGTTTGCTGTGAAGTAGCTCTCATTGGCCTGCCACCAAAGAAATAAGTCCCTCATTCCCTGATCCATTTCGGGCGATTCATTGGCAGGTATGAACAGGAGATCAGACTAATGTGGGCGTGAGTGGGTAAGTCCGTGTGTGAGTGTAAAATGGTGGATTGGTGGTGTGTGTGTGTGTGTGCGTGTGGATTAAACTAATCTGCTCGAATGCTGAATTAAAGGTAGAGTTGGAAGGGAACCTGAGAATTACACCAAGATGGAGGATGGGCATGAACTAACCTTCATTTTTATTAATTTTTTTTGCTTTTTAATGGAGCAAAGAATGAAAAAAGTAGAAATTAGAGAAATGTGTTCTTGTAACTGTGCACTACAGTGATCCAATCACATATAGAATGTTTCTGCTAAAGTGAATTCTGTTTAATAAATAAGTAGTTTACACTGAGCTGGCTACCATCCTGTTTGTTTTTGTTTTGGTTGTGTGAAGTAGTTGTGTCCTTCTGCCTGTTGTCGTTCCCTTAAACATGCTAGAACATGCATTTGGCTGGCACTGAAGCGAGGATGTTTTTTTCCTCTAAGTGGCTTTTAATGTTTATGATTATGGATTTCAACATGGAATAATGAATAAATTCCATGACTTTGTAAGTATCATAAAATTATGATCAGCCTTTTAGGTGGAACACTATGCTTCAGGTTTTGGCCACAAAACAGCGATGTGAAGCTACATTGGCTTATATTTGTGCCCCTTATAGTACAATAAAGGTTTTAAAATATCATAAAGTAAAACAGCACAAATGCATTCAAAATAACCCTTTCTGCCATTTTTTTTCTGCTGCCTGGAAGAGAGAAATCTCTTAAAAAAACCACAGCAGCATGCAAAAAGAGCAATAAAATGAGCAAAACGTCTAAGGCCTCTATAAGACAGTTCCCACTCTGAGTCAAACAGTGATTGCAGGCACGGTGGTGGGATCATGCGTCTCTGAGCTAAATTTAAATCAAACACAGATCTGTTCAAGTAGAAATCAGTATCCAATTCTGGACAGGAAATATGCATTGTACACTCTACGCTGAGAGGATGTGGGCGTGAGGTGTCGAGAGGCAGAAGCAGAGAGACGGCAAACGGGAACAGAAAGATGGATAGGAAAATGTCTCCTCTTCCCCTCATAAGTTTTGACTCATGTGGACCTATGACTGTGCTCAGAACAAAAATAGCCATTCATCATCTTCTCCGAAGAGAAAGAAATCAATTGAGCATATGATGAAACAATTGCTCACCAAAAAAAAAAAACAAAAAACAGACTTATTGGAAATATTGTCATTTTTTCTAAAATAAGCAAAAAGTACAATATGATACTGTACATACAAACTAAAACAGAAAAACCGTTTGTTATTGATCAGTTTATTATTATAATTATTATTATTATTATTATTTATCAGGTTTATTCAAGTGTGTAGTGCTCGACGTCGTAAACTTCACACACAAAAAATATATGATTTATAATTTTGTTTTGTTGAGATTGCATTTTCTTTCTCACCAGCTCGTCATGGAGTGATAGAGACTGATGGAGTTGCCATGATAACGAAGCGTTCCTGTTACACTAGATTAGAACTTCATTTTCCGTTAAATAAATATATATATTCCTTTCTTGCAAAATTCACAGAAGAAATATAGAGTTACCTAGAGAATAAAGTTATTCCAGAGAGTCTCATCAAAGTTAAAAATCCTATCCCCACAGCTACTGCTTGCAACACTACTGGACTTTAAATATTTTCTGCCTAGTCATCCAATATGAATTTAATCCTTTGGGAAAATGAGGTCGAACAAGGCATGATTAAAAAAACTAAAAGTTGCACATCCCGGAGCCAAGTTTAATTTTCTGTTCACTCAATTCTGGCCAGCATGTCGTCAGCTTTTTTTTTTTTTATATCATGTTGAGGAAAGTCCTGGAATATAATCAAATAAACTGTAGCTTGTTTACACAATCCATGTTTGGTATCTTATAGGTTAAAATTTGTCATTCCTCCCCTGTTTGCAAATATCTCCCTGTCTTACCATTGCATCAAAAAAAAAAAAAAAAGACTGGCTGGGATAGTTTGCCCAACCTAACCAACCTTTCCTGACACACCTCAGGAATATTCAGCTGGTGTGTTTGTCCCGTGACCCCGAGCACGCGAAATGTCAGGCAGTGACGACAGTTTTAGGTGGGATGCAACTTGGCACATAGCCAGCACGGCAGAAAGGCAGGCAAGCTTTGTCCAGGGCATTGACATTTTGGGGAAGAGAATGTGAAATATTGGCTGACATTTGTGCACGCGTGTGTAGGTCCCTGTGAAGATAGTTGCGCAAGACACAAGCCTAGGAGCCATAAGAAAGAGGAGAAGATACAGCAGACTGGATCTGAGGCACAAACTTCCTATTTCGGCATCCATGCAGTCATCGTCCCACTTTATGTACTCGTGCTGGACATTTAAAAACGAGTTTCTTCATGCTCCCTCGACTGTTTGGGAGCCCGGGCAACAGAGACTCTGCTGTAATGTACATTGAGTGTGCCTCTGACCCTTCATCGCGGGTTATATCAACAATTAAAATTCAATTAAAATATTAGTTATTTGAAGAATTTAATCTTTAACATGGTTGTTATTAAACCAGACATGCAATACGATGATTGCAGCCACTTGGAGAATTTGCTTCTTGAAAATGTTCTTGAAAATGAAAATGTTCTTCCTTAAAATGAATTGAGGTCAAATGAAAAGATAAATGAATGCATGAGGGAACAAAACAGCGTGATAATAAAAAGGAAGTTTTTGATTAGATGGTCTTCTGCTGATTACACCATTGATTTTAATTAAGGCTATTATATTGCTGTTGTAAATAGGAACCACTCTGTGCTTCCTTGTGCTAATCCAGACGACATTCAGTCTGACCACTGAGCATCCAGGCCATTAGTTTTTCAGTCGGCCATCAGTTTTGCCATGACGCCACCAGATGTCTATAAAAATGATTATGTCTGGAAATTGTGACAAAGCAGGACAGAAGATATCGTCTGGGATGAATCATCCACCGAAACAAAACAGCCTAAGGAGACCGCATAGAGCCACCACCACTTTAACAACCAAACGTCACCTTGCACAAGGTGGCAACGTCAGAGAAGCAGCTCGAAATATTCAGTTTTATGGTGCATTTATTTCCATTTTAGTACATTAGAAAGCACTCATCGAAATTGAAAGTGAACATGACTTCATGTCCTGTGATACATGACACTGCCCATAGCACATTACAATACAGCACAGCATCACAAGGCATTGTAGGCACGACACCTGCCCGTAAAAAAAGCCTGAAGGTACTGACAAAATATATTAATACGTGAAGTTGATGATTTGCAGGGCAACACTGACCACGGCAATGATAGTATTGTTAGAGTTTGACAAGAAACCAATGCAATACAAATTAGCCGCGCAATTAATAGGGAAGAGGGGAAAACCCTGTAGGGCTGCACTGGAACCAAAACAGGGACAGTCGAGTAGGACAGTCAAGGACAATCCAATGCAACCCTCCAACCATGACTGTAATACAAACTGAGCATGACAAAAAGAAAGAGTTCAGTGAGTGCTGCTGAATATCGCACTGCAGCAGGACGCAGCCCGTCAGTAGCATCGGCTGTGTTCTGGGATTTTCTTTTTCATACCTTTTGGCAGGTTAGCCTTTCTTTAAGAGATACTGTATTTGGAATAACAACTGGAAATTGTGTGTGTGAGGGAGAGAGAGAGAGAGACGATGTGTGAAAGAGGAGAGGGGAAGTCTTATGGGAAGGAAAAAGAAAGTAAGGAAGACAGGTGATGCCAAGGTACCCTGCTGTTTTCTCTGTCTGGAGGGCACAAATGCAGTACATTTCCTCTTCGTACAAACACTTGGACACACACACACACGTTTTTCAGAGAACAGTGCATTCAAACAGAGACCTAATGGAACTCTAATGCCACCTGACCTTAGAATTCAACGATTTATGCTCTTGTTCCTATCAGGAAAACAAGTTCTGAAGAGGTGAATGTGTAAACAGTCCCTACAACGTGTAACACTGGGGCCACACACATACACACCAGCAGTCAATGAACACCATTTACCTGGAAGCTACAATAACCCAAATCGTTGCTTTTATTATTATTGACTGTGAATGAACAAAATGGAGAAATACTACTGAGTTTTCATTCAGGAGCTGAAGTGGATCTCACTGGCAGGAGAGAAAACAGTGAGTAGTTAGATACAGTAGCATCCATGTTATTCTTGGGCTTTTTGTGTCCAGACATCATATCACAGCTTCAGATATATTCTGCACCACAGATGGTTGTTTTTTTTTTTTTTTTTTTTTTTTCAGGTTCGTTAAGTTTTCAGAGGTTTTTTTTTTTTTTTTTTTAACTGCCTGTTGTATTTGAAAATGACACTGATAATGGCTGTGAGATTGAATCATAACAGCAAAATTGCCCAATGAGCTGAAAAATGCTGAAATGCTCTGCAGAGCTGAAGTGTTGGATGGTAACTCTGTGGGTTTGTCACTCTAAGTAACCTCTACCATGTTTCACAGTCGTTTGATGCACGTTTAATATGAAACACTGATTATGAGTGTATTTACACAAGGAACAAAATTTTCAAGATGCCAAAGCTACAAAAATTCAAATTCAGAGACTTACTATTGAATTCTGCCCCCTTTCCCTGATCCTCCCCTTTTCCTCCAGTCGATGCTGCAAAGCAGTCAGTCCCTCCATCAGCTGCCGTCTCCCCAGGAGGACTGTCTGCCACAGCTTGTTGCCCAGTGGAACAATCATGCAGTCACACCTCAGGAACAGAAGGGGCCCACTCCCTCTGTTGCCCATCTTTCTATTTGGAGGTGTCTTTGCAACACAGCGGGCTGCAGCACAGATTGCATTTTCACAAAGTTGGTGGATTTGAATCTGAGCTTTTCTTGCAGGAAATCCCCACTCACATTTGACAAACATTGAGCGGACAGAAATGTCAAGTTCCGTTTAGACTGATTCCTCTGAAAGAGGAACTACGAATAATGGTCAAAACTGAAAATTTAAAATGCCATAAATAATTTACCAACCTGCCAGATTTTGATTGAAGGCACATCATTAATTGACTAAAAGCGTAATTCTGTTGCTTCTAAGTCCTGACATGTTACTATTTATAGGATTCTTCTTTCTTTTGCTGTCCAGCAGCCTGGTTGGCTCTGATTAGCTTTTTCCAGAGTGCTTGTTACTTTTTCTTCCCATCTTTTTGTTTCTGTTGCACAAAAATGCAATAATCGTCACAGCCTCACCTCCTGGCAACCAACACTTCTACCTACAGATTTAAATTCCCTCTACCTTTCTCTGCCTTTCTCCTGCCTCTGCAGCAGTGCCTGCCCAAACAATGTAGCCCTCCCTGTACTCTTAATTTGTCTCGCTTTTGTCATTGCGAATTTTGTTTCTTTTCCATCACCCCTCTCCCATCGTCTCTTTCCTTCCCTTCTCAGTCCCTTCTCTTACCCCCAGTGTGTGTGTGTGAAGAAAGGGAGAGTTGACAATGTGTTCTGCCTTTCAGCCAGTCTGAGACCAATCAATGGGAGCTTATCAGGATGTGCTCTGCTCTGCTCTGCAGCTCTGCAGCCAAATCCAGAGGCAGATAGGACTGAGCCTGGTCTGTCTGGGCTGGACTCAACAGGGGGTGGAGGAGGGAAGGCTTAACAAGTGTGTGCGTGTGCGTGCATGCATGTGCTGGGGGCGCATTCATGCGAATGTGTATTGCTGGATGTCATAGAAGGGGAGAGCATGTGCGTGTCTTTGTGTCTGTCAGGCAGAACATGTTTGTGAGGCGTTTGCTGACCGAGACCAGTTTAGGGCGAGGGCGAGATAGATGGTGTTTATAGATTAGACCACCACGAGTGCTGCTGTTGCTACAGCACCAAGCTCTCCATCCTCATCCTCATATTTACCACTCAAAATACATTATGGTTTGCAAAAATAATGGTTTCTTCTTTCTAAACTAAACAGAATCAGAAAGCGACTTTCATGTTTTTTTTCATGTTGAAATGAAACCTGTTGCTGACCGATTTTATCATCTACAGCCAGCGAGATAGCTAATGAGGCAAATTTTAGCTTTTTAGACCTACTCTGCATAATATCTGTCTCAAACCAGTCTTTCCTTCTTCCGGAATAGGTGCGATATCCATTTCGTAGACTAACATGCATTATTTCCACATTTGTTGTTGTGCTTTTGGTTTTTAAAGTTCACAACCTTAATTTACTAGTCTTTAATTTGACTCTTGCCAATAACCATTTGGGCTTTGAGTCCTCCTGAAGCATCAGCTGGGTGTTTACATGCTCAAAAAATTATTGTTATGATTGAATGAGTCGGAGAGAGAGAGTGAGAGAGGGTGAATGTGCGTGTAATTGTTCCTACTTTAGCTTAAATCCAAACCATACTGAGTGCTGTCCTCATACACACACACACACACACACACACACACACACACACACAAAGCATTTCAGTCCCTGCATTCACACCATGCTCACCTCCCTAAACCAAAAATAATAATAAAAAAAAGGCACAGCTGCTTCTCCTACAACTTTGCCATCACTATGGTAATCACCACGGCAACAAGTTACCTTAGTGCTGATAATTTCTGCAGCAGGCTGAGGCAGATTGCTTGAGGCAATTTTAATCGTTAGCAATAAGAGAGACTGCTTCACGTTCACACCTTTGATTTAGCATCCTAATACATTTTATTAAAAGCCAAAGTAATCACTTCAGAAAATTCACCTCCTGATGAAAATCTGATATTTGGCAGAGCGTGGGCTCCCCCAGCCTACTGACAACCGGGGGAGACTAATTGGGGTTTCAATTAGAGCTCTGCTGCACCAGACAGCTCCTCCTCTTTGTCTAATTAAAACCTCCAACTGGGTAATTATTAGAGAAGATGGATGGAAGTGAAAGGGAACCGGGTCACATGCAGGGATGGATGGATGGACAACGGGGGGGTGATGGGGGGTGAGCAGGGAATGTGAGTACTGTAGGTGGATAAGTGGAGGGAAGTAGTGTCAGAAGCAGTGGACAGATGAAGGGAGCAATGGTTCATATTGATGTGAAAAATACAAATGCAGGTTGAATGGAAACTGGGACGGAGGATGTGAAAGGACCATTACACACAATCATGGGGCTGATGAAGGAAAGGGAGGATGGAGGTGGAGGTAGGGAAGGAGGATATGATAAAAGGGGGGGTGTAATTTGCTCGAGTCTCAAAGGAAGGGCGATGGGGGTCGAAGAGGACACAGAGGAGAAAGATCACTGAGCTTTAATGATCAGTCTGCAGGCTCCACTGTGTGTGTGCGCGTCTGTGTACGTGCAGTGGGGTTGCCATGGCAATAAGTACCATTCATTAGAGGAAGGCCATGAAGTAGTCAGCAGCAGGTGTCCGTCTGAGACTCTCCTTCGCACGCAATATCAATCAGTCAGTCTCTAATCTGTCACACGAGTGTTTGCTCCCAAAAACCAGACAAAGAGGACAAAAAGTGGTGGAACACACACTGACACACACACACACACACACACACACACACACACCAGCGCAATACACTCTCGCTCTCCCATTTCTGATAGAGCAAAGGTAAAGGAGCACAGAAAAATGCACTGGTGTGCATGTGAGTTTATGAAAGGCAATGTTGTGCAGTCTCTCATAATCCTGTCACAGCCGGAGGGAAAACTGTGTGTGTGTGTGTGTGTGTATGTGTGTGTGTGTGTAAGAAAAAAGTTCAATAAGTTGGAAAAAGTGTTAATTCATGAAAACATGCAGCATTTGTCATTTCCATATTTTTAAAGAAACCTCTACATCCCTATAGGAATAAATATATAGAATTTTTTTATTTTGTTATTAATGTTTTACTGTTGGAGCTTTGTGAGTTGAATTCCAAACAGAGGAGACTACCATAACTCCTCCCTATGGCTGCACAGTGGTTGGTGCAGATTGTCCCGCTGTGGGAACAGACTCAAGACTGCTGACTCGGAAAACTATTTTTCTGGTTAGCTGTCTAATGCTCCTTTTGCAATATGAAGTTTTTGCATACAAGCATTTGCTGGCAGCAGTCAAACATACCAACCTTATCTGTTTTTAGAATGAGCTGTTAAAAATCACAAAACCTGCACAAACCTGCACATCTGCACTTTTTATGTAAGTACCCCTTTTGTTTCTTAGAGATGCAGCCTGTTATTTTGGCCGTCATTGGACTAGTTATTTGCTTTGAGGTGCCCACATGCAGCCACTTATGGTGCCAAGTAAAAAAGGATTTTTGGGTTTTTCACCAGCTGCTACCATCCAAAGCATTATTTTTAAGAAAATGTTTTAATTTGCTATGTTTAATCTTTAAAAAACTAAGTTTTCTGTAAGATATCCAATTTTCAAACCAGATAGCAATGAACACTTGGTGGAGAGAACACAGTCAATATCCAGCTCTGTGTCTTAGCTGTTATTGCAAACGCTACAAGTGCAATTAAAGACACTACTAATCTTAAAAGCCATTACTTGTTCATACATTGTCACATTTTGCCTTCACAGCAATCCTTAAATTTCTGAGGCACATTGAATTTAACACAAACACAATGCACCTAAGATGTAAGAACAGTGCACCAGCAGCAGCTATGATGTCTGGAGAGCTATTTCAACCCTACAGATTTACTAAAGCTAAGGACAAAGATGAAGGATAAGCCAGAAATAACGCTAACACTGTAATGATTTAATACCGATAGAATAGCTGAATGCTATGAGCCGAATTCAGAGCTAGCAACACAATATGATTACGGAGGCTGAACATAATTTCCATCCTCATATTCAAGCTACAGTTCTGAGTATAACTGAGCTCAGGTGCCTTATACAATACATATAGCAGTTTGTCAAAATGTGAAATGTGATATTAAGGCTCAAAGTGTACAATAACTGTGTAGAGTGAAGTAATTACCTCTCAGTGATGAGTGTGTGTAGTCTGATAGTGTTTGTAATTTTAGCTCCTGTGGGTCTTGCTTGTGTGTACATGTGCGTGTACCTTTTACTGTGCCATCTCAGCATGTTTTCATGAATGCATGCATGTCGTCTTTATGGCGAACGTCTTCCTTTGCCAGAGCTGTAGTTGGAGGCACAGTGGGTGCTGCAGAAACTAATCAAACATCAGTGTGTTGGCGGGAGCAGACAAGATGCTTCTAACAGTGAGTGAAAGCCTGGACAAGTCTTACCTTTGAATATATTACCACGACCACCTCGCTCTTTGTGATCTCCTACACAGGACACTTTATTTATCTTTAAGAATGGTTCATACATTCACTGATTTCCCCAGAGAAATTGCTCTAATGGTGACTGCTGAGAAACACTGAAAGCAACATCTGCTTGCTGCTGAAGTTGGCTAACTGTTGGTGTGTAGTAGCTAAATGTAAGAGCAAACACTCACCCCCAACAAGTCTTTGGTTTGTTTTGGTTCTTTGTGTCACCGGTAGGTCACCCGGTGTGTAGGTAACCTGAGACCACATGTAGGTCCAAACAGACACGACCAGCAGGATTTCTGCTGATTTAAGTCGAACTTGGTTGTCACTAAGTTTTAAGAGGCTTGGACAAAATATTTCTCTTTTGTTTGAGAGACTTTGTGTACAACCTAGAAAGCATTCAAAATAAAACCTGCGGATATGTTTCTCCTCTGATCTCTTAATCTGGAATAGGACAGCCTAATTGGAACTAAATCCAGACAAAGCTTCCATAGTGCCTATCCTTCGAGCTAAACAAGGATAATCTGCAGGAGGAGAGAACATTACCGGGCAGTGTATTTTATTCTACCTTGTACAACTTTGCCCGTATACTTGTTTGAATTGAAGTGTTTAGTCAAATTAAAATTATTGGAATTAGGCACAAAATAGAGAAAATTATTTTGTAAACTGAGTTTCTTATCTTGCCATTATTTATGTATGTTTAAGTGAAAATTCGTCAGTAAATATTCAAAAAATACGAACCCATTTGCACATTAGTTTTGGTTTAGCCATTACTATATTTGCACTCCTGTGCACAATCACCATCATTTCTCCCCACCTTCTATAACTTCAGAACAAGAAGGCCGTTTTTTTAATCTGAACTACTGCCAACTTTCTTTTCTCACAGCAGGAAAAGTCAATGTATTTTAGTGAATCGATCCTGCTTTACAAATCTGGCCACGAAACCAAAAACAATAAGCAATACAAATAGCTTTCGCTTTCATTGTACTTCTTGTGTACTCAGAATCACTTTTCTTTTGCCATTGTTTTTGGGGTTGATATTCAGTAGAGATCTCGTTTTGGAAAAATATGCTCTTGCCATCACAAAAATCCATCAAATACTGGTTGAGCAGACATTCAAATATCTGCTCTGTATAGGGACAAGCCATTATAGTTTACTGAAGTTGTGCTTATTTAACGGACTTGCAGCCAGAATTGAAATGCTATTGTGTCTTGCTGGAGGATTGAGAGACAGTGAGCCATCTTTAACCAAAGCCAATGATCAATAAATAATGCATGCAAATATGTTGTTTGTTGTTCAAAACTATTTTAAAAGGTTTTAAAAATTGTATTGCTTTTGAAAACAAGATTCTGTCTTTCTATCATGTATCAATAGCCAAGCAATCAAAAGGTTTGCAATGCAGAATGTACGATGAAAGAGAAGCTCAGATGAAAATGATTGAGTGCTGACTAAATGAATAAATCACAGACCAAACTGATATCTATATAAATGTGTAATCAACACCAATGCACAATGTCTAAACTGTAGAATGCAATACCAACAGATCTTTTTTTTTTTTCTGTGTGTGTGTGTGTGTGTTGTGTCTCAGGCCGGACCCTGATGTGCTGACCTGCGGTTCAGACTCGGTCCTGGAGGAAGAGAGAAAAAGACCTTTGAAGCGAAATGGATTCCCATCAGCCACGTAGCTTTAACAAAGCATCAGTTCAAAGCTCCAGGATTGAACACGACGGCAGCAGGTAAAGGAGGACCACATGTCGTTGCACTAAAGGCTGATGGTGGATGTGTGTGTCTGTGTGTGGGGATGTGTGATGAGGCTGACACAAGAAACCTGAGGAGTTGGATGTGCCTTAGAGAGATGTGTGTCTGTCTGTTTGTGCCTTTTAGATTTGGAATGGTGTTCCTTTGCTTCAATGCACACACACACACACACACACACACACAAGAATGGTGATGTGGAGATCCTTCATTGAGCACGTCTCAAACTCAACCAAGCATTCAGTCCTCCCAGTGACCTAGAAATGAGTGACAAGGCAAACAAAAACTACAGAAGCTCTCTTGCTCTCTCAGGGTCATGAATTCTGTCATGAAGCAAAGAGTCTGTAGCTGTAGAAAAAAACAAACAAACAAACAGATCTTCTTGTTTGGAAACCACTGCATAATGTTAGATTTACAAGAAAGATTTTGAGACTAGCTGCTTTGAAAACCAACTCTGCCTGGTGCCTGAGCATTTGACACTGGCCTTGTTGAAGAAGCACAAAAATATTAAACTTTGAAGTGCATTTTCAGTTTGTCGACAAACTGAAAATGAAAGTCTTAGATTATATTTGTAGATACATTTTGGATGGTATTTTGGTCTAAATAGATAAAAGTAGATACCTTAACTTGAAGAAAATGCGGAAACAAGAGGAAGCAAGCAGAAAGACATAATCAGAATCAGAAACTCTTTGTTGTCATAGCACAAGTACACCAAAGTTGAGGTAGCAGTTCTCAGATTAACTGAAGATGCCCTGAATAGTACACCCACTCTTTCTTTTTTCTATAACGCCCCAACACCTTAGTGATAGGCTGGATCACCACAGTCAGCTGGAAATATACCTGAAGTTCAAAGTCAGCAGCCATTTAGGCAGCAGCAGGGGATCTAACAACATCAGAAAGAATCTGGGCATGGTTTGTGCATACAAACATATTGGAAAAGAGGGCAAGGTAAACACCTTCACCGCTTTAGTTTCAGGAATTAAGTCTCAGTAAGGGTATTAAGGCCTTTTTTTCCTGGTGCCGTGGGAAGCATCCTAAGAGGGGTCTAGTCTAGGAACTGTTGCTCAGGATAGAAGAGCCCTACAGAGAAGAGCGAGAGCTCATCTAGTGTATTATTAAGGATTCCTTCTAGACCAGCAACACACTCTCCAACTTCTCTACCTTTCCTTTAGAGCCACAAGTCCAACGCAGGATGACTCAGAAAAAGCTTCAGCCTGGTCAAGCACTTTATCTTTGCACTTCATTTGTATTGATTTCTACATTTTATGTGAGCATTATTTGCGTAGATGGCATTTTGTTACACATTTCTCGCTTAATCCTTGAAAGGTCAGGAGGCTTAGTTGAAAACAAAGCTTCTCTTCTGTACAGGTAATGGACATGGAAGAAGAGATAATCAAAATGCCCGTGTCTCTGAAACCAACAGGCAGACAGTGAGTTTGTCAGGTCCACTAGAATATATTACTAATTGTCATGAGATGTTGTGTTATAGCGTTGAATGATATCCATAGCAACAAGAGGAATCGGGTGCCCACGGGGAAAGGAGGTGGTTGTATACACAAAAGTCTGGTGATTATGACCCATCTGTACTATTTTATACTAATGACTGTAGCACGGCTACACGCTTCTTCACCTGGTGCTCCAGCGACATGACAGAAAGAGACAAAATGCTTTCATGGACTGAGGTTAATTTTCAGATTTTCATATTTCCTTTCATTTAAAAAAATGCAAGAAGAGTGTTGGAAATGGCCAATAGAAGTGAATTAAAGAGGGGGTCCTCTTTGAAGTGTATTTTTCAGTCGAGGAGCAGATTGAAGGGGCAGGAGGGCAGTCTTTAGCTGAACAAAGAAGGCAATCAGAGGACAGGACGCAGAGCGACACAGCGTGCCCTCGCCCATTTTCACTTACATCCCACTGATATGTCGACACGCAGAGACTTGAAATGGGCAGGAGATGAGGGTTTGACCCACTGAGCCATATCTCGATTGGCTCTGTCTTATAAATAAACATGAACAGCATCAATTTGTCTTTGTGCATGTGCTCACATGTGTAAGGCAATTATTGCTACACTGCGTACTGAAGACTGACGGTTGTCAATGTGTCTTAAACGGCTGTCTTGGTTGGTTTGACCCTGAAAAACAGATAGTATTTGTTGGATAGATGATCGGGTTGTTTAAATATACAGTTGCTCCTCTGTGTGATACCTGCATGGTCACACAACTTGTTTGTTGATTCACTGGTGCCATCTTCATCTCCCATATGCTCCATCTTGTTTGAAATTTTTTGCAAAGCTATTTTCTTGCATCTGGGTAAAATTGTTGGTATGAGACCTTTAATAAACAGTCATCCAACAGTAGTTTCTGGCATTTAAACAAGAAACTATGTAGGCGATCTGAAACACTGCTTAAAGAAATTGGCAGCTCTGCACAGCTCGGCATCTCATCTCTGACTAAATCCCATTCTACCCACTCTCCAGAGAGTGAAATATTTATCTTGTCTTTTCCACAACACTGAACAGTCGTTGACTTGTGTTGCTAAATTATGTATTTATTCAGCACAAGCAGACACATCTGAATGTTTTTTTTTTTTTTTTTTTTTTGACCAGCCGGATCAAACTGCTGCCATTAAAATGTATGAGAGGGCAGTATAGTGTTCAGAGAAGATGAGAAATGAATGGATGGACCTGCAGAAGATAGAGAAGTATAGAAAAAGTGGGGAAATGTGAGTCCAGTAGACACTGGGATATTATTGAGCAGTTCCAAAAGGATAGTCTCAATGTACCTTTGTAATGACACAATCTCCTGAAAAAATACAGAATGTAATATTAATTTAAAATAGCTCCTGAGTTGTGCGTGTGTGTTTGTGTGCAGTTTTTTGTGACCAGCATCATGTTCAAAACCTCTCCACGAAATGTTGAAATCAAATTGAACTATAACAATATAATGCTTAAATAAATATTCCTGAGGTCCTTGTCGTACGGGTTGCAGCATAATTGCAACTGCTTGTGTATTTTGCAGATAAATATAATATATTTTTCTGTGTTTGTAGCCAATGGCTGAAACTAAAAACGTAATATTAAAGGATTTATCTGCTATTTTGAACACGTTAGTTAATGGCTTTCTATTAATGAATCTAGGAGACTTTTAGCATCATTGGCAGTTATTTGAATAAATGATAAATTAAGACCGATGTTTGTAAATCCACGATTAACTCTCCTTTTATCTTTGTTTGGGACGCCCCCCAACTCTAGAGGGAGATATCATAAATAGATCCATAGCTGCTAAATGATGCACCATGTTCATCAGCTGTGCTGCAGGTTACAGTCTTAACATTCCCCATTACTCACTCATTAGTCCATAATGTGTCTCGTCTGAATGGCTGATCTATTTAAACGCAAGCTACGTGAGAGAAAAAGGAAAATAGGAGAAAGTTGGAGAGATTTAACTCCCTCGTTACCTAGCAACCAGTAAAAAAAAAACAAACAAAAAAAAAAAAAAAAACAAAAACGAAGAAGAAAAAACCTGAGTGCAGCCAGATTGCTTGGCTGGGACTTCCTGTTTTTGATGAATGCCCAGTTGCACTTGGAGAAAACACAGAAAGGTGGGAGTGCATCTCAACGCTAATGCAAGAATCTCTCAAGAGCCACCTCAAAATAGCCTTTATTGCCTCTCCCTCTGTGCACGAGGGATCAAACCGCAAATAAATAGAGTAGCTGCATATTCAATCAAACCAGGGGACAAAAAATAAGTGAGTTCAGATGTGGTTTGATATTTTATACTACCAAAACATAAATATAAGAAAGTAATAATAAATCCATGTTATCAGCAACAGTGGCAGCCATCAGTTTTCCCTTTTTGTTCTTTGAGTCTGTCTGCTTACGCTGCACTTTAGAGCAGAAAATACTGCAACAGGGATGTTGAACTCTTAATACCAAGATCAAGCTGCTTTACTTTAACTTCATTAAATTCTGAACTGCAGCTCTGTGAACTTTTTTGTTGTTAAAATAAATACATTTCAAGATAGCTTGATTGGTTGGATACTCAGGTCGGATGATTTCTGACACTGTCCACAACCAAGAATGAACTGCATGTTTTGTTTGCTGCAGAAAAAGTGTGGTCAGTAGGGGATTACATATCTGTAGTCATCTGCCACATCATTACTGTAACTTTATCCACTTTTGCTTTGAAGCTGGTAATGCTGCTACTTGTTCCTATCATCATACTGAAACTGTGACTGATATGTTTACGGCAGAAAAAGACCAAAAGGCTTTTTCCTCATTCATCCTGGATGCAAATACCTCCAGAGCTAAAAATAGCTGCAC
The DNA here is from genome assembly GCF_900963305.1 of Echeneis naucrates. Lineage (NCBI taxonomy): Eukaryota > Metazoa > Chordata > Actinopteri > Carangiformes > Echeneidae > Echeneis > Echeneis naucrates. The sequence goes on from NC_042533.1 coordinate 7,658,676, forward strand.
AATGAAAGAGATTCAAAAAATGATAGTAAAACACTGGATCAGAAGATTTGACTGTGAAAAGTCTTTGTTATAATGGGAGGTGCAATTGGGGAAAAGGCTTTTGAAGACAATCACAAGCTAAAAGACACACACACAGAGTCAGGACTGCAGATACTTTTGTAACTATGCTGCTGATTGTGGCTGATTGAGTGTGAGCGAGTGCACTGGCAGGAGGCCAACAGTTTTGGGGAAATTACCAAAATGAGTGGCACACTGCCTATCAGCTTTTTCTGGGATGAGCTGCCCACACACACACACACACAGTGCTTCTTTCCATGACAAAGGGGGGAGATAGGAAAGACAACAGATAAAAGCCTGAACTATTGTGCATTTCAAAGCGAACAATTCCTCCATTTTCATCTGCTGGCTCATAACTGGGCATTCTTATTCTCTGTCTAAGAGATAAATAACTGATAATTGGTGGGTTTTCTGCAAAGTGCAAAATGAGCAGTTGCTTGGAAAATATTAACCCAAAGTAAGGCTACCCACATGCATTTTCAACTTTTAATGTTGAAGAGGCTTGATGTGCCATTTTAATTACTTGCGTGTCACCGTTTGAAGCTCTTCCACAGCAGATAAACTGGTTTTAAAAAGAAAGACTGCAGTGTTATAAAGCAGATTAAATGATGCTTGAGTCTAAGAGCAAAGTGCTGGTATTTCTTGCTCTGGTTCTCTCTCATTCTTTCCCCCGACATTTATAAACCCTTCACTCCCTCTTTTGACATGATACAGGATACAATGTAGTGACCAAATGAAAAAGACCACCTCCTCAAAACAGTGGGAGTGAACAGCGTCGTTTGGAGGGGGGGGGGGCACATAAGACGTCTTTGGTGCTTGCAGAAGCGTTCTGGCATCTGCTCAGTGTTCCCGAACGACAGCTAATTCGGTTACAGGAGGTATAAACAGTCCTGTTCTGTGTCCTTATCGCAAACACAGACCCAGGACGTCGGCCGCTGTCGTCATCGTTGTATAACACTGGATGAAACAGACAAAGAGAGAGTGAGAGAGAAGGGGGTGTGTAGGATGTGTTGGGAGAACAGAGAACAGCGATACATCACTGATGAATATTTTAAAGGGTCCCCTGTTATCTGACGAGGAAGAAAAATGAAGACACTTTTTGCTAGAGTACAGCAGTAGCAGGGGCTTGTCAAGGAAATCAGGACACACTGAGACTTATTCCGAAGAGAGGGAAAGAGTTTCTGACTAAATCTTTGGCTATGTGTTCACTTTTAAGCTTTTTTTGTCAAAAACCTGGCTTAACCACAAATACTGAAAACATTCTTTTTTTTTTTAAGGCAATCTTCTCAATGAAAAATAGGAAGGTTAAAGGTGCGTGTTTTTGTAAGGTCCTTGCTGTGCCTGTTCAGGTTCTCCCAGGTGCTCTGGCTTTCACCTATAAAGGTGTATGTGAGAATGTTTGTCGGTCTCTACGTGACAGCCCTGCAGTAGACTGGTCGCCTGTCCTGACTCAATATTCTTGTAAAATGTATACTTCGCTGTAACAAAGTCTGAGCTGGGAGACAGATGACCTGTGCGTAGTTGTCCCAACTAGGTGATGCCACTTTAAAACTCAAGCTTCCTTTGGTAAACTCTCATCAATGATGGAAAATAGCCAAAGACTTTCATACACAAAAGAACACTACAGTAATAGTACATTTAGGTTTTTAATATACAGTTTTCAAGATAAAGTTCTTTGATAAACAAAGGGATGGTTTTTGGCTATATAAAAAGCTATTTAGAAACCAGTGACTAGACTTAGAGACAATAGTGGCCGTGTGCTTACATCTTCAGGTATCAAATACAGACACATTTTGCTCAGAGTGAAGAGGATACTCACAAAGTTCAGAATAAACGTCTTACTGACTGATTTACAAGAATCACTTCATCAATAGTTTGAACCACGTTACTATACACGGAGCCATTTAGAATGAGCTATATTTCCAGAAATATGCAGAAAAGAGATAAGATTCAGGAGTTCAGTTTACACACAAATCCCATCAAAATTAACGCCTAGACTTTAGCACACAGAGCTGAAGTGATTTAACCCGGCTTGCGCAACAGCAAATGAAGTTAAATCTGTGGAATAGCTTACACGTTGGCCCGCAGTAGCCTGGTGGTAATAAAAAGAGTCATCAAACAGGCTGCAGGGCATTGTGCTGCAGAGCTGCAGTGTTGTTGCTCATTTCCTCTTTTAACCTGAAGAACTGCATGTAACACCAACCAGAGGCTACATCCACCTGGATCTCTTAGAGCTCATAAACTGGAGTTCATTATGACCAAAGGCACGCTACCTCAAGCTGGGGCAGGGGAAAAAAAAAGATCCTTTATCCACAGTTTCTCTCGATAGCGTACATCTGCATTTTGAATTTAGCTGGCCAAGGATTTTGTCGAACCTCTGATTTATGTTTTGCAGTAAACTGACCTCCATGCTGAGAGAGACACCCAGAGATAGTGTGCTACTACCACAAGAGCACAACAGACAGACAAAGAAAAGGTGTTTGGCAGTGCAGAATCATACGTAAAAGATTCATTGCAATATACAGTTTACTAGTGAATATCACACCTGGGTCATCACAGAGCTCACCACCATTCTATCTCAGTTTTCTGTATTTTTTTAATTGAATTTAACAAACAAGGTAAAAGCTTTAAAGAGTCATTTTTGTTCAGCCTCAGAGGTCCTCCCACAACACCAAATGAGGCCAAGTGTTTTTAGCTTAAGTGTAGAGGTCTGAAACTTGTTTTGACCCAGGTCTGATCAGTAGGATTAAGAAAACAGATTTACAGTACAATACACTCGTAAATTTATACACTGTGAAAAACATTTCATTGGTTCTCCTTAAAAACTCAAGTAATGAAACTACAAAGTGTAACAGAGGTCTAGAATTCGTTGTTCACTCACCCTGCATATCTCTGCTGCTTGTTGTCGTTGGTTTTCCGCCGATAAAGTCAGCATCTTATGGCAGCTGTTGGTTTTTATCGGCTGTGCTAACATCTGTCGCTGGAAGTTTTTTGGTTAAACCTAGTTAACTAATGAAGATAACATTAGTAGAGTAATTTGAAAAGGAGAACACCTTTTAAATTGTCTGAAATATTCACCTGATGGCTTTGGACAGTATATAGTATTAAAAGACAGAGGCTAGTACTGTGTTTAACTTGCATAAAGTCTGACTTTCTACAAGCTGTTGATGAATGTAAAAATTTACGAAACAATGTGGTTTAGCTTTGTTGTGTAATTGTGTAAGATTATGTCAGAGCATGTTGTACTTATATTGTAAGTGGGATAAGCAAGGACTGTAATCCACAAACAATTTTTTTTGTTGGATAAATGTAACATTGTTGGCTGCTGAAACACTTTGTATATATTTCTATTTTCAAACTGGATAGTTTCACTTTTAATGTCAGGAGCAAAAAGGATGTTTGGAAAGTGCAGCACGGTCTCAGGTAGCAGTAATTTCTGATATCATCCAGGATCTGGTTCCCCACAGTGCCGAAATGCTACACTTTGAGTTTGTTAATAGATGGGAGTCCAGAACAAGCATTTTTCTTTTTTTAGACAAGTAACCCCTCAAAATAATATGGCAAATGAATAAGATCCTAACTGGGAATAACAACATTATTTAATCCACCCACTAATCTTATGATTGGGGAAATCTAGAAGAGCTCACTTTTGTCAGAGCCTGATGCAGGCTGCTCTTAACACCACCAAGAGCTGTGCCAACAGCAGCTGTGCCTTTTAGCAAAGATTGGACAGTGTCTGTTTGGGACAGGTCTGCTGTAAACTTCTCTTTGATTGATTTACACAATACAGTGATAGCACTTTGCTTTGCAGTTCAAGAATACTAATAACCTTTATAAAGGTCAAAAAGTCAAATTGAATTTACTATGAATTTGCAGTGACTATTGGTACAAATATATAATTCCACTTCTGTTCATAGTTCAGTGTTTACTAATATTTACAGTGTTATGATTATGGAGAATTGGCACTTTTTTTGTATTAATATGTAAATGGTACGTTGGAATTATCTAGTGAGTAATTGATAGTCATGGTCTATTTCAATGTTATGTAACAGAACTGGAACCAGGAATTATATATCTGTACCAATGTGAACATTTGTACATACTAGTCTATAAAAGGCTTCAGCGTTCATTCTAGCATTTTTTTTTAATCGGTCTTTACTAGTGATCTATTAAACACCAAGTAAATAATTAACTGTGAATTAAAGAACTATCATTCTTGTCAAACAACTATACTTTGTGATGAAGGGATGCTTTGCGCTCAAAGATTCAGGTGACTTATACGAACTGTCTCTGACTTGGTGAAACTCTAAATTGATTTTTTTTTTTTTGTTGTTGCTTTTTTTATCAGTATTGTTCACAGATAACTGTTTTTCGACCAGAAATGTAGTTCGCTACTCAATTACTTGTGATTCTAAGTCGAACCGATGGATTTGTTGTTTACAGCACATTCATCATAAGAGCACCAAAGAAAGTGTACAGTATATATACAGCCCAAAGTGTAAGGCGTAACATGATACAACGGTGTAGTGCAGATATTTGTTTTCAGTCCAGTTCGTGCTGAGTCCATCCCTTTCATTCATATTCTATGGTTTTATGCTCCATTTCTTTCCACTCAATTCATATTCACTTCGTTCAGTTGAGTCTGTAGTGTTTCCATTCCACTCCATTCAACTCTAACGTGATTTCAATTAGTCCTTTCCAAACCATTTCATTCCACTCAAGTCCATGTTGTTGTTCTCTGAGACCAGCCCAGTGATGTTTGAGTCAACTGGATACTTTTTTTCAAAATAGTGTTGTGTACGTTTGGATTCCCCAATCCAATATAGCTTCTTTGTGTTTTCCTCCTGCAAACTGCCACTACTGCTGACGCACTGCGCTAGTTTAATTATCAGAAGCCTTGCTCCCATGTGTGCACCAGTATATGAACTGCACGATGCAGCAGATATAATCAGTAAACCAAGTCCTGTGTGTCTATAGGCAGTGTCAGCCTAGTAGATGAATGCTGTGTTTAAATTATCGTACAAGGGTTTCTATGATTAATTAGCTTAGTCCTCGTAATTTCACCAGTGACAGATTTTGAAGGTGACTGGCATCGATTATTTGTCCCCTTAGATTTGCAGCACAGAGTTTCCAATATATAAATATTATTTATGACGGCCAAACACATTTATTGTCAGAAACTGTTATGCTAATTTTAAGAGAACTTACTCTGACGTAGTCTATTCGTTTGGATGTTGTACATTGGAAATATTATCATGAAGAGCATAAGAAAGCTCATGTTTCTGCTTATTGTTTGTGCCTCATAATTAGGATTGTTAAAAGAAATTAATAATAATAATAATAATAATAAAAAACTTGTGGTGAGGAACCAGACATCAGACAGGTAAAGACACCATCCCAACTGTTTAAAGATACTTAGGCATACAAGGTCTACACAAGGGAGGTTTTTAAGGTTTCAGGCAGAATTGCTAAAAATAGGTACTGACCCTGTTTTAAGAGCACCCCAGGGCGTGAGGGAAAAGAAGATTTAGCTTTTTGTTGGCTTTCCTGGGATATAAGGGTTATACAGTTACTGTAAATATACAGTGTTATTGTAAGGACTGAAAGCTGAAGACACGAGACACTGGCTGAATTTGATGATTCAGTATCTAACTATCTCCATGCACCCATTTAAAGATATGACCAGACTAGGTAAGGCAGATCTCTCCTAGCCAGGTTTGAGAACTACTAGCCACAGCCGTTAGTGAAATCTCCATCTCTAGTTGGGGATTTCAGTTTAGCAGTTGGAGCCGGCAGGTGTGTAGTTGCTCAGTTCCCTGCGGATGGTGCTGAACGGCGACAGCTCCAGCTCGGTGGTGCACTCGTGTTCGTTATCGTCGCTTGCCGTGGCCGAGGAGGGCGCGTGGTTACAGCAGCAGCAGCAACAGCAGCAGTCGAGGAAGGCCCTGCCCAGCGGGCGACACAGGAGAAGGAGCAGCGCCGGTGTCACGGCAGCCCGACAGAAGAGCAGCAGTTGGGAGAGAAGATGGAGGACAGACATGGTGTGCTCGGGGACGCCAGCTGCCATGTACGCGGAAACTATGTTGCAGATGTTCTCAGGCACCACACACGCACCGTAGACGATTGCCAGCGCCACAACGGTGCAGTTCATTTGGCTCTCCAGCCGGATCTGCTTCTTGTTGCTGCGCACACTGGCCTGCTCTGCACGCCGGATCTTGCGCGCCGTTACCAACGAGCACCCAATGGTGAAGAGGGTGGGCAGGCAGAAGTAGCACCCGAAACACCACCACAGCCGAGCTCCCTCGTATGTCAGGCCCAGCACGTAGAGCATGTCAGGAAGCGAGGTGGATATCCTGATGATACAGCGTTCAACAGGAGGCTCGTCTGGGATTCCCGTGTCTTCTGCCACCAGCTGGCGAATGAGGAGTTCTGGGAGGGCCAGGAGAAGGGCACCGATCCAGATCACGGCTAACTTGGCGGTTGTAGATGTGCAGTTCTCTATCATCTCGTAGTACATCTGGACATTGGTGGCTGCACGGAAGCGGTCGATGCACAGGGCACACAGTGTAAAGGTGGTCACACCCAAAGACGCCACCTGGAGAAGCAAGCAGGAATCTCTTATCAGGATGGATGAAGGTACAGGCACTTTAAAGATAGACTTCCCTATTGCATTATAAGGTGACAAAAAAATTATTATAGATCTTTACTGTTGTATAGTTTGGGGGCATCAAAACAAGAGAGAGCCAGCAGAAGCCCATATGAAATTCACTGACGGTGCGTTCAAGCTTTTCAGGTCCTTGGTCTTAATAACAAGCAACTGACCAAAATAACTCCAGTGAAGAAAATGTGTGACATTAACAAGTGAGCCATCAGCACTTAAAAAAAATAACAATAAAAATAAAAGAGCAGGGCACGCAGTAACGGGTTGGCCTTTAGGTGCACATGGCACAGCTGTAATTAGAAGCAACAGGAGCACAATGGTAAGCTGCTATCAACACAGTGTGGCATTTCTAAGTGTGTGTGTGTGTTTGTGTGAGAGAGACAGTGGGAACACAAAGCTCTGCCATCTTGCATTCACTGATTCAAATGTGTTTTCACCCCCAATTCAATGACACTACTAAATAACAAAATTTCCAAATATTCCCCTGGTTTCCTGTTGATGTCTCACTCTGGCTTTTACGTAACAGCTAATTAATTGGCAGTGGCACCACATCTCCTTACGTATATACTCTGCAAAATTGTCAGTGAGCACACAAATTTCCTGAGCATGAGAAAGCATCTGTTGGATCAATCGTCATTTTGGCAGCGTGGGCACCTTGCAAAAAATATGCCTCTGCAGCTGGAGTGTGTGTGTGTGTGTGTGTGTGTGTGTATATATATATATGTGTACAATTGTGTCCTTACATGAACCAGTTTCTTCAATGATTTTGCTTCTAATAGCAAATCTGCCAGCGTAGCTACTGATCCCCACCCATCCTCCTTCCTGTCTCACCTTGCTACTGTCCGTCTCTCACTTTTTATCTGCTCCTCTCTTCTTCCTCCTCTTCTCTCCTCATCCTGTGCTTGCCTTTTTACACCCCCCCCCTCAATTCTTCCCTTCATATCAGATTTAATTACAGCAGCCAGCTTCCCAGATGGCCCTAGTGAGCCTCGGCTTTAGTGCTCTAAACACATACTTCCTGGACAGATATAAATGTACACACACTGCAAGATGTTCTGTGTGTTGAGGTCTGGCACACACACACACACACACACACACACACAGATACACATAGTGTATGCACACACACACTGACCCTCTGACACACATGGAGGTTGTAACTCGGCTAATGAAGGGCGGCCACATGGAGAAGTGAGGGGTAAGAGGGGTTGACCAACTGTCCACAGATAGCGATTAATGTGACTCCATTCTGGACCAGGAGTTTGTTATCTGCTGTCATGCCACATTCTTGTAACTATAATTGTGTTTAATTGTTTTGAAATTTCGCCAAAGCTTTGCAGTCATTATTCATTAGGTATTTAAGTGGATCCATTTTCACAACAAAGTGGAATTGATTTAAGCTAAAATGGTTATGGGGATGGCTTATTCAAAAACTGGATGGATTTATCCATTAGGCGGTTAGAAAATGTGAGTATCCCGGACAGAATTTGTCATCTTACAGCAGCAGACCTGTTTACTTCTTATTTGATTGATGTTCACTGAGTGATCAGAGAGAATTAATATTATTTTCACTGTTATCTTTACCTTAGCATCTGTGTCTTCTGTGAGGGGCAAACAGATTTTCCTTCTGCTGCGAGGGAGAGCAGTGAGTGAAGACACTGTCAATGAATGTCTCACAACTAAACATTGAATATGCGCCTTTCGACCCTGGTTTAGATTTGAAAGTTCATTACTGTAGTTACTGTAGTATTACAGGGTCACGTTTGCCTGGCCACTGGTTGTGACCAATTGGCAAACATCACGAGAAGAAAGAAAGAAGCTGAAATTTGTTGTGTAGCACTGAGCAAAATATACTGTGCCAAAATTTTCCACTGCAAGAGATTCCCAGGGATTTGGATTTGATAAATGGATTCGGTGTGGCAAAATGTTATTGAAACCCTTCTTTTGCAGTTTTTGGATGGTAGTTTATTGTTATATATGGAGTTGTGTTACTTATCCATATTTTTTAAAAAGGATTCTGACAGTCTCTTCTTGACTCCAGTAAGAATAAGACACACACACAAAAAGAAACCTCTCATCTGCAACATGTTGCTGAAATAGACCCAGAACAACTCACTTTATTGTCTGACTCATCTGTCAGTGTGAATACCATTCACCGATATTGCTGTTTTCTATTTATTTCTCAATGCACACAATAACGCTGTGTGTTAGGGATTTATTTGAGCATTTTAACTCAGAATAGCTGCTGGATCAAACCGTTGCGATTTTGTGTTGCCAGTCTTGACAGCTGAAATGCCTTCATTTGCCCAGGTAGATTTTTTTTTTTTTTTTTTTTTTTGAAGACACATGATATCTGCCTCTGCATGTGACACACCATCTCTTTATTCTATTTGATGGCTGTGTGCAAACACACAAACTATCAGTGCACGTGGACAGGTGCTTGCACATGGGGAATTTTTCATAGCTCCAACAGCAGGGTTGGAATGGCTTTAAAGGCTGTCATGGAAGACCAGGAGACCCAGCTTTGATCAGAGCGTCGGGGTGGGGACCAAGGGCAGAGCGAACAAGCATAGCTTTGTACTGCAGGGGAGATGGGAGAGCGAGTGCAACAGTCAGGCCTGGTGCAGCCATGAAGGTCTTTGTGTGTATTTGTCGAAGGGGGTTATGCAGATGAGGGAATGAGAAAAAAAGGACAGAGGAAAAATGGAAAAGGAAGAACAAAGTACTGAGTGGGTGGGAGAAACTAAGAATGAGGGGAAGAGAAAGAGCTGAAAGAGTGAGAGTGACTGGAAAACAATAGCAGAAGAATACATCAGTGAGACAGAGTCAACCCAAAGTGACAGGAAGACAGAAATAAGCCATGACTTGTTCTGAGTGATTCTGAGTGCCAATGTTAATGTGGCATTTCACCCAGACATCTGTCTTGCCCCTGTCATGTTCCCTTTACCTGCTGGAAGATAACAGGAAATGGGGCTTATGCAATATTAGTAATTAAAATGTATTCATTGCAATAATGTGAAAGAATACCAAGATAAATGATTTTCTGCCTTTTGTGCTGTACTTTCCCTTTAAGGGAAAATTTGCCTTGTTGCTAAGACGATTAGATGGGAGGTCCACCAGGTCTACCAAAATTGTTTGGTAGCCTAGGTTAGCTTAGCATAGTTTATCCAACCAGAGAAGATACAGCTAGCCTGGCTATACAGGAAATAGTCTGATCCTTTGTTTAACGTTCGACTGCATTTTTTCCCCAAATTGTTTTCTTTTTTAGGCATGCAACCTTTCCATTTCTTGAGAAAACAAATCCATGTAATACAATGCGATACACAGTTACCTGTGAACGGTGAGGGTTGCTATTAGAATATATTCCTTTTGACCTTAAGGGAAATTTGCAAAAACACTTGTGACCTGACTATATGGAACTTGTAAAGAAACTCAGTACAGTTTTTCCATGTCATGTCTTCTATTTCTTTTCAACCTTGGATTTCAAAAAGGACACAGGAAAAAAATATCTTTAATACCTAACACATGTTTTTCAGATTCTGGCCATCTTTGTGCACAGCAGGTGAGGACATTTTCGCCTGCTGCTGTTTTTGATAATGGCCCATTAACTTTTTGATTAAAGGTCCTGTGAGCTGGTGGCACAAAGGCCTCCTGTTTTTAATTGGCTCTTAACAAGTGTTGATGGAGCCTGTGTTGCCATACTGTGACGACAGCCACTGTCAAAGGTAATAGGTGTTATCGGGTGATGAATGGGCTAATGTGGAGACACAACAGCACACATCTACACTTAGTGTCTGATAGTAATGAGCCAGGAAGACAAAGGGTTATTCAGCTGCAGTCCTTTTTCTAGGTTGAGTGTGTGACCCACTGCGGGCTCTGACAGACATAACTCTAACCAGGAACCCTGCCACTGACAGCCACCATCCGTCTAACAGTAGTGGTGTATCTGGCAGGGAGAGAGAAGTGCTTTTGTTTAGCATATGTGAGCAAGTGTGTGTGTGTGTGTGTGTCTTTGCTATCCGCATAAATGCAGAATCATTAGATTTAGCATTTCCTTCCGGGTTCGTATCAGTGATCAATGAGGATGGTGTGTGTATGAGTGTCTGTGTGGGGGCGGGGTGATAGCAAATGGAAAGGTTGAGTCCATTTATGTGGGTGGGTGGAGATTCATCTCTGATGATGTTAAGGTATGGAAGTTTGAAGGGTGATTATGGCCAAAAAGGAGTCAAGGGGAAATTTGGAGTTCACACGGCATGATTGATGCAGTCTTCTTCTTTCTATCCATATTATTATATTGTTATCATGGCTTTGTGCAACCTCAAAACTGATATCATTTGTTCTGAAGCTTTATCTTCTTTCAGTCTCTCAGGCCTTAAAACAGATCTTGTGACTTTGATCACTGGATGGAGTTGTTCAGTTATGATGGCGGATGTATGTAATGTCTTGTGATGGCCTCAAGATGTAGTTGACAGCTTCATAACACGTTTATTTAAAAATTGATTCGGAGCTATCAACGGTGTCCTCCTCAGCAGATTAAGGTTGGCCAGATATGGAATCAGATTTTCCCTTGTTTTTGAGAACTTTAAAAGAAAAGCTCAACATTCGAGAAAAGACAACTCTTTGCTCTTTTGGAGGCACTAGAACTGATTAAGACTGGAAACCTCTTTTCCCTAAAGCTCAATAATTAACATGCTATATATCTTTCAGAGAAAGAAGGGACTTTATCTACTTTTCCAGTCATGCCATTTTAGTCTATTCTTTTCCAGTCTCAGGCCGAAAAAATTCTGCCATGGACCATAAATAGCTCCTCCACACTTTCTCTTCTTGCTCCATTCTTTAATTACATTCGCAGCACCAATCGACACAGTAGTGCATCCTCCTCCATTCTGTTGCTCTGTGTGTCAGCCTTTTTGTGGTGCGTCTGAAGCAGTTAATTCCAGACAATAAATTCCTCCTCCATTAAATTATAGCCTGACCTGTGGCAGATTTCCCCTGGACAATAAAAAATTCATTCAGCTCTCAGTGCACAGCAGCTGCAGCAAAGTCTTATTCCAGGTCATTGACTCCTGCCTAGAAGTGTTATGTTTGTGGCAACACAAAAATGCAATAGCCTTTATGTTCTTCTCTATTCTGTCTGCATGTCTGATTGGAAACACTTCTTTTTCATTTCACCAACGCACCAAAATAGCCAATGACTGTCATATTTGTGTAGATGTAATTGATCAAATTGATAATTATGAAACTGCTTGTTGTATCATTGTGGTTCATCATAAAAAACATACTGTCTATTCATGCACAGACAAGGAGTTGACTGCATGGACTCACCATCATGCATTATGTAGAGCCAGTAATTATATACCCTGAATAATTTACATATCTTCCAATTAACTATCATTTGCATCCCTAATAGATAAGCTTAGAATGCACAGGCCACCAGATCGAGTGTGTGTTTTTGGACTTAAGTTGTGTTTATGTTTTGCATTGATAGTGTCTATACAGTAACTGTATGTGCACCCTAAATTGTGTGTGTGCAAATGCTTTCTAACTGTTTGTGTGTCTGTCTGTATGTGTGTGCTTTACCCCTGAGGCTTACTTCTAATCACAGATAGCTGATGCAGAAGGAGAGAAAGAGAGGGAAGGAGAACAGCCGTGGGCAGTGATCAGTGGAGAGAAGGCCATCTCACCCATCTGGAGGATCAACACACCCTACTGACTTTGTGAGTGTGTGTGCATGCCTGCTGGCTACATAGTTAGCTAGATAAATAGACAGTCTATATAACTGTACGTATAGAGAGACTGAAGCTGTTCTCGTTGACTTTTATGCAGATCTCCAGAGCTTAGTGATGGTAATTATAATGTTTGGTTGGTGATATTAGCGCTTTTGTTACGTTGGATGCTAGAAAGGGTTAGTATAATTGCATGTGGTCTCTCCTGGGTTTGTGAAATGGCCTTTATTTTCCTGGAGGTTGCACAGCCATGCAGAGAAACCGAATTTTGCAATTCTGATTGTTACTTGAAAGTGTGTGGCTTTGTGCGCCCCCCGTGCACAAGTGTGAGTTGGAGCAGTGAGTGTGAACATGTCAAGCTGATATATGTGCTGCCGTTACCGCCGATTTCAACACAATACATTATTCTGGTCCTCTGTGGCTCCGTTCAGCCCAGTTCTACTCTCCTCTCTCTCTCTTTCTATCAATCTACCACTCTGTCATTTTCCTGCTCTGTTTCTCTCCATCTGCCAGCTGAAGCCCACTGTACCATAGCAAAGACGGCCTACAGTCTCTGACTGCAGGGTATTGTACAGCCCAGTAGTGTCTGAGACACGCAAATGAAAGGGATGCATATTATCAATTTTGTTGATTTGAATGAAAGTTGTACAATATTATATTTTGTGTGTAAGCCACTGTCTGTAATTATACAGCGTACATTAGCATGGCATCCAGTGGTAATCTCCTAACAGTGTCAAGACGATGCATCTTTGATGGAGTCACTAGATTTATGTCCCGTGGTGATGGCTGGCAATTTGCTTTAAAGGTTTTAAAGCAGGCGTGAACATCCTGAGAGTCTGCTAATGGAGCATCCTCGGGCTGATGTGTACAGTTTCAAAATAATTGTCAGGTGATGTCTGACAACCACATGAGCCAACAGGAGGACCTTGATGAGATGTGTGGTTTCAATTTAGTCCATTTGTGTCATGCAGCACATTAATAAACACGAAGTGCAGCACCTCCCATTAAACAAAATCAATAAACCCCATGGATTTAAAAAGAATCATATTAATGATGCATGAAAAAGTTGCATATAAAATGATTACTGTAATTCAGCATCCTGCACTTATTCTTACCCAGGGGTGTTTTAAAAGCATCTCTTTGTTCAAAGGTAACAAAATAAAAGTTTGTAAAATTACTGAATTCTGGCTGAATAGTTGTGAACGAATGAACCCTGACAAGTGACTCATTCCCCCCCTCCGGCTTATTCGACGCTTACGGTGCAGGTTGTGTGCTGCTTTAACCTACTTTCAAGATGCATCCTAATCAACTGGCAGGTGCAAAAAGCCAATTATCAGCCATTAGTTTTGCCTGAATTTGCTGCTCTGTGCATCACTGCTGGGGGCGGTTTGTCTGCAGTGACAACAGCATGAAAACAGAAGCATATCTGAAGTAACACAGGCTGACTTTCGCTCACACACACACACACATATTGTGCTGCATTCTCAAAAATTTTCCTGCCATTGTTTGCTCACATCTCACACCTAAAATTGTTTTCTCTTTGAGGTTTTGAAAATCCCATACTCCTAGTACTAGTAAACACTAAAAATGTTTACTGGAGGCAGCACCATGTGAGAGTCTGAGCAGAGCAGACGCTGTACCTTCGTACAGCCGTCTGGTTATGTACGCACACCTCACGTTCATGAAATCGCCTGTGTGTATGTTGCATGTATATATAAGTATATGTGACTGAGTATATGTCTTCATTTCAGGCCAAATGTTGACTTCCCACTGACTGAATTTGGGTTAAGTGAAAAATAAAGTCACTCCATGGGGTGAATGTGAGTGTGTCTATTAGTGTGTGGTATGTGTGTGTGTTTCACTGAATGTTCCACAGAGAGAGCATGAGCCCTAGGCAGCATTACTCTCAGGCTGACACTTGTGTGCGTGCGCACACACACACGCACACACAGACACACAAACATCAAAGACAGTGTAAACATAGACTCCAGTGAACATGTCCTGATAGATACAAAATGCATATTCATGCCATAGTAAATGCTCAGAGACAAGGCAGTATAACTCATACACACACACACACACACACACACACACTTATCCTTTTAACTACATTAACTCAACATTGATATAATGTTAAACACAATTAACCATAAAATCAAGTCACAACCCTTCAAACCACCTCAAACTTGTGGGTGTAAATAAAGTGAGTAAATGATATTTGTGGGTTTTTTTGTTTTTTTTTCCCAATGCAATAAAATAACAGGAATATATCGTGTATGTGGTCAGAGGGGAAGGTGCAATGCAATATATGAATCTTTACCATTATTGATTTGGAATCAGGGGCTGCTGCCGATGAATGTAATAAATGGGGAAACTGTGATAGTGGCTCTTTGGGTCTATAACTTCTCTATACGTTCTCTACACATGAGCTGAATGGTACCTTATGAAACTATTTTAATGTTTGTCTACTTGCAGTCTAATTTCTGGCAGAACTATCAACGGTAGCAATCTTTGACTGAAGGCTGTATCCTAAATGTCATCTTTGAAAAGCTTTGCCTGCACCTGGAATAAAATTTTATACTGAAATTGGTAGCTTCTATAGTATCACTCTATATATAAATTAGCTGTCATGTCTCTTTTTGAAAATGGCTTTTCAAAAAGCTAAACTATTCAGGCTTAAGGATGATAACGTGATCTCCTGCTCGTATTACTACGTCACTGTGAGGTGACAGCCCTCTAAGTCTTTCTGCTTCTCTGCAAGGTGGGGCCGGAGTTGAAATTTCCTCAACCTGCCTGACTATAGAAGCTGGAGAACGTCAGTCTCTCTCCCTTTTCTCGGTTTTCTCATTTCCCTGCTCCACACAGAACATCATTCACTCACTCATCACCTCAGACACCACCCACAAGTTAATTTCTTCCATTTTCCTCTGCTCTAGTCAAATTTGTTTTGGATTTGGGTTAAAATGAACCCCTTAAAGTAATGTCTTTGTCTTTCCTTATGCCAGGTTGTGACAATAGTCTTTCTAAGACCCCTGAGCTAGAAACTCCTGCTCTGCACAAAAGATGCCTTTGAGTGAATCTGACACTGGTGTAATTGCAGTGCGCACACAAAGGGAAGGTATTAACACGGTGTAAACAACCTGTCTAGCATCCCTGCACTGATGGTGAACATAGGTGTGTGAAAGACAAACAGAAAAACAAGGACAAGGAGAGAAAGAGTTAGAGTGACCGTGAGAGGGAGTGAGGCAGACAGTATGTGTGTCTGTGTGCACCTGCAATGCTTTAATCACAATGCGAGCACAAGCTACAGTGACAGGAAGCTTCTCACTTACAACCTGGTGCGTATTTGTGTGTGTCTCGTCTACATGCCTTGCGGCCTAGGTGAGGCTTTCTATCTCCCAAGCAGAAGTGAGTGCACAAGCGACAGACAGTGCTTCCTCCTGCCTGAGGGGGCATCCTATAGCTGTTGCAGTTTACTTTCTGGCCTGTCAGGGTTTGCAAAGTGGCATTTAACTCTTTAAGTGCCGTTACTCAAACAGTGAGAGCGTGATACCTCATTTTCACAGGTCCAACAGATGATGGTGTCTGTCACCGTAGATGTGTGATCACATTCAGACAAGGTGGGTGACATGTTAATGACCTCATTCACCGCCTGACATCCCTGCAGAAAGCTTTGCTTCACAACATTATTTCAGCATCCTCATAACAGTTTGAAATAAGTTAGAGCAGAAATAAAACAACAGATTTACCTCCACATATGGCACCACTTTGCAGGTGAACTCCCCCAGCAGCCAGGACTTGGTCAGTTCATGGAACACCACCATGGGCAGGCAGAAGAAGATGAGCACAAAATCCCAGACGGCCAGATTAGCCAGCAGAGAGTTGGAGATGCTCTTCATGTAGTAGTTCTGGCACACGATGCACAGGATGGCGATGTTGCCCGCGATCCCAACGAGGAAGATCACCCCGGACACGCACGTGATCGCGTAAGCGCCGTAAGTCTCGCTGGTCACCGGATAAAAGGGGTTCTTGATCTCGTCCCCGAAATCCTGCGAGCTCGGTGGGGTGATTGGCGTGGCGTCCCAGGGGTTCTCCTCCCTGAAGGTGAAGAACTCGGGCCTCCTGGTGAACAGGTCAAAGGGCAGGTCGGTGGAGGTGAGGGCCGCCGGCTTGGGGATGGGTTCCCACGGCGAGGCGTGAGGTTGAGCCAGGAGCACGGCGCTTTTGTTCGGCCGGCTTCTCCCCCTCTTCCAGCCTTTCTTCTGCTCGTCTTTTGTGCCTCTCTTGTGCCTGTCCCCCTCCTCGGGTCCCCCTCCTCCGTCCCCCCGGCCCATTGAAGAGGACTTAGCCGCATTGTAGTGTCCACCTGCTGTCGTCCTCGTACTACTCAGAACGCCATTCAACTTTATCCTCTTATTACGGTGGCGCGTCTGGTCCCCATGTGAGACGGCGTCGGGATCCTCCACGGGTGTCACTGTCCTATTCAAGTCCCGTTTGTTGTGACCAAATCGTCTCGTTTCTCCCGTGATGACCCTTTTCCAGGGGTGGGTGGAGTTAAGGGTCCCTTTGGTGATCGCCCGCTGTGCCTGCAGCTCCGCCGAGGACGCACCTGTGGCATATCCCGCCGAGAACGCACGGTCCCGGGCTTTGTTTTGGTGACTCTCCCGCAGTGACCCGTGGAAAGTCCTGGCAGAGTAAGGGCCGGCGTTGCCGTCCTCTTTAGTTCGCGCCTCTCCATTATTTCTCAGAGATAACAACACATGTGCATGGGCCAGTAACACAAATAACGTCCTGAGCTGCAGAATCTGCATGGTCCGGGGATTTGGTGAACACAGTTTAAATCCTCACAAGTGCATCCTCAAAACCTCTGTGGCACCATTCAGTCAACACCCATGTTGGGAGACAGCACTGGGGGGGCCTCACCGTTTCAAGTAAACGGCCACATTCATGACGTGAGCCCTGCAGACTTGTAAGTTGTATTCCAAATTGTTGCGGTGCTGCAGCAGCGGTGATCTCTCCGAGTCACTCCCGCGTCCGAAGTCCGGGCATCACCGAGCAGCACACAGAATCTGAGTCCGGATCCAGCAGAGTAAGGGAGACAGGGAATTGTTGCATATCCTCACTCACTCACTCACACACACACACACACTCACACTCTCTGCACAGCATCCAGCTGCGGGAAGCAGCACCTGGAAGAGAGTGTGTGTTGGTGAGAGGGAGTTCAGTGGGTTGGGTCGGCTGGCGGCAGCAGCAGCAGCGTCAATGCGGTGCAGTCTGGGTAAAGCCCACTAGGTTGTGATGCACTGGAGTAGAAGAGGAGAGAGAGAGAGAGAGAGAGGGGAGAGAGGAGGGGTGGAAACCGGTCGCTGCTCTCTCTGCTCCTTGTCCATTCCTCCTCTGCTTTCTCTTGGAGCGGCACCGTGCGCGGAAAGAAAATGGACTCCCCTGGCGGCTAACCCCGATCTGTCACTCTTCATCCATCATGGTGCATCCAGCAGCCCCGGAGCACAGTACGGCTGCACCTCCCACCACCACCACCACGATCGACCCCTCCTACGGCAGACAAACCAGCCACGCCCGACGAGACGTGCTAATAAATACATTAGTCAGGTTTTCATTTTTACGCACAGGCGGCGCTGTCATATCGACCTGGTTGGACAACAGTTCAGTAGGCACATACACCCTTTAAAATAGGGTGCTTAACTCTTTTCCCTGACCTGAGGATTGGGGGAATGACATCATGTAATTTGTTTTAAAAACTTATTATATATACACATATATATATACACCAAAATAATCATCAATGTCCTTACCCAACTGATCCGCATCCAGGTTTACCCTTCACATCCTCTGTTGTGCAATCACCTCTGCCCCTGCATGTGACTTCCATCTCGGCTCTGGATTGTTCTCACCTAGCCACGCAGGATATGATCATTGATTGGGGTGTATTCTACAGCTGTCTGCATCAATAACGGCATCATGTCTCTCAGGCTTTCATAAAGAGGGTGGTTAAAGTCACTGAACTGATCTATTGGAGTCATACTTTGAGTAAGAAGTACAAATGCTGACCTGTGATGGTTTTCTGAAATACCATAACAGGCTGGACCTGCATGACAGTAAGGAAATATGGGCAATGAAGTATCCAGTGGGAGTTACTGCAAACTGGATTGATACCTCTTTCTGTGACAAAGTATTTTTCAAAGTATATTGTGTATGATGTACAATATAATGGCAGGTGCAAATCGAACGTAAAACTTAATAAAGGAGCAGCGAAAAATGATGAATATCGATGTTTCTGCTCAACCATGCTCCAGCAGACGTTTGCATTTATATCGGGATGGTCACTGTATTCTTCACGATGTGTCCAGTTTTTGTACTGATGAGTTCAACAGATCCTCCATCATCATCATCATCATCATCATCAGCAGCATTACCATTGTCATCATCAAAACACAAAATGGGGGAATATCTTTTGGACAAACCACGTCCTCCCTCCAGTAGAGTTCAGACAGCATGTGGTAGCCCAACAACTTACTAACACACTTTATGATAGTAAATGACCAACATGGCTCCTGTAAATACAAACACATACACAAACACACACACAACCCACAACCTGTCGCTAAGTAGTGCGTGTCCAGTAGCTCAGTCAATAATTCAACAGACTGTAGACTAAATGAAATGAGAATATTATGTCTTAAGTGCTCTTAAGGCTGTAAGTGGACCTTTCACACTAAGATAGTCTCTGACCACAACCACCAGTCTTAAACACACACTCAGCAACACAACAAATGCTGAAAAATTTTAAAAATGTGAAAGCACTAGGCTGCATACACATGCAAACAACTACATATTTTCTGATGCATTTAGTTGTGTAAATGTGTGTTGTGTGTGTGCATTTGTTTGTTTTCCAAAAACATACACAAGTACTGAGAGAGTCTGAGTGAATTGGCAGACACAGCAGACACCTTCAGCTGGTGACCTTCTACATCAAATGAGTGAGTGGAGCCAATTCCAGCCAGGAGAGCCCACATAAACACACACCCACTCTCGCCACACACACAAGCACCACTCCCTCCCACGCAGCCAAGTTTCACCACAGGGAGAACGCCAAAGATAGATAACTTTAGGTGCCCCTGCCAATAACTTCATCTGACCTCGATTCAACTTGAAAGAAAGAAGTTCAACACACAAGCAGCACCGTGAAAACTCGACTGAATGCCGTAGGTGTTTGAGATTCAGTGAAACTTTTAACAATCCCTGTGGCAAAAGTGAGTCAACTAATATACAATATCAGGAAAATATGTGAGTCGCGGTTTGCTCAAAGGCATGCGGGAGTGCAGAGGCGGTTATGTCTCATGCACTTTTCGGTGCAGAGTACATATAGTCATGCATGGCTACACATGAATTAATGGAAAGATCGGATTTTTCCCTTTGACATCAAAATGAGTCTTGTAACTGTGCAAATCCTTGCAAAGCTAATCACTCAGTAAATATTCAACATCCCTCGGGCCTCACAGGTTAAATCCTTCAAATTACACTGTGTATCTGACCTTGAAAATACCACAACAGCAGTCCACGGTGCCATTTTAATCAGCTGGAAGGCACAGGGCAACACTTCACATGTAATTATCACGTCTATTGTGCATGTCGTCCAGGGAGACTTTGCTTTACGATGTGTGTGTGTGGAGATAAAGAAGAGGCGGCCTCTCGCTGATGTACACATGCATGGAAAAACGTAACGATGCAGACACACAGGGACGCAGAAGGCATAAGCCTGGCATATACACACGAAACACAGATAAGACAGTAAGTGCACACATTGCACAGCAGGACACACACACTGGGAAGAGTCTTGAGTTTAGTGGGTCACAGTTGTCAGGAAGAACATGCTCCAGCCATCAAGATTTCATGGACTTCGCTATATGTGTGCTACGTGGAAAATAAATTTCACACACACACAACTAGACAAAAAACTGAGCTGGCACCCTGTTACCTCATGCATTCAGATGTTAAACCAAACAGACCCACACATATGTAAACAAGGATACTATAATGAATTATAGAAAGATTCAGTTTGATTCAATTTGATAGTGCGGCCGGAAGCTCCGGTGGTGAGACAGTTTTTATGCTTTAGGCCTGAATTATTTACACCTCCACCATCCCTTGGTTTCTTCTGTAAAAGTTTGTTTTGGCTTTTTTTTTTTTTTGAATCTAAATCAGGAGATTTTCATTAGTCGGGCTGCCTGTGGCTACAGTTCTTGAGACCATGCCATTGTGAAATTACTTTTTAAAACATTGATATAATTTGCCAGTACCGCTAAGTTGTTTTTTTTTTTTTTTTACTTTTGAACATTACATGAATATTTTTAAGACTTATATATATTTTTTTTGCTCCTGTTCTGCCTCTTGCTGTCCAATATTCATTTGATTTGCCGTGGGGCATGGTGTGGCTTTTATCAGGCTTCCTGCAGTGTAACATGATAGGCCATTGTTTTAAGAGCCTATTTTCACCAAAGGCGTCATTGTTTAAGCGTAATCCCTTTATAATGAATATCATTATCTGCCAGTAGTGTGAGCACAATAGCATGAGTGATGTTTCGTGTTGTCATGACTCAAAGTGGCTCGGCACATGCTGACATATGGTCCAATGCTGCCACCCAATGGCTTTTGACTGACATAAATTGTGGTATTTACCAATGGATATATTTCTCCAATGAACTGAAAAGTCAACAGAAATAACAAATTTCCAAACTGCCTACTTTGCTCTTTTTTCCCCACTTCATTTTGTCTACATGTCTTTCATTATCTCCTAACCATCATGCCTCCTGGCAGAAACACACAAATGTTCAGAGCATTTTAACATCTCAACATCTTGAGATCTTCCATCTTTGTTACTGACTTTCACTCCCTGCTGACTTCCATCTAGCTGATTAATTTCCTCTGGTCCCTAAATCTCATTCCACTTGAGATTGAGAGCCTATTTATTCATGCATCTAAAGGTGGAAAGGTGATCTTGTTTAGCATTTAAATAGGGCAAAGTGAGCGGTGACTTTGAATGCTCCTGAACAGGTCAGAAGTAAAGTTGTGACGTAATGATACGGACAAAAAGCTGAAAATATTGACCCAACACCCACCCATGGGCCTCCAGCCCATTTCACTATAAAATAATAAACCGCAAGAAGATGAGATCAGGAAATAATTGCAGGATATCGAGTGTTGGCAGCAATCACCTCAGTGGTTAAAGAGTCTGATATATGTTTGCTGCAAACGAATCCTAGAGTGACATTGCCTCTTCTCGCTGCTATTGATCATAGTATCCTTTAAGTGAGGCTCACAGAGAGGAGAGCCACAGAAACAAAAATTACATTTAATGAACTAACTACACATGTTGAGCAGGAAAAGCTTAGAAACAACAGTGTTAGCGCTGCATGCTGGAGGTCGGCTGGAGGTTTGATGTTGGCATCAGGAGCTGACTGGGTTTCTGGGGTGAATATGGTTTAGTAGTGATAGTTTTAGACTTTGATTTTAACAGGAGGATGCAAATTGAACATATGCTGAGCTTTATGGTGGCGACAGAGGTGACTGCATTTGAGGGCTGTGATAGAAGACGGTAAAAAGTAAAAATTTATTTTTTGAAAATTTGGTGATTTGTTTTGCAGTATTATCCCTCCCCCATACCCATGGGGCCATTTCCCTGCTAGCAGATGAGAGCAACAGTATCCCCTGCTGGTGAGATTGGGGCCTCGCTGTCTTTCTGTCACTGCAAATGTGCAGTGACGGGGTTTGACAACAACAGATGTGTATTATCCAAATCAATAACTGTTAAAGGTTGCAATTCCTTTTTCATCCAATACTGAAATGATTATTTACTCTCTAATCTAATCTCTAATCTATGCCAATAAACGTGGACATTGTAAGTCTGTGCTTTTCTGCTGCCTTTAATGAGTTGCCATCTGATGCTGTTCCTATGTGAATTCTCCAGAGGTGACATTTGACACACCTTGAGTCACAAAGGTGTGGTGCCACTCATTTGATTCCCTTCCTTTGTCATTTTATTCCTTTGGTTCTGTCACCCCCAAGGTCTGATTGACACCCACAGACTACAATGCAATTTCAATAAAACACAGATGGCTGAGATCTGCTGCAAAGGCTATTTAAATACTGGAAGTGTCATTTCCTGTTCAGACGGAGGAGGTAAACAGAAGCACCAAGTGCAGACAGATTTTTGTTTTCAGAAATTTCTTTCTTTCTTTTTTTCGTACAGAAGTTCCAAAGAAGATAAATTAGTTTCTGTCTACTCAAAGATGTGTAAAGTCTGGGAGGAGTGTGCATCTGCATGTGAAGTCTACCTCAGAATTGGGGGATGGGAAATTGCTGGACTATTGTATGTACTTCCTCAGCTTGTCAACAGATGTCACTATGCTACAGAAAGAGATTTTTTTTTGGGGAGGGGGGGGTGGGGGGTGCTGCTCTTTATAGCGCCATCAGTTTCTACATAATCATTACAAAATGTCACTGATCAGGGTGGTGCACACTGAGATAGATATATATTTTTTGTGATACTGCTGATTTACAGACTGTCCTGGACATGGGCAGAAAATCGTGCGACAACTGCAGAGAGAAAAACGAAAAGATGTAAAAGCAAAGTAATGCACCTTTACTGGGAGGTGGCTATTTTGCTCTCTGTGCATTTCTGCTCTTATATGTGTGTCGTCTTTTCATTGTGTGTGCCTGTGCTTCCTTGCATTCTTATGACTGTATGCATATCTCTGTGTATTGCTCTCTACGGGTGTGTTAAAAAAAAGGGCAGAACACCCCCGCCGGATCTGAAGGAGTCTGTGGCTAAGTGTGGCCTTGTTTGCTGCTTCATTAATTCTACCTCCTAAGGACAGCTCTTCATCACCAGTGTGTGCACCAACATGTACCCACACTGACCCACAGCATGCAGTTTTTTGTCGCATCTATGCCTATGTGTGTATCCGCATCCCAGGCATAATACCCTCCCGTTAGACATCGAGGGATGCGTAAAAACATTTCTGTGAGTGTGTGAGCGTGCGAGTGTGTGTGCATGTTTGTGGGGCTGAATCTGGAGCTCATTACAGATCAACAGAGAGTCCTGTGCCCTCCAACTTGCAAGGAGGGAGTGGAGAAGTGTGTGACCCAGACATGAAGGAGGATGCTGGGAAGAAGGCGCTGACTCTGCCTGCGTTGTGCTCTGCACGCTGTCTGCTGCCTGACAGCTTCAAACAGCTAAGCCTGCATTTCTGCCACACTTCGTCCACATGCAGGGCCAGCTTTCAGAGCTAATTCACATGCGTTGTGAATTTTGGTCTGACGCTGCAACTTAATTGAATGACAGTCATACTGTTAGTCCATTAGAAATAACTTGGAGTTAAAGCTTGTCCACTAGCAGAAATTATATTAGCCCTTGCTTATGTTGAGGTTTTCATACACTATGTTATGGTAAAGCATTGGGATGCACTACAGATATACTGTACAGTGCATTATAGGCCCTATAACCCGCCAAATGTCCTCTTTTCACCCTTTTTCAACAAACACAAAAGCTAAATATCTACACAATATAACCAGAGTCTCCTCGAAGTGAAGCTAATTTTGGCTACTACAAAGTAATTTAATCTGCAGCAAGTTTGCGTTTTATTCTATTGTTTCATATCATTTGTGTGCAATTGATCAATCTATAAAGTGACCACTTACAAACACTTTGATAAATGAAATGGAATATCAAATGGAATGACCCTGACCCATCATAACTTTGTATGTTTCATATTATACTTATAAACATTAGATTTTAAACACATATCTTTTAGTTGGGTAACTGACAAAAAAAAAAAAAAAACCTCTAAACTACTTCAGCCAGAACCTGGTAACATCTCGATGGAGTCATTGCTTTCCGTAGTGCACATTAGCAATATTGATGGTGTTCCTCTTTAACATCTGCGACAGATGTGAGCATCACTTTTCCTTGAGGCGATAAGTCATTTGAAGTTAGACTATTATCACAATCACAGCCGACAGGAGCTGGAATGGGAGCTTGACCATCTGCGATCAAAGCAGAATGCGACCGTAGATAAAAAGTTTTATATTGTACCTTCCAGAATTTGTTTGAAATGAAACGTGAACTAGGAAGAGTTGTGGGCAGCTGTTGGAAGTAAATGCTCAAAGCAGCTGTGTCTATTTTCATAAAATGTAAAAATAACTGGAGCTGATATTAGGATAAGGATTATGAAAGCGAGTGCTTGTGGGTGATTAGAGAACAAAGCAAATGCCATCGATTTCACTTCCATAAAAGATCCTTTTACTCAAGTAAAGAGTATCATTTGAATTTATATTGAAAGTAAAATTGCATTTATTTTGTATAACTCCCAGATCAATCAAGTGTCTGTCACGGCACTGCTCACAGTGAACTATTACTTATTGTGGACATTTTAAAGCCAGTTTTTTACAAAATGACCCACCTTGTAACATTATTGAACATAACTTAATATTCAGACACATTTTCATGCTTTGGTTCGGCCTCAGGCTGTGATGATAATCAATAAGGTGGGGTAAAGAATCTCTTTTAAGCCCGAAGGCAACACTGGAGTTGAAACTTAGTATTACCAAAGTGCAGCTGGCGATAACAGATGCAGACGAGTTAGAGAAGTTTTATTTTTTTATAGTTTGAGCCAAGTGGGCTGTCCAAGCAGGGCAGGAATCCAATATGAGCCAAACATTCTTAGTTTAGTAGCATTCAGAGTTCCTCATTAGCTGGGTCTGCAAAAAAATAAAAATAAATGCAGTTTTACAATGTTTAAAAGGAGTAAGAGTAGTGCTTAAAAGAGCCGGGTTTTTTTTTTTTTTTTTTTTTTTTTTTTAGACTCAATGATTAGAATAATGATTCCCCGCAAGAGTAATAAACTATTATCTAATTATATATTAGAAAGTATCTTGATGCTGCTCACAAACAGTGAGTCTGTACTGGTGTTCATTTCTGCTGCAGAAAACAGAGGAAGTTGCTTGATTTCCATGTGTTTAAAATACTTTCTGTTGTTGTCTTGTGTTGCCTGTGAGCGATGGGGAAATAGTGTGTGCGACTCAAAGCTGCCTGACGTAGAATATTTGGGTTTCATCTGTGTTTCTGCTATTGTCACAGTGGACTACAATTGGAGATATTAAATTCTGGATGAAACAACATTGTGGCTGAAAGATATGATGCAGAGAAATAGTGAGCAGAAATACAGATATGAGGCTGGATTCATACTGGCAGCACAACAGCAAATCCACCCCTGACATCCTTTTACCACTCTTTTCTACATAATCAGATATAAACAACAGTGTCCGAAGAATACATTTGTATGGAGCTGAAAGACCCCAAAGTGCTCATTGTCTCTCCAACCAGAGGACATGAAGGTGGGTGGGGGGCTGTGTAATAACACTCTAAAATCCTCCATTATTTGAGCTGAGACATCTGCTTCTGTTATGAAACCAACAAATAAGTATGCATAATTCAAGCAGCCAGTCGGTTCTGCACTGAGTGGAAATGAGTAAAAAAACAAAAAACAAAAACAAGAGCCCAATAATTATTGCTGCAGAAAAATGATGAAGTACCACACTTGGACCTAAAGAGCCTTACTTACACTAATTTGCTAAAAGAGATTTACATGGTGAAACCTTTTTTTTTCCCAGTGTTTGTGCGTTTGGTAATTACATATATAGCACTTTTCTATTCTTACTGGCTACTGAATGTGTGTGTGGCGAGATCTTTGATGAAGATGGGAAAGTGCCTTTTTTTTTTTTTTAACATTACACAAAAAAGTGGGTACCTTAAAATTAGGAGGCAGAAAGTTATAGAAGGGAATACATTTGTGTATTAGAGAAGAAACAGTGAGAGAGATTCCAACGGATGTGAACACACTCGCTGTTGTCACCTAGAACTACACATTGTGCACGGGTGAATGCAGAGGACTGAATATGAAATATGGAAGGAGATATATCAAGAGAAGTAGAAAGACACTGGAGAACAAAATGGGAAAAAAAGAGAGCAAAAGCTGTGATGGAGAGTGACCAAATTATCTGAGACTGCAATAAAGAAAAAAGAGTGATGAAAGGATGGCGAGGGAAGAAATTGTCAATTGAAGACAAAGCGTGGCGTGGATGAATTATGCATCTGCGTCTCTTGAGGGCAGGAGGAAACCAATCTGGTTGGAAGGGGATGCCAGACTGATACAATCTCTACCAGTCTTTGCAGTGACCTTCTCTACCTGTCCCACCCCTCCGCCAACACCGGGACAACTGAGGACGGGGGGGATGATAAAAGAAACATGAGCGTGTGAACTTGAGAGAGTGACAAGGAGAGATTCAGTAAAAAAAAAAAAAAAAGAGAAAGAGGGAGTCGTGTGTGTGCATTGAAGATACAGTAAAAGAGATGAAAATGAATAAGTGATCGAGAGCATACTGTTGATGGGATTTCACTGTCGAGGTGAGAGGACATGATGGAGTTGAGTGCTATCTTTCCCTGGTAAATAAAAGTGTCGCCTCGCTCCCTGACCAATATGCCACACAGAAGATGCAGATCTAACACACGTAAAGGAAAACTTCTGTGTGTCTCAGAGGAGATTTATTTATTTTTTTCCTCAGTTTAAAGGGTGAAGTTCAATGAGAAAACACAGTCCAATGCACCCTTCAGGACTGGCTTTGTATTATATTCATTTAGCTTCACAGTATGTACCAGTTCAGCAGCTTTCAGCTATTTTGTGTAATGTTTACACTGCTGTCTCTCAAAATCTTCCACTGATCTTTAAGATAAAACAATAGAAATAAATACAATAAAATAAGCTTTCCAACCTAGTCCAACTGACAGACAAAGTAAATACTTAATATTCATTAGAGTATAAGAAACAGACTGCAAATACACACTACTCTGTCTTGCTAAGTTCATAAAAGATGACAGATTGCTTACAAGTTCACTGTCTCTGTTTACGATGTTTATGATAATCTGTCACTGTTGTGTTTACAGCGTGTTTCTGATGCTCCCAAGTGACCCCAAGAATCTGTTATTGTCAGTTTGTTACAGAGATTTTTTTTTTTTTTTCAGCGACACACTCAAAACACTTATAAATATTTAAATCCTCATTCAGCCTCTTATCTGTTACTGATCAAATGTGGATTTTGCTCCCTTTGATATGTTTGCATTAAATTTTGGGGTTTACCAGAGAGAGGTGGCTTGTGTGTCTGTGCAGATATGACATGCATGAGTTAGACCCAAGTCTGATCTCCTGAAGCTTGAGGGATTCATGGCTCAGAGAGGACTCGTCAATGGACTCCGGAGAAGCAAGCAAGCTTTGAGCCATTGTTTTGTTCTTCTCATGTAAGTAGGACATTGACTTTGAATGTCCCCATAAAGCAACTTACACAATAAATCAATCAACAAAACAAACAGCCAATCAGCCAGTCTGAAAAGTAGCCAGTCATTCAGTCGTCCACAAATCATTCACCCAGTCGAACGATGTAGATTGTCGCCAAATCACTCAGCTGTTCAGACAGACTGTCAGATTTGTCACAACAGAACCTTCCTGAGCGACACAGTAAGAAAGCAATTTTTTTTCTTGCAGTCACCAAACATGTCAAGGCGCCGCTCTGAAGAATGGGTTGAATTTGTCCAAGTGTTAGAACGGAATCAGGGAAGATGAACATAAACCAACTGCCCAAGAGAGACAAACGTCTGTCTCTATTCAACGTGAAACAGGCGGACAAGAACGGGACATAATGTATGAAACATAATATAGACTCACATCAGCATGTCAAGCAAGGGAGTGAAAACACAGATACACAAATGAGCTGAAACGGACACTAAGAAGAAAACTGAGGCTTTCAAGCGCAGGCGTGTACTCACAAAATGACACATATACACAACAGTATGCACACTAACATCATCATGAAGAATGAGATGGCTGATTAAAATCTATTCACTGGCAGCTCGACCATCATATCTAAGACAGAATGATTATAATTGTGTATTCTTCTGAAAGTCTAAAAGTGCCAATGATCTTTTGACAGTTCTTTAGGATGGAGAGATGTCGCCTCATGAGACTCTCCACAAGCTATGACCAAACATATCTGCTTTCCCATGCCGTCCGCCACAAATGGTTCTATGGCGGTTTAGGCAACTCTGTAATGCCTGATTTTTGGGGCGATATAAACACATATGAATAAAATTCACTCCACTTTGCAAAAACTTTGCATGAAGTTAAATTAGCTGAAAGACAAACGATTGTCTGGACACTTCACACATCACATTCTGCTTTCAATTAAAAATCAGGATCTGGGTTTGAACTGACGACATTTTTTTTTTTTTTTTTTTTAACTTTGTAAAGTGGAAATGCAACGCTTTCTCATGAAATGGTAAGAAAAAGCACTATTTCCTGAAACTCGCTCAGATCTGACTTCTAACCAGCCAAAACTTTTGTCCTTCTAACTTTCTCCCCTCTTCCCTGCTCCATTTGTTTTTTCCACTCCTTCTTTGTTCCTCTGTATTGTTATCTATGCTTCCCTCTCTTCTCTTGTGTTTCATCTTCTTCCAGTATCTATGGGCTTTCTCCAGCTTCTCTCATTATCTCCATCCATCTCATTCGATCTATCTCCCTTTAGCTTTGGCTGCAGTCCTGTTTGGCCTTCCCTCGCTTGCCTCCTCTCTCTCTCTCTCTCTGTGCTGAAGTCTGTGGAAATCAGCATCTGGTGAAGCTGCTTCTTTGCTGAGCTTGACATCGATTACAAAAACATGGCAACCTACTCCAAAGCAAAACACATATAATTTCTTGTTTAACTGGAAGCACAGCTGGTGGGCATGGGTGCTTAAGCCGTTTAGAGTACTGTTATGATGAATTGCAAATGAAAGAGGGTGTAATAAGATATTTGTAAAATTTCATTAAAATTCTTTGTGTGTGTGTGAGTGTGGTGTAGCATTGTGGTTAGGATCTGTAATTGCACTGGACTGACAGGAAGCAGTGCAGTGATGAATGAGTCATCAACTTGCTTCTGACTCCCCACCCACAGACCACTGCCTTATCCCATCTACACACCTGAAAACACACAATTTTTACGTGTGTGTGAGTGTGGGAAAATGGTGTACACATGATGTATATAGAAAATGTTAACATTTGCAAATACAGTGCAAAGCAATACCACATTTGCACACAGCAATGCTGCTCTTTCAGTCCGGACCACCGTTTTTTGTCCAGAGTAAAACATCTTCACAGAATCTGATGGACTGACACACACTCTGCCCAGAGGATAGCTTTTAATGACTAATTACAGCCACAGTGAGCTGCTAGCACAGCCCAACACAAACCGGGACCCACAGGAATGTTTCCCATGTGAAATATGTCTGAGCTGGAAGCTTAGTGACAGCGACTATACAGGATGAGTGGTGAACGGTGAAGCTGTTAGCTGCCTTCTCTATACCCCGCAGTTTACTTTCCCCAGGCATTTTCACTCAAGTGAAGGTTACTGAAGAGTGAAAATGAAGCTCCCAGCGCAAAGGAGCTGGCTAACAGTGAGTTAGTAACCTTGAAACCCAATCTCACAGTAAGTCTGTTGGATTTCTTAAAAAAAAAATCCAGTATTTTTTTCTACTATAGCTGACACTCTCCCCTCCTTTATTTTTGACTTCCTCCTAAAGGTCAGGCCTGTCAAAAGGGTTCACTCTGATCAGAGGTGCACAACATTAGCACAGATTATTGTGTCCAGTGCACAAGAAACTCTTTTTTATGAGTTCTCTGTGTCTGCAGAAACATCCATTAAATGGTACATTGCACGTTATGGGCTATGAGCAGAGAAGATACTGTGAGGTGGCAGACAGAACTGAGAAAAAGGAAGACCGTCACATTCGTCAAATGTCTCCCTTTTGCTATTCTAATATTTAGTGAGGCAACACACTGGACACTTAGTCATTGTTGACTACACACACATACACGCACATTGTGCTTTGGCTGTGGGTTTTCTTCTCTCCTCTGCGAAACATCTGCTACTGCATTGCAGAGGCTGTTGGAAGGCAGAAGGAGAATGAAAATTTTTTTTCGCCCCTCCAACTGAGAGAAGTTATTTTAGTGAGTCAAAGGGTAAAGCACAGGTTCAGAGGTGGGGAGCCCTGACAGACAAAAGAAGCCAGGGTCAGATTCTGAGGCCAGGAAATATAGAAAAACAGTTCTCTGAAGAAAGACAGAGGAGGAATGAGATGTGTAAAGAATCGTAGCGTGAGGTGGACAGGAAAAAACATATAGGAGGAGGCAGGAAGTGTAAGGCTTTCATTGTGGGAGGATGTGTTCAATGGAGGTTCAGGTCTGAGCATGAAAAGAGCATATTGAAAAGGGAGAAGAAGAAATCCGCGGTAGGAGGTGGAGAAGAGGAGAATGAAAAGCTTTCATGGCCACGGTTAACATCAATTTTTATTTACATTGCAGCGTCAGGTTGAGGGTCAGGAGATGAACAGAAAATAGGCGGAGGAGGCTTTCAATGTGTCAAAGGTCAGGTCAGCGTCAGACATTTCAGCAAGTCCCCCAACACCTGTTCAGTTTAGGTGAAGTGTCAACAGCCTAAACAGGCTGTATGAATCATGGAAAGAAAAGGCTGGGGGTAATTACAGAGCCACAGCCATGACAAGTGCATGAATTCTGAAAAAAAGTAAATTCAACACTGCTTTCAGTGCCTAATTCCAGGGCCCGAAGCCTTTTCTATGAATATGCACTGGATGCTGAACAGAACTCTGCAATGATTCATGTAAATGTTTCATGTTTGCATCCCATATGCATGGTGGAGTATCGAGAAACCGCGCAGCAGATGCTTAAAAGGCGAATTCTGCTATTGGAGAATGCTGATTACATTGTTGGTGTCAGACTCTACTGCTTGTAGCAAATAAACTGCTCTTCAGTAAAAGAGATTTTACTTTGATAAACAACATCAACAAAGTCAAGAACCAAAATGGTAACAATTTGGACTTGGAGATCATTTGCAATTGCTACTGAGTTTCAGCGCAAAGAGATGTGTAAGGCCACAAATTGTTGTGTTGCAATGTATTCGATTGACAGAGTAATGCATACCTCTGCCCTATGAAATGACAGTTATTACGGCTATACGCACACACATGCACACACGCACGCACACACACACACACACACGCACGCACACCCACACCCAAGGAAATGGCGAAGACTTGGAGATGATAGCAAAGGTGAGGTAGAAAATGGAGCAAGCAATTTTCCTCTCATGGCAAAATAAGGTCAGATTGGGCCGTTTTGAACAAATCCTCACCTGACAATCAAATGTCAGCAAAATGAGCAGGAGTGGCACTGGGATTAAAGAGAGAACCGGGCTGAATGAATAAAAAAGATAAAAATGAAAAATAGTCAGAAATGACGTGCAGCACAGGTGATGAGACGCGAAACAATTAAAGAGGCACACAAAACACAAACACAAAACAACACACAAAATGCAAAAGTGGCTTGAAACATCTGGGACTGGTTGTGAAATGGCTTTCTAAAAGGTCAGAGCCGTTGAAGGGCATTTAGGGATAAGTGGGCAGTGCGAGTTCAGGCCTTTTGTTGCCTTCAGGTTCAGAGGTGTTTCGCCGTCCGGCAATAACCTCAGCCTGCTGCAGAGACAATGTAGCTCTTTATCACAGGACTCAATTTGTCACTCTTTACAAATACTCCACAAAATGTTGCCTCAGGCAGGGCTGACTCATATCCATGTAAGAGTATGGATGCGAGGGAGTTTGATGTATGCAAATTAGGCCTAAGTAGTCAGCGTGCTCATTTTGCTCCCTCTGTAGCTCTGCCTCTCACCTGAAAAAGGAGGAAGCTTCATTGAAATGACACGCTGCAATATTTGTGTACGGCAACTACGACCTTTGTAGTAATAGCTCATCAGGAATATATCACGAGTGTTGACGCCGATATCATGACTGAATTAATCACGGCCTCATTGTGTGTATGTGAGAGTGCCTATGTGCAGCAGTTGAATGATAATTAAGTACAAGTGATCATCATGTTGAGTGCAGCCTCTCTTTCATCCAGTTTACCTGTCTGCTCATCTGCTTTCAAGCTTGTGAAAGGTATCTTCTAAGGACTGTATGCAAAGCCTAACCTGCCAAACTTTCAAATGGTCATGTTGTGCTTTGATTGTTTGATTGTTCAATCTTTGTGTGTGTGTAACTTGCGCACACACAAAGATTTGATGGGAGTAATGAGATTATTGTGAAAATTCCATTATACCAGGTTATATTTACCTGGACACATGTAGTGCAGTGTCGTAATCACAATGCTGTGTGCGCCACGCACTTTAGAAGTCAGGGCAGCATCAGCAGCGGGATTGAATGTGATTGGCTGTGTCGCCCTCATTCCCAGCGTGGTTTTGTGCCTGCCAAAGGCTATTTAGTTCTAAGTGGTAATTACACTGTGTTAAACGGATGTGCCATTTTCTACACATCAGCGTAAGTGTCGGACACCACATATTTTCATTACAGTGATTTTCAGCACAACGTTCAAAAAGCAAAGTCTGACATGCTACAGAGTGCTTGGGTTGCTTTTTATGCATTTCCTCCATGGTTATGGCCGCTGCACATTAGACTGCCTAATGCTCAACTTGCTGTATTGATGTAATACAGCTGGAGGAGACAAATCCTGATCACGAGGCAAATGATGGGCAGCATATAGTTCAGTGGTGATTATTGCCTATTAGCCTCCTCCATCACGAGGCTGAGGCCTGACCACACATGCCAGGAGCACATTGGCCACATGCTGAAAAGTTTGCTGTATCTGTGCCATTTCCTTAAGCACCACTTCAATTCCATTTAAAAAGTTATAGCCAGCCAAGTTATAGTTTGTTTGTGTCCAACCCCAACATTTTCTGCATTGTTGTATAGGATGTGATGGGTTGTGTTTTCGTAAGTTTTGAAATGGCTAAAATGAAACAAAGAGAACAATAATACGCCTCTCCCTCACACCAGCAGCTTTTTAAAATAAAGACTTTTAAAGCCAGGCAGCTGTTTACGCCAACACCGTAAGTGTAAAGTGTGTAAATTATCTGGGAAATGTATGGTGTGATGCAGCGTGTTTCCAGTTCCATACCATAGTTTTCATATTACTGTAAACTGTGTGTGTGTCTGTCTGTGAGTCAAAGACAAATGGAAGGTGCTGCTCTATCACGATGGCATCCCCTGACCACATGACATTTGGAAAAAGATTATTAGTGGCTGTGGGATGTGCTCTAAACAGAGCTGATGTCAAGCCAAACATTGCACGTAGAAACCCGAGAAAAGCTTTTGAATTCTGAACTCGGTTTTAAAAAAGCTTGTTACTAATTAATTCTAAAAATATACTAATACTACAACTATGGAATAAGAGACTTTTAATAACATCTGAAACATCCTAAACTCCTCATTTAATGGAAGCCAAAGTCAAAGCTGCCGAGCAAGAAACACAACTTCTTATCCTTGAAACTGAAGGAACACTTCAGTCGGAGTGGCTTATTAAATGAATTGCCTTTGTGGCTTACCTCTTTCTCAAGTGGCAAAGAAACCTGAGGTCTGTAAAGACTTAGTGATGCTGGATATGCTTTGAAATTTTCATATAGAACAGAATGAAGCTGAATCCTTGATTGCAAACAAATAAAAAATGCAGATGGACAGAGTTTCATAATCCTCTTTCTCGCAGTTTCCATCTCAGCCTTGGTCCTCTGACTACTCTACTCTCAGAAAAAAACAAAAAACAAAAAACAAAACAGTAAAACCCGGAGTGGGAGAGCAAAGCTGCCATTAAGTGATGGAGTCAATCAGAGCGTCTGTCTCAGCCTTGACCTCTGAGCTGCTTTGAGTTCTCGCTCTTAATTAGGGAAGGAGCGAAATAAATCAATTGAAACCTGTCGCCAATTATCAGTCTGCGTCCACTCCTTGGGTGTTTTTGTGAAATTTTGTTTCTGCAAAATGTTCACATCTCCCATCTGTGGGTATGAATGCACTGTGTGCTCAGCCTGTCAGACTTTGCTGAATGTCTTTATCACTGTAGTGTTTATCAGGTAACCAGAAACTTTGGATGTGTGCGTTTTATTTTGGTTTATCACCTTCAAAATCTCAAAAAAGAAGAAACTAAAATAAGACAAGGAATATTACAGAGAAAGACTAAGCCCACCAGAGGAAAACTAACAAGACTAATTTACTGTAGTTCAATTCAAAAGATAACGGGCTCATTCCCTGGTGTGTAGACAGCATAAAAGCAAAATGCAATAACAGTAGAATGGATGATGGGATGGGAAAAGGAAAATGGGAGATTGAACTCTAGGAATGATTAATTCCTTATCTGTGTTTACAATAGTGAGGAGGGAAACTAGAAAGTTTTTTTTTTTTTTTCCAGACGATACAGGCAACAATTCTTTTAAAATGGAAATGAGAAAACCAAAAAATTTCCAGGTCTAACGTTAGAGCTAGAGGAGTCAGGCAGGAGGGTGGAATATATGAGTGGAGACCGGTGAGGTAGAAAAGGCTAAATAATTGCTAGAATAAGCTCCTAAATCCTCTTTGTGTCCTCTAGTCCCCGAAGTTAAACAAAAAAGTATAAAATATGACAAAGGCAACGTTTTTCTTCTTTCTAAGCCTCATTATAAAGTTTCCTTCATATTGAGTGTGCACGTATAGGTTATAGGTTCTATATTGACCTATACCCGCATGTGCATACTGTACATGTGTTCATGAAATGATCAAAATGAGCCGCAGAAAAATGTTCCGTGACTTTTTGCTTTTTGATCAAAGCCAATGCTGTACGTCTGTTGGAAAAATAAGTCTGTGTGTTTGTCAAAAAGCGCCGATATAACAGATTATCCTGGTAAACCAAATCCATTTTTCTCCATTTTTAATTTGCGCCTGTTTTCTTTTGTCAGCTCAGCCTTTTGCACATTTTCATACTGTAGTCACCAATGAGGGATTGTAATCAATCACTTATTGACCAGAACTCATTAACAACGCGCTCTATTCAGAAATGCAAAAAGGGTATTTCACATCTGCCAGTGCTTTGCTGCTCTGCACATCTCCAACTGAGGTGTTTTAAACAGCTCCACATGCTCCAATCTTTCATATTCAAAACATGTGGAAATGAAGAAGCAGACATTGTCTGCAGTCTGCCGGTCTTCAACAATCTTCAACAAACAATTAAAATCTACCGACCCCTGAGCAGCTAGTGTCGTCTTTCGCCTCCACATATTTCTGAACATGCAACAGGTGACTAACAAAAACAACAGGAAGTTGCATTTCCCCTCCGCTGCCAACTTTCAGCAAACACGCCGGCGTAGTTGACACGTGAAAAGGAAAAACTCGAGTTATTGTTAAATTAAATTTGCTTTGTCTTTCAGCTGTTGACGTGTCCAAGTAAGCAGATAAAGACCTTGTTTGGCTGTTGTTGGTTTAAACTCATATTCACATACTCTCTTTGTGCGCTTAGGTAAAGTGCTCATGAATGAGCAGCTGGTTGATGTTACAACACAGGTTAGAACACATCATATCATGAGTGCACGTATGTTGATTCGGTTGCAACGTTTTTTCTCCCCCCGATAAACACCGACAACCTGTTTAGTTCTCTGATAATTCCTTCATGTTGTCAGTCACTCGGGGAGCTGGGAAGGAGACAGGGAGATAAATGATGGAAGGATGAAGATTAGAGGGAGAGGCTGGTTGAGTGAGCTGGGTGGAGGCAAGAAGCAGGAAATGAGACAACAACAGGAATTGAGTTTGTGGTTTGGAGATATGGGGCAGAGGGAAAGCGAGATGGAACAGGAGATGAGGATGCAAAGACCATTAGAAGGAAGAAGTGACACTGAGATGGAGAGCTGGCGTGTAAGACAGATTGGAATGACAGAAAATGCCTGTGCACTGGAGGAAGAAGGGAAGGAAAAACCAACTGTGCTGAATGGAGATAAAGGAAAAACGTGATAAAATGTTGTCGCTTGTGTAAAATACTGTTGTAAATATGTTAAATGAGATACTTAATGTTGTAATTAATTCCATATTTGATGTTCTAGTTGAAATTTGCATCGGCACAAAAGAGAGATTAGCTCACTTCTCAAATCCCATCATTTAAAAATGTTTGGCGCCCACTGAAGAAAAACTAAAATATACAGAATAGGAATTCCATAAATCATCTCACAATTCCCGAGTTTAATTTTTTTTGAGACACAGGATGATTTCCAACTCACTGGGGAGCAAATCAACCAAGCCGCCAAAATATACAGCCAATGATAAAAACCTCCTCTTGAGGCATCAGTAACAATTACAGAGACCAAGAGCAGATGAACACGTTTCACTGTAATTCCTTAAAAATCCAAAGCATTACAGAACAAAGTTCTGCATAATGAAGTAATTAATACATATATTGATAAATAAATGAATAAATATACACACACCCACGCACACATAAACCCTAGGTTGTGTACCTGAGGCTCACTGTGTATAAAGCATATAAAGCTGTGGCCAACCCAAAGCGAATATTCGAATGCCTGGGAGAAGGCAAAAGGTTCAGCATCAGTCCGCAGGGAGGACAGGCAGATTTACTCCTGGTGCTGCCATCTCCGCTCTTTGCCTGCTCTGACCGACAGATGGTGCTGTGGTACTTCAGTTGCCACGCACGCCACTGGCCCTTAAATGTACCCGTAATGTGAGGGGGTGAGCTGGAGCGCCATCAGATGACCGAATTTACAGACAAAAGCACACTTAAATCTAAACGCAGCGTGTTTATGCAACGGAGACGCTGGATTACATAACGAAGACGGCCCCTGCCTGCCTTTTTTTCTGTCATGCCAAGATGGGAGCACTGTGCTTTTGGATGTGAGTGAGAAAGATGCGCGAGAGGTTGGATGCTAAGCACTTTCATTAACTCTCACTCTTCTCATTTAACTGAGCCTCTTTTCAGAATGAGACATGTTTGATATTTCAGCTGCATGCCTATCTGGACTGTTTTTCTCTTTGGCCTTGCCACTTGACCGACGGACAATTTAGAGACACCAATGAACCCAAACAGGATGTCTTTGGATGGTGGGAGGAAACCCACACAGGCACACAGGCCACAGGAGAACACGTTAACTCCGCACAGAAAGGCCCCAGGCCTGGGAACCAAACCCGCAACCTCCTTCTTGTAGGGCAACAACCACTATGTTGCCGTGCTGCCCACCACATTTTGTGGTATTCACACAAATACATGCTTGCTCAAACACATACAGAGGGGTCTGGTTTCTGTATTAATTTCTATCTGTCACTATTTAATTTGGAAGGTGATAAGAATACATCCAGCAGTATTTGATAATCAAGTCCAATATGTTATTCCACCTTAATTTCACATCCTTGATTTCTCTAAATATGCTGCTGTGAAAAACCGATGTTATCTTTAATATTAAGGAAACACGTTACACACTACTAAGAAATGTAAACTCTCATTACAGCAAATCTGCACATAGCGAGAGGGATGTTCTCTCCTGTGCGCGCTCATCCTTCTAGCAAAAGTCAGTTCAATCTTCATACCAAGCCACTGATTACTGTTTATTGGTATGAAGACACACAAACCAGCCTGTTGTGCACCTTCCACTGACAATTTGACATCACCGCTTTTTGGATGGATGAAGGGATTTAGTGTTCCGGTTCACTGTTGCTGAAAAAAGACACTACTAGATAGAGACTTTTGGTACCCTTAAAATAAAAAAAGATCCACAGAGGGAAACTGTGCGAAATGCTTTCAAATTAAAAAGAGGCCTTCACTCATCCTCCCACAATTTCTCAATGCCAACACAATATCATATTGGTATTTCCCATGCATGTAATTTATTTTGGCAGCTCACAGAGAGAGACACTGTGGAATTTTCCTCTGTCACTGTGCCGGTGTCACAGGTGCTCCATGATAAAGGTGCTCTGCTCTGGGGCTGATACACACACACACACACACACACACACACACACACACACACACACCTGCATACAGACTGAAACTCAGAGGAAACCTTTGGAAGAGTAAGAGGGATGCATAATTTACAGGGCAGAGCAAAGATACCTTTGAGGAAAAGATGATGCATTAACACATTACAAGCAGTGCCAAAGGTATTACACTTCCTGACTCCTAAAAAGCCCTGGCCAAGATCCAACCTTATCCAACAACATTGCATTACAGAAGATGCAGTGTGAATTTCTCTAAACTGCAAGCCTCAAATCAAGTCAGATCAAATCAATTTATACAGTGTCAAATCATAACCGAGTTACTTCAAGGCACTTTACATATAGAGCAGTTTTAGGTCAAACTATTTCTATGATTATTTTGAGAGCCAACAAACCCCTCCATGAGAAAGCACCAACAGTGTCAATGAAAAACTTCATTTAAGAGGCAGAAACCAGGCTGGGTGGAGCCATCTGCCGACTGGTTGGGTAAAGAGAGAGAGAGAGCAAGACTGACAGGGAGAGAGAGAGAGGGAGAGGGAGAGCGAAATTGACAGGGAGAGAGAGAGAGAGAGAGGGAGAGTGAGAGCGAGATTGAAAGGGAGGCAGAGCGAGACTGACGATTGACTGGGTGAGAGAGAGAGAGAGAGGGAGAAGGACATTGACAGGGAGGGAGAGCGAGAGAGGGAGAGTGAGATTGACTGGGTGAGAGAGAGAGAGGGAGACTGACAGGGAGAGAGAGAGAGGGAGAGCGAGACTGACAGGGAGAGAGAGAGAGAGAGAGAGGATGACTGACAGGGAGGGGGAGAGAGAGAGAGAGAGAGGGGGAGAGGATGACTGACAGGGAGGGAGAGAGAGAGAGAGAGAGAGAGAGAGAGGGAGAGAAAGACTGATAGGGAGGGAGAGAGAGATATAGTATATCTGATAAACCCAGGACAATTCATGTTGTAATCATCAATCAAGCAAAGAAATGTGTTTTATTTCAGTTTAAACTTTATTAATACAAGTTCCTTTAAATGTCTGTAGTTGGAAAGTAAGAAAGGTGTCAGCTAAAGATAATTTTTCTCCTGATCAGAAAAATGTCATTTCAGTGTCAGACTGTTTTGAAGTTCTGCTCCGAATGCCTGTGGACAATGGACTCAATATTTATTTTGGTGACTGTGGGGCAAAATATAATCTATGATCATATTCACTTCTCCCATGGGAAGAAATAGACTCCTTTCTCTCCTGGCTCTGGCTTGAGTTGGCAAATTTAAATGCAGAAAGTGATGTCAGTTAACCGAACAGCCCTTCCTACAGATAATATTTTCACTTGTATCAGAAAACATAAATGCTGCTACAATCCACTATATGGTAACCAGTGTTTCTCAATCATTATTTTGAACTGCATGCTGGGAAGGAAGGCAGCAAGTCACTCCACCTTCCTTATTGTGATCTAAGGTATTTTGTCACTTCCTGTCTAGCATTTACTCATTCTTGTTTCTTACTTTGTTTCTGTAATATCCCCCATCTTACCCTTGACTTTAATTCAGCTTGTCTTTTGCACTCTGGCTTTCTGTTCGCCACTTCCTATTTCACACAAAGTTCAAACATACCACTCCAGAAAGAAATAAAGGAAAACATTTTTTATAAAGTTACCCAGCAAATCAGATCCTTCTTCCATTAATTTCATCACATTCCACCAATGAGCCATGCTATCTTCCTGATGGAAAAGCCTGCAGTCCTACATAAAGATCATACCATGAGTGTGATCTGAATGACAAGTGAAAATAAGAACAAATGAACTTCCAAATATGAACAATTTCTCTGCTATGGGAAGTCCCCTACCCTTAAAAAAACACAAACAATGCATTCGTGTTATGAACATTCATACAACACGCACTAGAAGCAGTCATGCCTCCTATTCAAACCAACGTATGCATGAGGGCACAGATGAAACAACACAAAAATACATACACAAGTAGAGAACTAAGAAATACATAAATGGGCATGCACTACAGGGAAGGGAATAACTGCCTTCTTGAATATCCTTCATGTAATTACAAGGGAAGGTGACACTGCAGCGCAGCACAGACTGTGACGCGCGGAACAAAACTGAGTCTTTATGAAGCGGAGTGCTGGAGCTCAGTGTACACGATGACATGCGATCCAAACCCTCAGGGGAATACATGTGTCCTTGTTCACCGTACACAGAAGGCGGCAAACCGCAGATGAACAGATGTGTGTGTCTCTGTGTGCATGGCAGATATGTGGGTATACAAGTGTATTTGCAGGATATGTGGGCTGGTATATTGTAGATATTTGTTTTTCTTGATATGAACATGTGAGTTTTCCTTCATGATGAATGGACTGGAAGAGGCTGCAGAATGCGTGAAGACATTCGCTGCCTGTGTTTGTGTGCACGTCACTGTGCGTGTTCGTATTTTGCAGTTGTTGGCTTGTAGAAGGAGAAAAACAAATCATGGGAAACAAAACGAAGGTGATGGATGAGTGGGACATCTCTAACTCGTTTTGGATTCGCTCTTCTGTACGACAAAAGGAATCACGATATGAAAAACGTGTGCCTCATCAATCCCTTGTTGAATGAATGAGGCAGCCTGCGTCTGGTAGCCTCCAGCAAGCAAAGTATCACCAAGATACAGCACCATCTTTCGGATCTACATGTGTTTCATAATGACACACCTCATTTCTGCTCCAGACCTAATAGCAGAAAGTGAAGCAGTGATATCGTGGAAGTCCTCCAAATTCACATTATTGCAAAAACTGAAAATGAACTCAATTCTGGCTTGACTGCAGTACAATCAACAGATCCAAGATCTTCCTCAGGGGCAGGGTGGCAATTATGAATAAATATGGCTTCACAATGTTGCTGTTAATATTACCCTTGACCCTTGAACTCCCTTATTTGAACAAGGCCTGCTTATGACTCAGACCTACTGCATTGCAATGGAGTGGGGAAAAAATTCAGTCCTCTAATAAAATGGTCATTTTTCTTCTTAATGTACTACTCTTATCACCAAACCAGCACATGCTTAAGCAGACACATTATTCATATTTTAAATTACAGTGATTTTATGTTACTGCTAAGCAGAATAAAAGGACCAAACAGGCCACCATTTACCAGATGGTGAACTTGTGGGATTGGTAGTCATCATTCAGTTTTGCTGACAGACAGACCAGTTTGTAACTATGAAGCATACAATAAAACTTCTTTTACTCCTATATGTTCAAAGGTGAAGGAATGGATAATCTCTATTTAACATAACTGCGCTTTGTCAAGTCATACAATACAGTAAATCATATTTTTATATTCTGTCTGCATTTATCTTCCCCACCTAGTCAGGAGCTTGAAAATCTCTTCCGCTTGCATAGTGGAGAGACGGTGTGATAATCCAGGTAGGCACTGCATGAATACCTATTCTGTTTATTACAACACAATAAACAATGTCTGTTTTGTAAAGCAGGGAAGAGTCAGGATAAATAATCAGAATCCCCATTTTAGTTGTGTTTACACTTAACACTGACAACTACAAAAGGAAACCGATACAGATTAGGCCTGAGCCAAACAGATAATCCAGAGCCACTCCCCCCCCAATCCTGCAGGCACACACTCAAACCAGATCATCCGGTCAACTGTCTTTTGGGAGAATGGTCACTAGGTTCAGGTTCTGTTGAGATTTCATTGTGGATTTAATTGGTGAAATCACATCGATTCAGTTTGCTGTGGATTTACAAGGCTGGTAAAGTATTGTAATAGAGTCTTGATTTTCTTTGTATGAACGCATTGCAGAAGTGCTTTGTGAAACTTTAACTACTGCTTGGGATGCCTCAGGCCAGTCCGTGGGACCAGGATGAAGTCCATCAGGTAGAGGCATTTTTAATTCTTATTGTTTCTGTTGCTTTTGGGATGCAGAATTATGCTCCAGGGCCAGCACGATGGTTCTGGATCAGGGCTTCAGTTGTTGCCACCAGCTGCTGATGCTAGATAGACATGCCAGTATGGCGGCAGCAGCAGAACAGACATGTCGTTGTTATAATAAATGCACTTTCAAATCGACTGACTGGTTTACTCTGTGTTTGCTCCATGTGCACTCTAAAAACTCCTTCAGGGTGAGAGAGAGAGAGAGAGACTCCGAAAAGAGTTGAACTAAAATGGTTTTTGCCTGAAAGAGCGCTTTGATATCAGAACATTACTTCGTGCTGATGACTTCTTGCTTATCATCCTATATGCAGCATGTCTTCCTGCATTCAGATGGAGTGATTCTTAAGCAGAAAACCTAAATATTTTGAGCACAAATGTATTCTATGTTACATAGCACAACTGCATATCAAATGCAGTGATGGATTACAGTACATCTTGGTTTTTTCCCTGAATCTTAAAAACGAAATGTTGTTGCCACAGTCACACCTCAGCGGCTGAATGAAAATCTACCGGAGCCAAACGTCCGGTCATCTTTTTGCCAACCATGTCAGAGTGTGTCAGCGGATGGCAGAGCTAGGACTGGTACAGCCGGCAGCAGACACACGGAGATGCTCTTAATCATGTACTACCATCACGATAACATGGTTAGAGCTGATCTGCAGAACTGCGAATAAATGATGCTTTATTTTTCCTTTTTTGTGACTCTTGATCCCTCTGTCAACAAAAAACACATGCGCCCATACGCACACACTGTGCATAGGAGACACTTATTGATGACTATTCACTGGCCATTAAAATGGTCAAGCCTAATCCACTACCACGAGGTGCAGGGTT
Source organism: Echeneis naucrates (assembly GCF_900963305.1). NCBI lineage: Eukaryota > Metazoa > Chordata > Actinopteri > Carangiformes > Echeneidae > Echeneis > Echeneis naucrates. Next base: position 7,701,833 of record NC_042533.1, read on the forward strand.
TGGGTACTGTAAAATGATGCGCTCCAGTCATGGGATCTTACCTTGTGGCAGTGAATCCAGGTCTTTCAAGGGTAGTTCTATTTCTACTGTTAAATATGCAATCTCCCAGTTGCATTTTGAGTGGCGTACATGCTATTGTAGCTGATCAAAATCAGTAGTTCAGGTCAAACAGAATGTAATATACTTCAGGTAAAAAAAAAAACACCTCAGACTGGACGTCCCCGATATTCATGCAAATGATCCCACTTCTGATGGAGATAAAAGAGGTGGTGTGTACGGAGTCTTTAAAGATAGGGGAGCCACTGGGCAAACACAGTCCCACACATCTCACAAGGCTCGGCTTGTCAGAGTGCACGTGGGGCTCCTTACGACCCGTAATGGTCGTGCTTACCAATGCTTTGACCTTGTGCACTAGCAGTGATGAAAGAGGGTAATTTCTGTGGTGGGGTAGGCCAGTGTGATGCATGGCATCATTTTAGCCTCCTCTGAGATGCACTTGGGACATTCTGTGTATTGCTAAAGGTCAATTTCAAAAGGTCACATGCTGACAGAATACATAAATACCCCTGAATATTGCCTATGGGAGTGCTTTTATCACAGTGGTCATGGGAGAAAATAAGAATTTTCAAATCCAACAAAATTTAGAATACACATACAAATTGTATATCAAATGGTGTCTGAGTTTTGACACAAACTCATCACGTCAGAGCTCAAAGCTGAACTAATTTGATCGAGTTCCCTGAAGCTCGGGATGATGTAACGTGTTTTCCCCGCTCTCAGCCAAAGAACTTTTGAAGATGGATCGGATGTTGAGCATGATCAAAGGCGGATCTGAGATAACTTATTTTATTTCCCCATAATTCACCATAGAGGCAGAATGTGTGTGTAATCTGCAGCATAATTAGGGAATATTAGCAGCTTCCCTCAGGAGAGATGGAGCGATGGAGGTAAAGATCGAGACAGAGATAGAGAGGGAGGAAAGGAGGGGGGAGATAGTTAAAGAAAACAAAGGTAAACAGGATGATTATGTGACTGTAGAGGTGAATAACTGGGGTGAAAAACAGCAAAACAGCTATTTATGTCTCATTTGGTTTTATGGTTTAAATCACTTCCTTGGGTTAAATCTGTGTCTTTAGCTGCATGTGTGTCACAGCATCTTTGTGTGCATACATGCGTGTGTGGCTAAAAATACCAATGTGTGAATAAGAGTGGGGTGAGACTATTTTTGTTTTTTGGGCGGGAGGGTGTTATGTCCATCTGTCAGCCTGAGGTGACAAACCATTGTGCAGCGAGTGACATGAAGAGTGGGAGAGAACTGTGCATTTCATATGCTGATTTTGCTGGTGAATAGCGTCTGATGACGATGATGTTTGAAGGCTTATTTTTGCTCCTCGTGAAACTGAATAGAACGCGAAACACACAAACAACATTTTTGTTTAGTGATATCTGTCTTTGTGCGGAGAAATTGTTAAGAAAAATATTAATTTAAATGCTACTGTGCGTTAATGCTCATCTTGGTTTGTTTAAAAAGTGAATATGGTTCACTCACTGTGAGAATGAAAGCAAACAAACAACAACTATTGCTTACAGGTAAAATACTATTATCTTACATTGTTAAAAATAAAAGCCACTTGTTAAAAAGCCATATGATAAAAGCAAGTTGTATAAAGGAGGATATTGAGTTTCTGTGGTCACCTTTGGCAATATGTCAGCATTTAGAAACCATGAGGGGCCCACTACAGGATCTCAAACTAAACCTCAAACTAAATTTGGAAACTCACAGTAAAGGCCCATAGGGAGGCGTACTATATGATGTTAGTGCCTATTAGTGGCATTTTGTATCAACATGTAGTCTTTGGATGTTTCACCTGCTGAGAGTTTGAAAGTGCTGAAATGAAACAGGGAGGCAGAGAGGAGGGATCCATTTTTCTGTGCTTGTGCTAAGAAAACGATTGACAATTTGAATACTAAGAAAACATTCGGCGCTGGAGAGAACAGGTACAGAGCAGAGTAAAACATAAACAAACATACAAACAAACATTCGCTGTCAAAATTTCACAGCGTCTTAGTTTACTACCTGAAGGAGCTCCACAGGGATACACAAAGAGGCTGCTATAGTGCACACAGAACAATATATGCAACACAGACAGTAAAGTAAGACTGAAACAAAAGTTTGTGAAACAAACTGAGACGGTGGGGCAGTCCTGAAAAGGGTGGAGAGAGGAAGACACAGCAGGGAGAGAAAGAGAGAGAGAGAGAGAGAGAGAGAGAATCGAAAGGGTTGAAAGGGTTGACTCATTCGCTCTCTCTCTCTCTCTCTCACTCACACACACACACACACCACAAGCGTATGTTTTTGGGATGAAAAAAAGACAGAATAACTAACCCTCTCTCACCACACTTTATGCATAACTACATTTGCAGATATAGACACACACACACACAATTACCACAATTCACAATTTAACAAACGCGATAAATGCGGAAGAAGATAAACCAACCGATCAAGTGATTTTCTTTCATATAAAGACCAGACAAAAAAAGTCTGAAAGAATCTCAGCCTCGCACCACCAATGCTGCATGATGGGGGAATAACTGAATACTCGATTTTAATTCCAGTAAATAGCGATAACAGCCAACATCTTCACTGCTTGGAGCCAAGGCTGCCATCGCTGTCTATCACTTAACAACACATGAAGTTAGAAATTAATTTATTATTCCTCAATAAATACACTCTTTCAAATTGTCCCTTTCTGACATTTTCAAGGATGTTCCATTTAAAAATGGTTGGTTTTCAGTTGTGTGACCCCAGATAGAATAAATCGCATTATTTCTGCAGAGGGAGCCTCCTCAGTGACTCCAGACTGGTTTTAGAATCCAATGACACGGGCTGATTCACAAGTGTTAGAAACATTTATAAAGACAAGACTCAGGAGGATGCACTTCTTTGCTTATGATCAACAATCAGGGTCAGAGATTAGAGTGCAAGGTAAAGAGGGGGTATTTTGTTATTCCCCCATTTAATGAAAGAATCAGCCCATTTTTTCAGAGCGGGAGACTGCTGACCTCACATTGAAACCTGACATAGACTTGGGACTAAAACTCGCTTTGTTGCATTAATGTAGGATAGGTCTGGTGGAACGCCTCTCTTTTGAGGCTCTGTTTGTGCAAATGTGAAAAGTTTTATTGTTTGATCATTTTCCCTTTTTATGTCGCTGTGACTGTCAGTCTGTATTATGAGAAGATACAGTTAGAAAATGGTTTTTAAACCGCTTGCTGCCATTTTACAAACAAAATATACTATGAATTCAAGAAGAAGGTTTGTCCATCAACTATGAACAATGAAGCCAGAAATATTAAACCAACATTTCGGCCTGGAACTAATCAGTTTTTGGTTTAATCTGTCTGAAGATATTAGTCAAACGGTGACTGCTGTATCACAACGTTTTTCTTTGCTTCTAATTGTACTCTACGTTTTCACAATGTCGCTCAACTGTTGAAATACTCCTCTGAAACTGTATTGCACATCGGGGTATGAACATTAAATGATTAGAAAAGCAATAAGCTCTGCTCTGCTGTATGCCTTTTAGCTGTTCTTAAATCAATGTAAAACACCGGCTGTGCACTGGATAATTGTTTAAATACCATATGGGTGGACTGCTTGGAGACAAATCGGTGGCTGTTCAAGGCAGTGCAGTAGACTAACAGAGGTGGCGAAATCTAGATCGGAACATCCCATTCCAGATTTTCGTTGAATACAGTTCCTGGTGATATTTGATGCCGGAACCCACAGAAGGCCAAAATCCTGATCACTGTATACTAATTTAGCATTGTGTTCTGTCCTAGAAGGACGTAAGAGGGACTAATGGTCCCCCCCCCCCCCCCACACACACACACAGACAGCACATGTATGAGGCCTCAATATCTGAAAAATCTAAAAAATCTACACCTGAAATTGCCACTTCTGACTGCAGATTACTCAGTCATAGTCTGATAAGCTCAAATGATGCACTCTCATCTGTTCAACATTGAAATGAGCAGCTTATTAGTTCCCCTTAAGTCAAAGGCTGGAAACAGGAAGGAGAAAGCCAAATGGCTCTGTCCAAAAATCAAGTTTAAGACAGCCAAAGAAATCTTCCTGCACCAAATTCCTCCCAACAGTGATTTTGGGAGCATTCAGAGACCTCACATGGTCCAGGAAAGAAAAGGAGCAGGGGTGGAGGAAGTATCGGCCAAAGTGGAGATGTGGCACCTCAGCCATTGATCACATGATTATTTAGTCAGAGCTCTCTTCAGGCCAAGGTCCTGGTCCTGCACACTCCCAAATCGTTTCTGTTGGACTCTAGCAGCAAGCATATGCAGAGTGGCTGCTGTGACTGAGGGGAGGGTCTGTGCAGAAAGTCCTGTGTTCACTGTCTGAACACCACCGAAGAACGGAGCTATCAGTAGTGTCACCACTGCTACTGAAGCTAACACCAGCTGGGAAAGACAAAATGGGAGAGACTGCAGCAGTGGGCTTCCTGTAACGCTCCCAGACGAGCTCAGAGACCACACTCAGGCCAGACTGATGCTCAAAACAGCATGAGGACGACAACAACAACGAGCACATGATTGACTGACCATTTTTCAAATGATGATTCAAATTAAGGTGATGCTTAGAGTGCATATTTTTTGTGTATATTCACGGTCAGCCTCGTGTTTCTGGCTGACTATTCTGTGCCAGTGCAACGACAACATCTTGGCAGTCAGATTGCTGACACTCCTGCTCGCAGCAGTAGTGGTCTCAACCAGCTAATAATGACAAACACACTCAATGGATGCAATGCAACAGTAACAACAAGTGGGCATTTCAGCGACATTTTCTTCCTGGGGTTAAAGGCAATGTTTCTGCCACCCATAAATTATTCCCATGCAATATGCAGCATCCGCCTGTGTGGTTGCCAAATTGTATTTTCATTCCAGGAAGGAGAGAGGGATTTAGTGAGGAGGGAAAGCTCAGCCCAGAAATGGGCACACAAACACTTGTCAACAAAAGTCACTTTGTTGGGATGTATCATGCTTTCTGTCCTCAGTGTGTGTTTGTGTGTGTGTGTGTGTGTGTGTGTGTGTTCGGGGGGGTATGGTCTGCTGACAGCTAGTCGTCTGCTACCATCTATTCTCATTATCTTCTTGTCTGCCTGTGCCAAGCTGATTCTTTCTTTCTGTCTACTGCTACACCCTCTCTTGATACAGGTCCTGAGTGCACTCATTGTTGCATTTCTCTCTTGTCAGAGAGTGAGATGTAGCAGAAAGAGAAAGAGGGAGAAAGAAAAAAAAAAAAAGAGCGAAAGAGAACATTTTCACTCCAGTTGCTTTCTGTCATTGACAAGAGCTTAGAGAAGGACAGTGAAACCGAGTCTCGGCACATTTCAGTCTCATTTCACTTGACACAGAAGACATGCTGGGATAGAAAGACAGACGGAGAGTGAGAACACAGCGGAGGTGAGAGGGGTGAGAAAGTCAGAGGGACAGACATCCACTTATAGATTTTGATGACAAAGGCTGCTACCCATTGGGTCCCTGCACCATGACATGGGTGACACTGACACACTGACACACACACACACACACACACACACACACGCACGCACACTGGCTGCTTCTACATGACAACTGGATACGGCCTAGCCTATCAGCAGTGACGAGGGCATCCATCCTCTGTCCGGGAGAGAACGCACACACGTCAGCAGATACGTCAACTTAGACACACCATTCACCTGCTTAAACATGGTCCACACAACAACTAACTCTTTGCCTGTCACCTGAAACAAGAACACATTCCTGTCTGCAGAGCCAGAGCTTTCATCAGCAGCCAACGTAACGTGGTGTATCAGAGACTTCCAGAGGTGCCTGAAGCAGCTGAGCAGGGGTAAAACCATTTTCAGAGGCCAAATTTACTGAACTCAACAGACAGATGGGCTTTGTTATGCATCTCTGGGGACTGTCCTGTGTTGTAGCCTCACCATGCTCACAAATGGACCAGAAATCAGTGATGTGAGTATAAAACAGATAAACAGTCGGTCTGTAGTGGTCTTTTTTTTCCCCAAGTGTGCATTATTTTTGATAACTTCATTATTTATATTGTAATGAAAGGAGAATGCTGCCAATTTATCAACAAAAACAGCTTCTGTTGTTCTCTACATGCCTAAGCAGCCCTACTGCTTGGCTTTTGTTATACAACGCATACTTAGATGAACTCTTGGGGAAACTGCTGAAAGAATATATGCACATTTCCATGGAAACATGTAGGGAAACAGCGAATTACCTTTGTCACATTTCAATTGCGCATTAATAGTAGTGAAAGAATCTAATTAGCTCCAGGATGTAAGTGTGATGAAAAACATACAAAGTAGAGGAGCTGATGATTGTGTTTGGAGTCATAAGGGCACGCTACCATAGCAGCACTTGTTATTTGTGTGTGAAAATGTTTTTTTATGTGTCTGTTTGTGGGTCACATGCTCCCCTGACCCAAACTAATCTTGATGAGGCTTGTTTATCCATCATCAGCGTAAAGTTTGCAGTTGAACTCTCGTCATGCCTTCATAAAGCATTTCCAGACAAACACTAAAATGAATCGCAACGACCAATTTACCAATACACACTCACATATCTATTAGAAATACACAATTATAACTGACAGACAGACAATGGATTGTGAGTGTCAAAAAGGAAGACTGATGGATTAAGAGTCTAATGGTGCTGACTTGGAGGCTGGTGGTCCAGTTAAGGTTGATTGACTGACTGACTGACTGGCTGAGGGCAGAGATAATAACATAACATGAACTAATAAGCAAGACGAAGAATTTGGGGGTGGAGGAAAGTGCAAGAGACAGATCTATGAAGAGTGTGTATGTGTATTATGTAAACTTCCATAATCATATGAGACAAGCATTGTATTGTAATGACATAGGCAGTTTCACTTGTTACACTCAATTGCACCATGAAATGTCCCACATGTTATGCAAATAACACACATGTCGCCAGAATGCAACACAAATACATTACACCGTGTAACTAACATGATGATTCTGGTATTATTCCTTATTTTTCTTAGGATACAGTTTCCATGACTGACACGCACACAAACACACACCAGCACTGTGGACTGTGGTTAATCCCTGCAAAATCTTTAAGATCTTGAAGAAACAAACAATTGAAGCACAAAGCAAGACAAAATCCGAGAGGATTTTAAGAGGACAGAACAGGATTTGTGCTACAACTCCATGTACAGTACTTATATTTGCAGTACGACATTATACTGCAGTGAGCCTGCCAGAGGACTCCACGGGAGAACAAACTAAGTACTCATGAAACATTACTCAAGTGTTTGTAAGACTACAGAGCAGAGATGGCCAAGCAGTTTGATAATTCTTGCTGAATAGGACGATGATCCTGAGGCGACAGGCTTGCTGCATGTTTGTTTTTTATACTGGTATATGATACCCTCAACATTAAATGCTGATATGCAGTATATTTCAAAAATTCTAATGCAAAATGCTTAGTTTGCTCATATCACAGACACATATATATTTCAAATTATACACATTTAAAGGGCCTTTTGTTCCAGCAGCAGTCAGATTTTGTGAGAGTGGTTGGGGGCAAATGAATTTGTTTATCTTTAGACTAAAAATCGTGAAAGCCCATAAGTCCAATAATAATTAAAATGTAAATTTTAAGGTGAAAATTATTTAAAATGATTTTTCTCTCAATACAATCCATCATCCAGCCCTCTCCAAGAGGTTTTCAAAAGATGTCATACGGTGTTAAAGGGGAGGCTCAGAGGCAGAGAGGTGAGGCATGAGGTGAGAGGGACAGGTGCGTGCTGTTGGCCTTAAAACAACAGGAAATGAAACGCTTTGGCTGCTTAGAAGCACAGTCAGCAGTGGCACCAGCAGTTTAGACACGTGGATTGTTGAGGCAAGGGAGACATTTTAAAACCTTTTGCAATCACTCCGTCTCGAATTCTCGCTCCTTTTAGAGCTTTCACACTTACGCCTTCCAATCATTTCTGGTGAAACTTCAGAACTGGTTTGAGAATCATAACAATTTAATGTTTTATTCAGCATCAGAAATACTTCACTCTCTATACATCCAGGGGTGTGTGGAATCAAGAATTGCTAAAAATCCCGTGCACCAACTTCCCCGGCTAGAAGCGAACATAAGCCAAAAATGTACGGCTCAAGTTGTAGCCATGAGAGTGTGTGGATTTGGACTGTGGGGGGCCCACAGTGCTGCATTCTTACAGCGTACAGTCGAAGGTGTTATTTCAATGAAGGTAATGCTGGCATCTACTGTATATTCCAATTGCTCCATGCATAATATTCTTTTCTGAGGTAACCTAAGTATTAAATCCTGTTTACTCCGTGGTATTATGCTATACAGTGCATTTACAAAAAAGAAACGCAGCTTGTACTTACAAATATTGAAAATTTCTGGTTGGGGTTTTCTGAGTTTTCTGATACTGTAGGATTCATGTGATCATGATCCTGTTCACATAAAAATAACTGAACCAGAACCTTTCTAGGCTGGTAAATGTAAGAGCATTTTAATTCATACTGCAAGAATGGGGAATTTGCTGATAGCAATTATTCACCTACGCTACAATAATTATACACTGTTTTTGTTTTGAGAAAATAAACATATGGATTGTTGTAACAGAGGTACAACAGACCTACAAGTAAAACTTGAAAATGTTAGTTTAATGGGAGTCACCAGGGACCCCCTAATGCGAAAGCATTTTATTTCTTAGAATTTATTCCTGTTCCAGCCAGAGAAACAGAGATACGGGAGGGGGGACACAGGTAGTTATTTATCCCTGCAAGGACAAGCTGTGTTAATGTCTTTATACACAAGTGCCGCACACCCAGCTGAGACTGCGATGCAGAACAGATGTGTGCCGCTTTATTCTCAACCATTCATCCATCAGAGGCCACTATCTGGAAGACTGGAGATGTATGAAGAAGTGTGTTTTTGTGCGCGCGTGCATGTGTACGTCTGCAAAATGGAGCATCTGTGATTTTTATAACGTGTCTCCAAACAGACAGGTGTAATCTTTGAATCTGAGTAAAATCGACTTTGGGAAAGATGTGGTGAGAAAATAGAAAGAGACTGGGAGACAAAAGGGAAAAAGTGATACTCTGCTAATACACGAAAGACACAAAGCTCGGCTGAATAGGAACAAAAGAGGGAAGGAATTGCCTCTGTGTTGGTGCTGATAGTTAATTTTGGCACTACTTCATTAATCATACTTAGAGTACGCAACGGTCAGATACTAGAAAGCAAAATCAAAAGGAGCTCATTTTTTGTGTGAGAGAGAGGCAGTTACCATGTTCTAAAAATGGCCCAAACAAACACAACATGTCCTCTAATAAGTATGCACATACACACAGACGCTGGGAAAAGCACTTAAAGAAAGACTTTCACATTTGTTCTAAGCTAAACTGCTGCTGTCGCTACCCGACAGGCATGAGAGTGGCATCAATCTTCTCATCTAATTCTCCCCAACAAGATTAATGAGCCCATTTCCAACTTGTCAAGCAAACAAAACAAGGTATATCAGGGCAATCAGCTTTTACCAAATAAACATTATTTTTGCAGGATTCATGATCAGAATTATTCCTTAATGTCCCTGTCAGATTATGAGAGTAAAGCAGCACTTCATTTGTGTATTTTCCATCATTTTGAATGATTGACAAACTCAAAACAAATTCATTCATGACGTAAATGAAAGTTGAAGAATTATCTGTTTGTAAACTGTGACACCATCTTGATGACATTTTGTTGCCGTGTGGGAGTGAAAAATAAAGACGAGGATCTTCTCAGCGCTTACAATTTTTCAGCAGCGCACTGCACGGAAAGCTTCCCCCAGAAACAAATACAGAATAATAAATCGTCATAATCAGCAGGACAAACAGACAGTGAATAAATCAGTCATGACTATGAGATCCGACACTTACCCTTTGAGTTTTAGCACAGGTGATACTCAGTAGCTGCCTATGGACTATTCCCATCAGTTCATCCACACCAGAAAATCACAACTATGAAATCAATGAGCATTAGGTCTGCAGTGTAAATAAACCCTTGGATTAAATCTCAAGTATGGCCATGGTCCATTTGGCGCTGTATATTAAAACAAGAGTGGCCTCTAAAACATCCATGAACATCTGTCCCCTTGTCCCCACTTCCTGTTTGGAAGCTGGGACACTATTATTTTCAATCCAGCTTGTGCAGCGATCTGTGGAGCGCACAGATTTCAACCTGATTAGACAATTTAGACTTTGCCTGCAAAAACAAAAATATATGTATATTTAGTGAAGACAGATAAAACAGAAGAAGGAAGAGGGAAGAAATGAGTAATTTCCTCTAACAGCTCCATCATCTTCTCTCATCTGTGAGGCAGCTGGCATGAGAGTTTCTGAGGAGGGAGAGATTTGTAGAACATGGACATCACAACAATAGCTGGAGCTTAATCGACTCAATCCCATTACTGGGACCATCCACAGAAACACACACACACACACACGAAAGAAGGAAATCTGTCACTGTGAGAGGGAGAGACATGTGGGTGGGAGAAACGTAGTGAGGAAGAAAGACATGAAAATGGTGGATTGCTGAGGAGAGAAAGTGGCAGCGATGAAGGGCAGTGTTTGTGTGTGTGTACGTGAAAGGAAGACATCAAATATGCCTGACACATCATACAATGACACTGCAAGGTGTCAGCATTTCTGATCAGCTTTAAAAGAGAATAGGACAATGCAGTTCCAAAAATATTGCATTCTGAAGGAAATAGGAAACTAGAGTGTTCTAAATCGCTGCAAAATGTATTTACAGGTATTTTTATGGGCGTTTGTTATTGTAGTGAAGTTTGCTCCCGTGTTGACTTTCCTGCATGTTGTATAGTGAAATGTCTCACCTGGTCCTGATGGTCATCAGACTCCGAAACTACAAAGTTACTGTCTGCAGGGTTTCTGGATCTTCACACCCCATGTCTTCATGTCTAAAAGTTCACTACACCACATAGTTTTGGGCATTTTATTCTGCAATGACAGCCTCTTGGTAGCCCTACCAATTAAACTGTACACATTTCGGTGAGGTTTAGACACAGTGGTGATTACAACCATGATTAAGCTTTGGTTGTCCCAAAAAAAGAAGCAGCCAGGTTTCATATACACATCTGAACTGGACTGGCCATCTGGCAGACTGGGCAGACTGAACAGACTTTGGAGCTGAAACAACTTTGGGAGAGACAGGGTTGGTAGGTATTCAGGTGGGAGGCATGGGAGGCCAGCTGGGGCCAAGATACCAGGCCAGATTTTTGTCTCAGTCTATCCCTGACAGAAATAAATAACTGCGGCCAGGGCCACTGACTCTGCTGTGGCATAAGTAAACAGGAAGTTGATCAGATACCGTTGTGTTTAAGCTGTTGTTTAACTGGAGCTTTTATGATGTTCTTAACTTATCTTAACTTTAACTTAACTCCATATGGAGACATAAAAATCTTCCTTTACATTTGTATCTTGGTAAATAAATAAAATTTCCTCTGGAACCACTATTTGATGAGTCGTATGGCCTCATGGGCTAAAACTAAGTTCTGACTTACAAAATGTCGAGTGCATGGCATTATATTCTTCTGCAGTCTACCCAAATGCACAATGAACATGTTTTCCATTATTCTGTTACCTAGAAGGAAGGGGATCTGGTGTGCTCTGCAGCGCACCAGTTTTACTAACTAGTCAGAGGGTCAGGAGGTGTGCATTGAAGCACCTCGCCAAGAATATTGGAGTGTTGACAACCCAGGAAATTGAAATGATCTCCAACAGGCTAAGCTGCTGATAGAGTCAGTAACTTCAGAGGAATGAGCTATTACACAGGCTCTTGGAGGTAGTGGATCCAATCATCAATGTTCATCTTGTCTATCTTTCCCCCCCGAGAGAGTGAGCATCCAGTGAAAAACATCTCGAGGACTCATCCCACTGCGGTAAACAAATAAAATAAGTCTGCTGATGCCTGACATTATTTATTTAACACTGAAGATGAAACGTCCAGAGAGAAAGCTTTCGGCCACGCGGAGTGAGATGTTAATGGTTCACCCATCCTCTGCTGGGCTTCACCAGCTGACTGACAAAGTTATCACAACATTTGGGGCTCACTCTCTTTCACTCATCCCATATGGATCTTTTTATAAGCGATATATACGTAGAATTACAGCCATGACGACAGACTAAATGGAAGCACAAGGTCAAACTCCTGACGTTGTGCACAGCAAATAAAAGCTAATCTGAATAACACTGAGAATTTAAATTCACTTGATTAATACATTTTCATTCTAGTAGTTAGTGCTTAAAATGTCTAACTTGTGATTTCATGTGTGATAACGTACTACAATTTCCACCTATTTCCAAGGTAATTTCCACCAGAGTCTCACAGCTAAGAGTGACTTTTAATTGACATCACGTTTGCAACCATTCCTCTTAAAAAAAAAAAAAAAAAAAAAAGTTAACCTTTCTCTCCTCCATCTCATTATGGATGTTACAATTTACTTCTACTGCCAGAAAGACGTTAATTTAAGAAAACGATACCTGCACTGTCCTGAAATTAAGTGGAACCTCTTTTCATCTCCCGCTAACCACATTAAGACCTTATAATTTCTCTTTACGACCATTCATTCATGAATTTGGATCCTAAATATGTAGTTGGACCACTTTTTGTTGTTAAGCTTTGTAATCATCACAAGGTTCATTGTGCATCACAAGGTTTGTTGAATTCCTCCAACATTTCGTCTTTTTATTTTCACCTGTTACAAGAGAGTCTTTCCATTCTGCCATATATTGTATCTTAGCTCAAAAAATAATTACACTAATACAGTACATTCAGTTTCCTCTATGCGAGCTACACACTGAAGAAGCTTGGGCTAGTTAATTTTACAATCTGGCAGCGATGTTATTTAAATAGAAAATACAATTATCTCAATATTTTCAGTCACTAAGCAACCAACTGCAAAGTACAATGATAATGTTCGAAAATAACCTCAAACATAACCTCAGACATTTTGTTGCTTTAAATAAATATAACAGAATAACAGTGTGTCGATTTCTTCCTTATCTGCTTATAATTCAAACTATTTATGTTCTTCACCAAAACTAGTTAGAGGTGCATGATAAAATCAGTTTTTTCATCCTAAATATCCAGAAACACTTGATGTTTGCAGCCATGATGCTTCCTGTCCTCGTCTAATGTTAGAAGTTATGGTTTGATCCCAGACGAGTCCCCGGACTAAAATAAAACTCCTGACCAAGCAAGCCCTAATTACACGGTAGTTGGTGCTCCGCTCTCTCTGGAGACGCTACAGAAAAAGCTTCCCTCCTGCGTCTTCTCTGTGTGCCAGAATATTATTAGCCATTCACAGCTTTGTGTGCATGTTGTTTTGGTCTATTTTTTTTTTGCATGACAAACATGGCAGACATCATGAAAAGCTGTGTATTTCAGTAACTGTGAGTCAGCAGAAACATGAACGTGTTTGTTATATCTCTGTCTTCTTCCCATTATCTGGGTGATATTCACTGAGAGCTGGTCCCACAGTGATTAATGATGTCTGGGTCAGATTAAATACCAGACACAACTACTTTTTTATTTATTTTTTTTTTGACCTCTCTCTCGCCACACTATTCCCCTCCCAATATCTTGCTCTTTTCTTTTTAAATTCATCTCAACTTTTACATCATCAATTCGAAGTAATCTATACTGAATATTTTCCTCTGCAGTCTGCAATACTTTAAGTATGCCTCCATCACTTTTCCCCTTTTTGCCTTTGCTTCCGTCTTGTCTATCTCTTCTGACTTCTGTTTATCTTTCTGTCCTGCTCTAACGCACATTGTGTGCACATTTCTCTCTTTCCATCGTTCCCTTTATCTTGCTCTTTGTATTTCATCGCCATTCTCCACCCTTCTCTTTCTCCTCCTTTCTTTAATTGACCAAACCTGAAGAAAATCCATCCAGCATGACAGACTTTCTGAAAGATTAATAGCTTAGATGAAAATGTCGAAGCCAAAGTTTTAGATACTTTGAATTACACCGTCCTACATGCTGTTACAGGCTGACCCAAATTCATCTTACGCAAAAGATCAAATAAGTCAAAATGTTTTGACGATATTCATCGTGACATTAAAACCATTAATGATGTTAAAATGAAAAGGAATGTTATTTTAAAGACATGAAGAGTGTTTCACAACATCTGCGTAAGTGGATCCAACTAAAGCTGTTTCACTTTTTAATGATTTTCTCCTGCCAAAACAGATGGCACTAATAAGTACAAATGCTTTATTTTTAATTGATTTTGATTGTGTGAGGTTAGAACCGACTACTTAAAGATTTAGACTATTTCATTTCAGGCTGAGTGCATTGATTTAATCACAAATAAGTTATTTTTTAGTATCCCTGTGCACACATCATAAGTCTGGAGATCTAAACCGACTAAACTTAAATAAATAAATAAAAACCAAAAAATAAACGATGGGTCTCCTCCCTTTCAGTACTTAACTTTGTTTTTCTCACTGCCTTTTGCCTTTAGGTGGGAATTCCAATTCAACCAGCAGCTAATATGACAAAACAATATCAATATTTATTCAAGTTTTCAGGAATGAAAAAGCTAATGGGTGGACATAAAGCGATACAGGACTCAGCAATGTCACACACTGACCCATTCCACATCCCCTCCATTGTAAATCATGCTCTGATAGCGTGATACTTCTACACCACTGTTTCCTTTCCTTCTAAGAGGGGACAGTAGCTATGAAGTCACTAAAGTATGAATATAGTCGGCTATAAGTAAGAAATAACTAAATGCTGCATTTCTTTCTGGTCAGCACAATCTTATATAAATACATAGATGCCCAAAACAAAACAAAAACCATTCCCACCCCACGCACTGCGTGGCGAGGTGTGTGGAGGACGGACAGTAAGCAGGGTTTAACTCATCCTCAGCTCTATACAAAACCCCCGTCATTTTTTGCCTCACTCAGACTTCAGCTTCGTTGTTGTGAGGACGAACCAAGACATCCTCAAATCCAGAATGCATTGCCAAGTGTCAGCCCTCACAGGAGAGAGCTAAACAGCCTCACATGCACATAAGATGTTCGCCCTTACTTATTTCCAGCGTGGAGCCTTTTCTTTGTTTGTCAGTAGTTATATTACAGCGTTGTGTGTGTGTGTGTGTGTGTGCGTCCTGCATGCCAGATCGCATCAATGAACCACCCACACTGCAGGCACCACAGCGAGCTTGGAGTATGAGACCACGCTTTGCTTCCAACACATTTATAATTCAACATACTGTCACAGCGCGACTCATCTCTCCCCCTCTCCCTCTCCCACTCCCATCCTCTCTTATCTCCCCCTTCCCTCACCTGTATCTCTTTCTGCCTCCTCCCCCTCTTTTTTAAGTCTTCTCTATTTCTAACAACCATACCTATCACCCCTCACACCCTTTCTCTCTGTCTTTCACTGGCCTCGCCAACTCTTTGCTTATCTCAACCTCTCTCTTATTTTCACCCCCACCCCCCTTCACAATAAAATTATTTCCCGGAGCGAGGGATGGCATTAGCAGCCCATATGCTTCAGCACCAACATGCAATATGTTGGCACATGACAAGATTGTGTTCTCCCTCTGCAAGCTGCACAGAGCGACAGCACCAATGCCATTCACAGACAGTCACATGATAAACACACTGGGAACTACTCCTCTCGATTTACCTGACTCCTCATACTGTGTGTTTTGTTTTGTTTTTTTTTTTGGCATCATTTGCATCCATTTTTAATGAAGTGTGATGTGACCTTAATCACCAAAAATGACATATCCTACTGATTAGCCCAAAGTAATACACAGTCCTCTCAGTGATTTACATCTTCCTTTTTTTTGTTTTCCCTTGCATACCTCCCACTCATAGTCTTCCTCTCAGGCTCAATGTATCATTTTCCCTCATGGTTCTTGTCAATTCTCCAATTGTTTTATCTTGCCTCAATATTTTTGTGTCATTCAGTTTTAATTCCCGCTGTCTTTCTTTTGTTGCTTGCTTGCATTGCTGTTTCCTTTTCTTGCGTTCTCTGCTCTTTCATCCTCCTCTGCAATATTCTGTCGCTCTTAGCTGCACCAGCTCACCTCCTCCTGCTGAGGTACATATTCCCTCATTTTCATATTGTCAGCGCGTCTGCCATTCAAAAAAAAACTACACCATACTGTTTGCTCCATCCAAAAACAGCATGATATTCTCCAGCAAACATATATGCATATAGCTGATGCAAAAAACATCCAAGAACAGATATTTTAAAAGGAAGCTGAATAAGACAATAAAAACAACAAGAATTGACATGGAAGGAAGGCCTTAGGCACAAACTCTTAGACAGTGCAAGTTAAATGCTCCAAAATTAATATAATGAGATTTCAAGAACAGCTAGAAAAATTAATAGCAAATCAAAAGTATATGAGCAACAAAGCAAAGTTAATCACATATATGGAACAGTAAACTGTGATGCTAATACTGATTCACATCTAGCTCAGTCTCAAACATGCAGATCTGCATATATAGAGAGCCATAAAACTTCCACACCACATAGACAAAGGCTGTGCATTCACCTAAAGTACTGTGTGTGTCAACACCTGTTAATGTTGTGACATGAAGCACTACATTGTCATAAAAAACATTTCCTGCCAACATAATTCAGTTGCAATGTGGATGCTGCTTAATGCCATGTGGCTCATTAGGTCACACAGACACATTAGTTTAATCGGATCGTCCGCAGTGATCTAAAAATTTCTCATTTACTATTGGCAAGACTGAACACAGTAAGCTTTTGCTCTGTTGTTACTTTGATTTAACTGAACTAGTTGTTTCCCAGTCTGCAGCTTTTCCTTGTGCTCCATTTAGTTGTTTTACTCATTCCTGTCTTATCCCATGGTGACTCTGCGCCTTTTCAGGTTTGGGGTTGGGTGCTTCTTGCTAAGAAAATAGACTACTATCTGCGATACACACCGAGAAATGAGACAGTGGAAAGGGATTCTGTCACTTCATTAATTAGGGGTGTAATAGATAATAGGATATGACATAATAGCAGCAATCTCATACATTTTTATTGCATAACTGCACCTGAAAATGTAAATCCCTTCTAGATTAAATAATCTAATTGACTCATGATTGAAACGTCTGCTGAACAATGAAGGCATCATACTGCAGATGACAGTCGGAGAGTATTTTGTCTCTATCAACAGCTCTATTCTCAGTCATGAGGTCAGAGGATCTCCATAACCGCTGCATCAGTGCATCAACATCCCTATCGACATTTAATCACGCCATGGAGTGCACACTTCTACAGTGTTTCCTGTCTAACTCAAATGTCAGTGCAGCAATAGCTCTGTGCTGTTGCTCCTTTCCAGCTGTGGCATGCCTGAGAGTCATTTATCATGTACGTGAACATATAAATAGATTATAATGTGGAATATTAACAATCTAGAGGTAATTATTTTTTACTCCAGCTGGTGGAGGTGGACCAAGTCATAAATCTGGACTGTTTATGAGACAAAGAGCGAGAGAGAGAGAGCGAGAGAGAGAGAGCGAGAGAGAGAACTGTAGTTACTGCTTATAATCATTTGTGCGCACACACACATAGGGCCAAGGATGACTTCTAATTCTGAGTGCAAAAATTAATTCTCCCTTATAACCATCAGCGCTCAGAAGCCAGGGGGACATGACTGACCTTTGCACAAACACACACACACACAGACAGAGAGAGAGAGTGTCTCCGCCTGTGGCTGTGGGAATTCACACTGAGTCATCTTCCCTCTGAGCTCCATAAGAGCAATTCACTACAGAGGGAGAACCACGGAGAGGACAAGGGGTGGAGAGAGAGGGAGTGGGTGGTAATTTGTAAGCAGAAAGGAGGCGAAGAAGGAGAGAAATGGTTGGGAGGGTAAAACAAATACAATGCATAGAGATGGAGAGAAAGTCAGGCAAGCAAAGAGTTGCTGTGAGGTTGACTGAATCACTTGCTGATTAATGATCAGGTGTGAATAGTGATGAGGCCAGCATGGCTGACGTGCTCTGAAACCATCGGATTCACTAAAAGTTGTTCAATGCATATATTTGTGTGAGTGCATTAAATAAATATAGTACATCCTTTCAGATGAACATTATTTGCACTCTCATGCATGGATTATGTGTTATAAGATTTATGCTAACTTGCCTGAAAACACATGCTTTTATTCTGACAGAGCTGTCTTGCGTCACAAGTATGTTTTTTTCTACTAATTTGAGATTAGAAAAAAAAAAGTATCTTCAATGACTTGCGAAGCGTTTCCTTTCGTAGCACTCTCCTCTCTACACTCCAGTAGCACCAGTGTTTAACTTCCTGTATTGGCCCATCAGACAGCCCTTTAAAAGTATTGAGGGCTGGACGATATGCTGTCACAGTGTCAAATGTCCTCAAAATTACACTTACAAATGAAAAATTGCCCTCACCACAATAGAAAGACATGTTCACATGTGCACACACACACGCACAACGGCATGCCATGTCGCCAGGAGAGTAGAAAAAGGCAAATTCATTGCTTCAGGCAGATTGTGTAAAGAGCCCTTGCAGATAATGACAAATTTGATTAATCGAATTCTGCCACCAGTAAGACGAGGTCACACATTGCACGTATCAGCAGTGGAGAGCCTGGAGTTTCATCTCTTTGCAGACTGAAATTTAAAATTAATTACGCCCATTTTTTCTCATTTTGCCATCTGTATTTAAACACTATTCGTGCCAGAGTCACTGATGCAAAGAAAACTATCATATGTGCCCAGAAAATGATTCACATGGTATATGATGATGATCATGACAAAAGGCACTATATGAGTTTGTTGCCTCTGGGGAACACCGTTTTGACAGTTATTGAGAAATCAGATAATAGTTTATTTTCCTTCAAATTCCTGAAAACAAACCAATCTAGTCATCTCAAAGAGGTTTGTTGCTAGGCTCCCTCATACACTCTTCCTAAAATTTCCTTGTATATATCTCTGACATATTCACAGCACCTTGAGACTCCTGTTTAAATCAATATCAGCGGGATGACATTGAGCTCCTCTAACATCATTTGGAGAGTAGAATGGGGCAGGGAAAGTTAAGGGATAAGAGAAGCTGCTGAAGTAAAGAAATAAATTGTCTATGGGTCACCTGGAGGTGGGGAACTGTCTTCTTCCATCCACTTTCCATTTGTCAGAGAGTATCAGTCATAGAGCTGCTCTATCACCCATTTCAGGCATAATTACGGGGCAGAATGTTCCATATTTGCTGAAGATACAATTTTCCACACTTTAACCAGAGAAACAAGCCAATTGGAAATAAACAAAACTTGTTTCTGCAGCCTTAAGAGGTTTGGCGTTACAGCAGAAGGTGGTGTGAGGAAGGCTGGAGGAGGGTGGTGTTTCTGTTGTTAGCTGAGATTATTACATGCTTGCTTGTGTTTTCCATTAAGCTCTGGTGACTGAGCTGCGATGGCTCTTTGTGAGATACTGTCGCAGCTGGAATCTGATGCGAATGGTTTCCAAGAATCGCTAGCACATGTCAGTCTTCTCCATCACTGCACGCTCTGCCTAAACACAATAAGTGCTGCAGTTCTTGTGTTGAAAACTACTGGCATACATATACACTGAATATTATGATATGGGATCATAACTATGTTTCTGATGAGTGTCTTTAGAATTGATTCCCAATGCAATGTCCTTAGGAAGTGATATTATTTAAATAACAGGTTTTAAAATGTGACAGTTATGTATGGACACCACAAATCTTACGACATTGAAAACAGCAAAAAAGTAACTTTCAAGATTCACTGATCGATATTTTTATTAATCCATGTAAAAAGAGTTTATTTAACTGACTTATCTGTGTATGCATTGTCACTCGAGATTCACTACAAGTAACTTTTCATAGTTGCGAGCACAGACACTCCATTTATCACACCACTCACTTATCTTGATATTTTACTGTTTTAAATTGAATTGATGGTAACATCAACATCATATATTCATAGACAGAAATCTGAGGATGACACAATTTCTTACATCTCTTCAGAGCCTTTTATGATTTCGGACAGTAAAGTCGCATTAAAGTTTTTTTCTCATAAAAATAAAAAAAAGCAACAACAACAACAAAAAAACTAAACAAAACAAAACAACATTTCATTATTTTATTTGTGTGGTTTCAAACAGAGTTTATAGCGCGTATCATTTTTGCCTTAATGATTTATTCATAAACCCTATCAGAGGCTGGGTCTGTTTTAACAAATATGCAGCAGTGTGACAGTTCTGCGTTTGGCCCCACTGAATTTTTCATAAGGACGGATAAATCGGAACGACGAAGGAGAAATGAGTTAACAGTAAGGTATACAGAATAGGACAGACATGCTGTTTTCTTTTTGTTTATCTGAGTCCTTTATCCCACTTTCTCACACTGCACTGCTTGAGATGGACAAAGACATAATTTGGGAACCCTCTTCTACGAGTGTTTCCTCTGTTAATCTCTGTAGCTGTCCGTCTTCCTTTTGGCTTCTCATTTTCTGTTTTTCTATAAACTCCCCCCCCGGCCAATCGCCTCATCACGTACGTCATTCAGCACTGAGTCATCCTCTCATGTGAATTCAGTGTTTGTCCCTCTGTTGAGTCTGTCCTTTCTGTCATTCTCACTTTATGAATCCTTCTACATCACCTCTCCGGGCTGCAGAGAAAATTGGAAACTTTTCATCATGATTCCAACATTAACTTTCAAAGTCAGAGTGGTATCTGTCTTATTCTTAGGAAGTGAATAAGGCTGTTTCCTGTGATGTGTGTGGAGCCAATTAAATATGCTACAACGCTTCCCCCAGTTGTGTTGTCATAATGTATGACATCCAGTAATCGTGGGCAGTTTAATTTCTGTCTGACAGGGTTGGATTCACAAGTTACATTTTTCATCGGTTCATCATGAACTATAGGGATAAAGCTACAATACCACATGACACAATTTACAAAAAAAATCTTACACTTTAAATCTTACAACCTCCTCTATCGTGATTTGAATTGAGGTTATGTAAAAGTCTCTAGCACTAATTGTGCCATTTACTGTTAAAGGAAGATCATTTGTTTCTACTGTATGTTTCACCAGATTCTTTAGCAGGACAGCAACAGAAAGCTGTCCATCACTGACTCACTCTGCTATTGTGTATGTATTTATTGCTGCACTTGAGTTGGGCACTTCAAAACAACTCTTTAACAACTTTTCTCACAAGCTATCAACCATCCTCTAATTTCGTAAGTGACTTGTGGCACTAAGGGAACAGAATATACGAACAACTAATTGGAAAAGTTTATAAATTCGATTTGATCAGTTTCTAACTTGTGAAAAAGCAGCTTGGGTCAACCCATCTGGCTGATGGCCTGCTACTGTGATCTACATCTAGATGAGGCTGCTGCTTTGGGAGCGTTTTACACCGCTGTGTGATGTTCAGTATTTCACAGCATTTTATTAAACATCCATTTCATGTCGAGGTTTAAAGTTTCAGAACTCAGCATCTGATAATATTAGATAGCGGTCAGATCCTGCTGACAGATTGCCTGACAACTTCTGGTGCAGTCCAGGAAACACACATCCTGTACATTCAATGGGATAAGAGGCACTTTGCACTGACAGAACACAAGACAAAAGCAATAGCTTTGACCTACACTTAGCATGAACCTACCCACATACTGTACATCTGGCAGAGGTTTAAAGAGTCCCAACATGAAGCAGTGCTTGTATATGCAGACAAAGTTCTGAGTACTGCAACAGTTTGTTTGATGTCGTGACTGATCTGAAAATGCACAAAGTGTTTTATCTATTTGAGTGCTGTTCAACGCTGCTTTAAAGGCATAGCTACCCCATCCACAACGCGTGTGTGTGTGTGTGTACTTGTATGATTTTGCTGTTGCATTTGGATGCGGCCTCAGTCACTCTCCTTAAAAAGGTCTTTACCCTGCAGTAAAAGCAAAAGTACAAGAGGCACAAACAAAAGAAAAGATGGAAAAAGAGGCAGAAAACAAGCAGCAACAAGGACGAGAGTGAGAAGGACAATGTGAGGTGAGAGGAAATGAGAAGAAAAGTGTAATGTACAGTTCATGAAAGCAGTTTCAATTAGTACATCTGAAGAATAATCCTTTTGCTCTGCTTTAAAATGTCACTTCTAATAGCTAGGATTACCGCAGCACTGTGTGATTGTGCACTTGGACACGTTGAAGCCGTATATGGCTTGCTCATAATACAACTGCAATAATTGTGGACAAAAGTGACATTACAGAACAGCGTTGGAACAGGAAGAACTGCCTCACAATGTCTGCTCGACATTTCTGTCTATCATTTTCTAACATAAGGCGTCTTGCTGTATTTATGATGAGATACTTATGTTACTGCCTTCGCCAGCTGGTCTTAACCAACTGGGACTTGTGCATTCCTGCAAAGACTTAACTATACTAAACAACCCATCGACTTACTTGGAGGGCTGACTGAATCTTGCCCTTAGTTGATGGAATTGGCCACTTTAGAGTCCAGGGCTGTGATTAAAGTGTAATGAGGGAATCTCATTATAAAACCCGTGTTTTTGTATAGTTTCACCTTTTGATGTGATGCTCATACTGAGCATATTTGTTCATTACCTTGAGAAAAATCATCTGAGACTTGATGCGGCCCCATTTCCTTTGCTGGATAATGTTATTACCCATTCACTCTATATATTTACCTTTTGGTTCCCCTAATCCTGCCTTCCCGGCCTGTGCTGACTGTTAAATAGGATTGTTGTAATTATACTACTGATTCTATTTCTCACTGGAAAACACAGTGTATTTATGATGTAGACCACAATTACTGACCTTTATAGCGTTAGCAAATATAACACATTTTATCTATCAGTAACATAAATACTTGTAAACAGACGTACACAGAATTATTCATATAAATTTTCTTTTTCACCTTAACAATAAAGGAGGGACCCGTGCCGGCTCATTAAATTAAAAACAAGGTTTTATTCACCAAAAACCTAGTCTCAACCTTGAAAACTTTAAACTTTGGCAACTTGAAAAAGATAATCAAAAAATTTTTGGATTCCTGGAATGCCTAACATTCGTAAAAATTTTAAAATCCAGCTGGTGGCACCAAAATCACAATTTCAATAATTCTGACTTTCATTTGTCAAGTAATTGGATTTTTTTAGAAACAACTTTGTTGTTTATTTTTCATTTGACACTGCCAAATGTGTGTGAAATCAGTTCAGACCCTGACAGTAAAGATTTTGATTAATTTTGGATAAGCTCAGCATAAACCCATCTGCCTTTTGCAACTTGTAATCTCCTACCTTTGCCTCAAATAAAATGATTTTGGCAGCCCACCAAGAAATCTTCTTTCCTATTATTGCTAAACAGAAGTAAAACCTTGCTCTCGATACAAAAACCCTTTTCACTCACTCAAATGCTGGTGTGTGTGTTTGCGTGTGTGAAGCAATGTTATTACGACTGCACGAGATGACTATGCTTGATTACATATGTATTTTTGCCAAATAATATGTATGTGAGTTTGTGGGTGTACTTTATACTTATATATGAGCCAATATCTCCACAACACAACACAAACAGGCTGAATTTTGAACAGGCACTATGACTTTAATTTAAAGCTGAGGCTGAATCAAAATAATGTCCGAAACAATCAGTCTGCATAGGTTTTCTGGACCCTCCCTAAAGGTAGATGCTGCTCTGAAAGGAAATTGTAGACCTGAGAGAAAGACAAAACAGACTTGAATACAGAACAACTTGACCAGATATTTGCTTTGAGCACTCAGGTTGCTATATTGCAAATTTTAAGCTCCTTGTTCACTACGTTAACAGCGCCTGTAGGTTCGCGTGTGAGCCTCTGTGCATGTTCATACCTCATGTGGGCTTGGATTAATAATGCAAATTAGGTTAAAAAAAAAAAAGTGTGGTAATGGAGAGAATCTGGGGGAATTCCCAGTGTGCCATTAGCCCTTCAGGCCCTGAGTCAGACTGATTATTGTGAAGACGGACATTACAGCATGATACAAACTGCCCTTTCTGGGTGCTGCAGCTACAACCAAGCCCATGTTTGCTGAAGGGGGTACAATGAGTGAAACTTCCTCAAGTGGTAGCACACTGGTGTGCCTTGAATTGTGAATGGTCAGCTAATGAACCAATAGCACTTTGGTTGAGGAGGCAAAAAAAGAAAGGAAAAGAAGGTGCTGAAGTGGCTCGAATCTGAAAAAAACATTGAGGGAGGATGAAATAAAAGGGGCACTGTACCTAGGTGCCAGCTTGTATGTTTGTAAAACAACTTATATGTTCATTAAATTTGGCTAGTGTGTTTAGCTGCTGCCAGTTTAATACTCTTTAGGTAAGACAAATCTACTCGTGCTCAGTAAAAGTACTTCAAAAATCCTACTGGAGTGAAGTGAGTAAATCCAGTTAGTTAATTTCCACAACTGGTGAGGAGGTTATATGAAGTGAACATGAAGTCATATTTGTAGCTGGGAGCAATATTCATTGCAAACTAACAGTCCCACTCTGTCCAGATACAGTTTAACCTCATCACTTAATGAAAGCCAGTAATAACACACAGGGGATTCATTCTGTGCAACAAACAACACAGCTATCAAGTGAAGGCAGCCGCCAGCATAACAAACAGAGCTTCAAAGACACTATAAGAATCTGCCTCTCACTTCAGCCTCTCTCCGTTTTTGATTTTCTTCATTGACCTTGCTTCCTTTGTGTCTTGTTCCCTTCTCCAGCTCTCTCATAATGTCTGCTGCCGGTGTTTTAGTTTCTGTGTGTGTATTTATGCGCATGGATGTGTGTGAGTGTGTTGCGTTTCTCTCTCTTTTGCGAGTTGTGAGTCGAACACTGCAGCACCGAGGCGAACACACCAGAGGCTACACTTATCCCAGCTTCCTGGCCACTCATAGGATGCAGCCTGCCCTTTTTCCCTAAACACGGAGTAGCCTCTATTTCTTTTTTTTTTTTTTTTCTCCCCAAGTCTCCATCAAACCCCCCCTCCAGCCAGCTGTGAAGCTTTGGACCATGAAGAAGGATAGGTAAACTGTAGGTTGCCTGAAAACAGGATTTGAAAGAGAGGGCAGACAGAGAGAATTTGGGGAAATGAATGAAATTGGAACACAGCTATGGTTCAGAGTTCAAAAACGGCACCTGGGAGGAGAAATTTCCTTTGTTATATACTCCGAAGGTTATTACGGGGCAATGGCTCCAGCCGCTCAGTCAGGGTGGCTGATGCTAAATTATTGGAGATTACTGATCACGAACTTCGTCCTAATGATGAATCCAGGCGCTTATTTATAGTCAGCCCTGATCTTTTCCTCATTCCAGATTCCTCACATACCCCGAACTAAACGGTGTTTCATTCACTGCAACGGAGCAGAATATAGTCACACAGATGGTTCATTTAATTTGAAGTCCCACTTTTTTCCTAGCAACTCTTCTCCTGTATCTTCTGCATACCGATTTGCCATCTTCAATCAGTTGCCCCCTCCTCTCTTCGCCCCTTAATAAACAAAAATATGGGCAGACGGGGCCTAAACAACATTCAGGACCACGGAATGATTGAAATCCAAAGGTGCAAAGGAGACACACCGATAAATAAAAAGATTCATATACATTTCAGATTTAATGATATTGTTTGGCATCGTGTCTAGTATCCCAAATATATAAAATATACAGCCATTCTTAAATTATGGTGCAATATTTCTCTAGTGAAGACCTAATAGTTACAGCGTGGCACACAATTTATAAACACCATCAATCATCGTTGAAAAATATTGAATATAAAGTTCGTTATTGCCAATAGTTTTTGACATGGCACTATAATGCAGCAGAAAATGCAGTTTTTGTTGCAGTCTGCGCTGACAACTACTTTCACATATGATGAGACTGAGACTCAAGTCGCTGCTGTAACAGCTGCATGAAGATCCCTGTGGATCCACTTTAAGATCCAGAAGCCTCGCCGGTAGTGCCCGAATCACTTCCTAATCGTTGTGGAAAGGTGATATCCTCACTTCAACATTTTTCTCAAAACAATGTCAAGATGGAAACTGGTGGTTTCATACCTCACTGCTTCCCACTGCTGCATACAAACACCACAAAGCTGGTGCTGTCTGGCGTGTCTGCCTCGCTCTGCAGAACAATATTTAAAAAATGAGCGATGTTCCAAATGACTTTGAGTGACCTCACGTCATTGTGAGTAAATTCACACCTGTAAAAATGGGAATTTACTTCTCCCATCTACCTGCTGGAATAAAAATAAATCAAGGGATAACAAAAGCACAAGGTCATATGGGAATATCCTTTCTGCCTTAAATATGTATGTGGTCTGCGCTTTTCCTTGACCCATTCAGGTTCCTGTGTTCCTCCATTCCAGGACAACTAAGCCATCTGTCTCTGTCGCACACACTTCCACACACATGCACATACCTAAACACAGGAGGAGGTGATATATACAAGCACTGAGTTAACTAAAACAGACAAACCACTATTGGCCTGAGGAAGACAGAGAATTGTGCAGCGGTGATCTACAAGGGCAATTCTCCATTTGGAGCCGCACATTAAACATGCTTTTAAAGAGCAGGTGATAAAACGTGGGGGATTGGAGAGATGGATCCTTCTTGACAGACTATTCCTTGGCCCTTCTTGCTCTAAATTACTGAACTTGGAGTTAGCCAGGGAAGACGAAAGAGATTGAAAAATAAAATTTATTTCTCTGTGATGCAGAAGACTTGAGGAAAAAATAAGTAAGTTGTTGAGATGAGGAATTACGGGGAGAGAATCGAATAACAACACAACCAGACAAATTTAAGCTTGTAAATGGGACGAATCAATGAGTCAATTAGGTCATTTCAGGAGAAAAACAGCTCACCAGCTGAGAGACTAATTCTCCCAAGTTATGTAGCACTTAAAGTAAGTTTCTACTCAGAAAAGCACTTTTCCCAAAAGAAATTGCCACAATACACTAAACTGTTTTCATACGAATTAATTTGGATTACCTAAAATAGCTTTTCACTTAGAGCTCACTTAGCATGTTGTATTTGCCTATCACATAACAGATAATAATAAAACTTTTGTATCTTTATTACATTTACTCCTCTTTACAATTGAAAGCAAGAAATAAACCCCATCAAAGCAGGAAAGAAATGTAGTATTTTTTCTCATTGTGTCTCAGTTGGCAGCAGCAGAGCCAGCCATTTTTCATGGCGGTGGCCAGGTTGAGGGCAGGACTCAGTTGAAATAAGAATCTTGTTAAATTTTTCTGCATGGCGTGGCGCTGCATACGAGGTTGGAGTTTGATGTTCATGTATGGTCAGAGAGTCTGGCTGGGCTAGTTCATGGATGTACAGAAGGCAAGAGAAGAAACTTTTGTTTTTGCTTTCATCTAATATCTTTTAGCTTTGCTGCTTACAGACCCCTCCAGACCAAACTATAATTGACCACCCCTCTGCTCTGCCAGGAGGTCTTTGGTCGGACTAAAGTTATCATCAGTAGCACAGACCTTTTTTTTTTTTTTTGCACCAAGTGAGCTCTGCACACCTATGATGAATCCATAATATTTCAAATGATGCTGTGGTTTAGTGTGACCAACCAGTAAATAAAAGTGGATGAAAAAAATGCCATTTGACATGATGAGATTACAGCCGATGGGATTATATTAAAATGATTTGGCATTTCCTGACAGGCCATAATGTAGCAGGTACTTTTTGAAGGCACAGTGCCACTTTCCTCTGCTGCTTAATGGTGAAACATGTGGCTTCAGGTCACTGGCAGCCATCACTCACATATTTACAGAGTATTAAAATCTCACTATGGTTTATTTTTATCCTAAAAATACTAAGATCCCCTTTTTCTACAGCTCAGAGTTAATATTATGACACAATCACAGTATGTAACAAGCTTATTGATGCAAAACAGAGTATTGAATCCGATGACGCTTCACCTCTAATGGTGAGTTTGTTTAGTGTGATGCAGTAACACTTAGCGTCTGAAGGGAAACACATTTGCAAGGTGGTGCAATAAAGGCAATGCTATAATCACACACAACAGTAAGCAATAAAACAAGTTAAAATGCAAAGCAAGTTAACAACATTCATCGTTGAATGATCTGCCGGGAGATATGGATTATATTGTGTTGCAGCTGAATTGTTACAGTGAGCGCAGTCTTTGAAACCTTTTCTGTTTTGAAGGAATTGAAATGAAGACTAAAATTCAGTCACACAGCACACAGGTTCTTCATTTTGAACAGGAATATTGCTCAAGTGAACAACAAACGACGATCGCCTCCTCTGCTTCCCCCATTTGTGTGCCACTTCATTCTTCACTGCACCTCCTCTATGAGGTGTTGAAAAGGTTTTTGTATGTGTGAGTTAGTAGTTGTTTTTTTTTTTCTTTTATTGTCTTAAGGACTAATCAGGAATTAATTCATCTGGACAGAGAAGAATACGTCATCATGCCCCAGAGCATAATAAATATATTTAACGTTTCGGGGCATGATGACGTATTCTTCTCTGTCCAAATGAATTCATTTTTGATTAGTACTTAAGACAATAAAGAATATATATGCATTTTTTTTATATTAATGTTACCCTTACTGTTGCTTTTTTTTCCTTTCCTTGTTGCATTCTTCAGAGCTACAAACAACCAATCAAAGACTATGAATGGACACTGAATAGAAGAAGATTTTGCTTTCCAAAGGACAGTTATTTAATATGAGAAGACCACTTTTCTGCTGATTTTTTTTAGCTGCACATGCTTGGTCTATATCTTCTTTCTTAATCAGTCACTGGCAGTAACTCATTTTACTGAGCTAAAGCTACCACCACACTGAAATACAAGTAATTTATTCAAGTTCTCGGGCTGTATTACAATATTATACTGTGAACTAGCAAACAGAAAGTATATGTATGCATTTATTTTGAATATTCCCCGTTTATGCCTGAGGTTTATGAAAACAAATTCACACATTTCCACATCAGATCTAAGAATATTGTGGTGTCCAGTACTGTTACAGCGCAACACAGGCCTGCAGAAGAGCCGCAAGGGTCAGAATGCATATGAAGCAAAGAAGGAGAGTCAGTAAGGTAGTGAGTTTCAGAAGGTTGCAGAGAAGGCAGTAAAGTGTAAAAAGGGTGATCGCACACAGTTGTGTACATCTTCTGTAACCTTACACAAAGTTACATCTTCCACTTTGATATTTCCACCTACCTATAAATTCAATATATACTCTATAACTTTCTGAGACTTTAATTACCAACGTATGAACTTTAATGTTCACAGTTAATTACAAAATCCTAAAAATGAGTCATCAGTGTTCTAACTATAACATAACACACAAACTGTTAGGAACACATCATTAAAAAAAAGAAAAGAAAGGTCAATTATTTCAAAATTAACGTATTATAAACAGCCTTGTGTTGATTTGCACCCTGTGACTCATATGCAATGCATCTATTTATGTTGCGAGGCTAATTCAACACTGAATCATAAGTGTTACCTGATTTCATCCAGCATTTTAATAAACATTCAATACAGTTTCTGTTTAATCTATTCCCTCAAGCAACAGCATGAAATAGCAGTGAAAATTGATGAAAATGTAAATGGGCCCGTGATTTCTAACGTGAACTCACTTCATGTCGGCGCATCAGCTGTTGACTTGGCTAGATGTGCGCCTGCAGCCATCCAGGGCAGAACACATACAGTCAGACCTGCCCGTCTACGTTCCGTTTCATTTATACCGCTCTGTGGTGGATATCAGTATCATTTCACACTTTTCTAAACAATGTTGCACTTTCTGTTATTATAGCTGATCTCCCCATTGTGAAGAACGGTGTACATTCTGTAGTGAAAGGGGGACTCCATCAATTTCACACACTGAGATCACTTTATTTGCCACATGCGCTCCTCAGTTAGGAAACTTCAACTTCCACCGTTTAACGGAAAAATCTACGTTACAGAAAAAATATGTAACTGTGCCATTTAACTAGGAAGAGTTAATTACACATGCTATCATTATATGTTGGACCATTTTTCATTCATCATTTAAAAATATTCAATAATTCAATAATAATGACAAATGTGTTCAATTTAATTTAGGTCTATTTTGTGACACCCTTAGTGGAGGTTACACACAAAGTAGCCTAACCGCTAACATGTTCACGTTATAGAATATTATATAACATACTTTATTAGTCTTTGTACTTGCCCCAATTCCTATCCTACCCACAATGTTTTCTGTCTTTACCTCCTTTTTTTCCTTTCCATGTCCTCCTCTCCCTTCTTCCTCTCCCTGTCCTCTTCCATGAAGCGGAGCTACTATGAGCAGCCTCTGCATTAAACAAAGTGAAGAAGACTAAATGGTGGGTTGCTTCTCAACGCTAAGCTGACATACTACCTACACACACACACACACACACACACACACACGCGCACACACACAGACAGACACTTAACCACCCACATTCTGCAGCCTTTGACACCATAAGGACTACAAAAGAAACTGATTCACAGGGCCACTGCATTGTCAGCCTCCACAATAGAAATGATGAGATTGAGACCACACACACCTACACACAGACACTTTCTTGGACAATAGCCCTGATGATTTGAGAAAAATGCTAATTGACCTCCGCTAGAGTGGAGTTGCCATACTGTATGCATGTTTAGTGAAACAGAGAGCTAGTGACAGCGCTGTATTGTAAAGAGTGAGCTGAGCTGAAGGGAAATGGTCCAAGGGTGAGAAGGTGTGAGAAAGAGAGAGAGGCAGACAGAGAATGGAGAAAGAGTGGGAGCGAGAAAGAAAAAAGATATGTTATGAGTGGGAGAGTATGAGTGGAAAGCCGTTTGTACCACACAACAGGAGACTGTTCCTGCCAGACACAGACTCACCTGCTGCTAATACTCAATTGTCTCTCTGTGAGGGTGGGGGGCACCTGTGTGGAATGTGGGGGGACGTGATGCAGAGAGTGCACTGCGGTAATCACAGCGTTCAAAATGCAAAATGCCAACAACACACCCACCTGCCTGCGGTGAATTCTTCAGACAATGACCTGCTCTCCTCACACATGGGCCCAATCTGATAGACTTTGCACTTGGGAGCTGACTGGCTGAAGTCATTAAATGTCTCATCCAACCGATTTTGGCTCTTACATGCAGCTCCTCCAGGTAGTGTGTAGATTAGCTCAGGATCATGACAGAGGGAAAGTGTGTGCAGGCTACACAGCAAGAATGGAACAAGAGAGCGAGGGACGGTGAAATAAACAATTAGAAAAAACTAGTACACGGCTGTGAGAGAAAGGGAAAGCGAGGGAGATGGAGACGAGGGAGGAGAGGAGGGTACAAGACAGCTTTTATTACACAACATGTGCTGTAGACAGATGGTGGTGAATTATGTATTAAGACTTTTACACTGCTCCTGTACTTTTGCACTGGAGTAGAAAATGAGCCCGCATGTGGAACAAAATGCTTAGCAAAGTTTTCACATCTTAACCCAGGGGGCTTTTTTTTTTTTTTTTCTTTTTTTTTTAAACATTAATACAACAGGACAAACAGGTGAAAATACCACCAACTAAAATGCACACTGGGGTTTCATAAGATTTTTTTTTTTTTGGAGTAAAATAAAAGTTCAGCTAATTTATGTGCACAGTTGAGGCTGTTCTATTATTTAAAGTAAACAGTTCAGCCTGTGGTTAACGGAAAAACCAAAAGCAATGTGTAAGTCGATTACGCTGTCCTTTCCCTGTTTCCCTGTTCATGAAACTAAACATGAAGAGAGGGGGGGGGAACAAAACAAAAAAACTAATTCGAACAGCAGTGAAGCTGTGTTAGCATTTATTCAGGAAGTATTTCTATTGGCTAACTAACACAAATATAGTTCGGTAACTTTTTTCCAATCATTCCAGGGTGTACACCGCCCTCTCCCAGAGTGAGCTGGGGTTGGCTCCAGCAACCCCAGCGACCTGAAAACGGAAAAGCGGTAGACGATGGATGGATGGATAATAAATATTTTAAATGGAGGGCGTGTTTGAATTTTTTGCAGCAATTGCTAAACATTTGTCAACACAAAAATATCCCGAAAAAAACAACACCAAACACATGCCAAACGCTACCAAGTAATTTCAGAAGGATATGCCAGGGTTTGTGCGTCGTTTCTTCCAAAAGGCAAACAACCGCTCCGTGGAGTCACTTGGGAAGGAGAAAACCTAATGTTCAAATCGGTTCACACAAAAACATTGTCCAGGTTAGCCACGTACGTGCTGCCAAACTTTCCAAATCTTGGCAGCAGTATTATACATTGGCCATGAATACCGTTGAATTTCAATGTGGCGTGTGCGTTATTTGGTTAAAGCTTAAACGTTGACAGAGGTAAATGGTCAGCTAAACGCCATCTACTCTCCAGCTGCTGTCTTTCCTTGTTTCAAAATTTCTGTTTCTGTCAGTTAGTATCATGTAGTATTTATCATCTGGCTGTAAATTCACCAAATGAAGTCTAGATGGGTTGAAGTTGTTCAGGATTAGAATCCAGGTCTTTATAGAGCGTTATTGAACTCTTCCAACTTATACAGTCCAGAAAAGAACAGATACTGTTCCACCATACAGGCCGTTTGGACGAAGAAATACAGATGGAGGGAGGAATGAAAAGGGCTGGGATGACATTTGCTTCACACCCAAGTGAGTTTGTAGTCATGTGGTCGATTCTTTTCACTGCCACCCCCCCTTCCCCTCCATAGTGATGGACTTGGAGCAGCCCACCCAGTCTGCTGCCAGTCATATTGGCCTTCCAGGCACGATGGCCCATGAGAGGTCCTGCCAAGGCTGGGAACGCACTAGTCCTCAGGCCAAGGGGACGCATGCTAGTAAGGGAATTTGGCAGCAGCAGAGTGCATAAAGAGAGACAGAGAGAAATGGCAGGGAGACGGGGAGAGACAGAAAGATGAAGGAGAAGAATACTGAAAGCAACAGAGTAAGACGGGGGCCGAAATTTAAAAGGCTCAAAAGTGAGACACATTTTGCAAATGCGATAGCCTAAAATTGCTGTCAGCATAATAAAATGAAATGATTGGAACTCATCTTTTGCCAGCTATTTCCAGCTCATAACTCTCCACCAACTCTTGTCTGTAAACAACACTGTTAATGAGAGACAACTGTTCCCTCTATGTGCACACGTGTAATGAGAGTCTGCTGTTTACCCTGCGAAGACTGATGGCTGTTATTAAGCACGAATGTGTCCTGCTCAGTGAGATAAGTTTATTTGGGGCTCTGTTCGCATGACGGGAAGTTGACTGTGACACTTATGTACCATACTGCATAATGTCCATGCACATTCTCAAAGAAAAGAAAAACCAAATGCAAGAGAGCATGGAAATTACAAAGGTATTATTCAAGCAACTCAGAGCACCTGCTTTGTTCAGAAATTTCTAAAATGCTAATTTGTATCTTAGATCAACTGCTGTAGACAGTGTAGAACTCCTTTGATCAGTTTCTGCAATAATGTTGGCTCAACACCAAACAAAACAACAATCGAACAATTAATGGTTATACACCTCATTTTCACACACTGAACCAAAACCTCTCATTATATATATATATATTTATATATATATTTTTTTTTTACATGTTCTTATGGAGCACTGAAGTAGATTTTTCTTCTCTATTTTTGTTTAAACTTTCCTTTCCTATATCAAAATTAGTCATCAAACTGAAAATAAATAATAAAGTCAAAATAGGAGATCAGGGAGTGAGTGAAACCGTATGAGCCCCCTGCCATGTGTCTCCGCAGCAGATACACTTGATCAAATAGATCTGAAGCACATAACATGGCTGCATGGTGTACTGGCTTTCATCATATACGCAATCAAACTGTCAGATTAGATATATGAGTGTACTGCGTGTGTGAGAATGTGTACGCCCTATCAGGCACAGGACAGCTTGCTTATAAAACCATTTAAGGCATCAGATACACACAATAGACTTAGTGCGCACAACAACTCACTCAATCATACACAGTCACTTCTATATTATGCCACATCCAATCTGCACACACTCGGCAGTGAAACAAACAGAAGCAGCATATGATCATTGGCCTGTCGCACACACACCTGTGTACAGACACTTGAGTTAATTATAAACATTTTACACAAAGGTACAATAAACCATATATTGTGTTGCTGTTACGATTGAAACTCCATGTTTACTCTCACGCTGGTTTATCTCTTCCATATGCATAATGTATGATAGACTACATTTTTTGGTACAGAGGGGTATTGCTCGCACTGCTGTGTGTCTGTCCATGTGCATATACGATAAGAGTGCCAGATATATGCACATACTGTTTTACTGGCTGGCTCAGACTCAGACTTTATATTTATAAAGCGTGGTGCACAATACTGTGTATAGACAGCATGTTCTTTTTATTCACATTCTGGGAAGCTATTCAAATCACAATATTCAAATCCGTACTCTTGTATTCAGCTCTTAAAAAATATATATGTTTATATAATATTATATATATAATTACTGAGCTGAGCTTATCTGGTGGTGAATGAATGTTTTTTTTTTTTGGTTGTTTTTTTTTTTTGTACCAAATCTCCTTTTCTGGAAGACTAAGAAGAAAGAAAAATTTTTGCTTCTCTTCACTTCTTGATGTTTTTTTTGTTTTTCAGTTTTCTTTTTGTTTTCTTCTTTGGTGCATTTCTGGCTTTTTATTTATTTCTGACAGCCACAGCAGACAGTGCCAGCGAAGGCAGGGGATAGAGAGGACTGCATGCAGCAAAGAGGCCCTGGCCTCAGCCTCACAAAACAGCTCCTTCTTAATTTAAGGTTAAATCTGCTTGACTGCACGGCTATATCAATGCCATTTTTTGTTTCTCTTTGAGCCTTCCCACTTTATTTTGTGCAACTCCCCAGTGTGAGCTGTTTGACAAATAAAGTCTTACCCCGACTTGCTGAGGTTTGCCTTTAGTTTGGCAGCTGAAGACACAGTTAGAAGCTTCATGGGGGGAGGAAGGGAAAGCGAGGCAATAAGCAACCTCAGGAGATTTTCACCACCATCTAATTCAGCGTTGAAAAACAAAGCAAGTCTTAATTAATTCTAAATGAGTAATTGATGAACAATGCGGCAGAATATGTTTAATGGAAGCTTTTTTGATTCTTTTGATGAGGAATGGCAGAAGTTCTAACACACAACAAACACACTCACAAAACAGTATTTTTATGCCAAGTATGCGCTTGTGTTTATTTGATCAGCTAGTTTGTCTTGTTTTTATGCATGTGCATGATTGTGTGTGGATAACTGAACGAGGGAATAATTAGCATTTAGTATTGGCATGCCGGCCTGTTTGTTTAGATCTGATGTTGTAATGTAGGTGTTAATTTAATTTGAAAATCTTGTGGTAAAATAAAACGCCTTTGTTGGTTAAATCGCAAAAGGCTAGACTTGGTTTGGCTCTGCAAACACTTTGTGTGTACAGTTCGAGATCGTAAATCAAAGAAGATCGACGTTACAACGGCTTCTGAATCCTCTGAAATTGGGTGCCACACTTTGCTTTCTGTCGGTGTTGCAGTTTATCCCAAGCACTCTTGGTGGGTTTGAGGTCAAGGCAAAAGGAAGTTTTTCCTTACCGCTGTCATGCGGCGCTTGATCTATGTGGAAATTGTTGCGTCTGTGTAAATAATTTTATCAACAAGGTAAGACCTGTTGCATTTTGGTTGTGCCTTGAGAAAACCTCTGTGGTGACCTGGTGTCCTAAAAATATCCTTTGCCTTGAAATTGAAATAAAAACAGTTTGTTGACTCACTGCAGGGCATGAGCCATGTAATGACACCATATACTCAATGGCAGAGTAACGAGGGTCTGATCATATTTGTATGATCACCGTCAGGTTTCTATTATGTCATTAACCTCTATTGTTTAAACAATAATGAGGCAATGCATTACAGTTCAATGGCAGGACAAAAAAAGCTGAACCGGCATCACTGTTTCAACAAAGCAATAGCTATTTTTTGGGATTGTTTCTTCACCTCTCTGATCCCAATCCTTAACAGCTCACTGGTATAATATATGAGTTCCTTCATAAACACAACCCTTTCAGACATTAATTCTCCTCCACTGCATACTTGAGTTTACCATATGCATGTCCATAGTTTCAATTCCCTCAACATCCTCCCTCCTTATATGCTTGTGATCTAAAAAATGAGAGCAATATGGGGGGGGGGGGGGGGTAGAGTTGAAACAGACCTTTTACATATAAATTTGGTTTGAACACATTCCAGCAAAATTTGCAATTTAAATAGTAAATCCATTCGGCAGCACGAAGGCAACCGAAGCTCACCATCTGATCACATTTGACTAGGCTTTAAACACTCCTCCCTGGTCACTTATCATAGCCAGAAAGCCAACACCATAATTGCATTTGATATCTGCAAAAACCCAGAGATAGTGCAAACTAAACTACCTGAGGTAGGTCCCATTCTTGCCAGTTCAGCTGTAATGGCTCAGCAGTGTTAATGCCAACAGACCCCCAGAACCTGCTCAGAATGAAATATATTCATCAAGATTCTGATTTAAATAATAGAATAGGTTAAGAAATGGCTTAATATTTCTTAAAAGTGCAAAGTAAAACAAAAAAGTTGGATCAAAAAGTGGATATGATGGTGAGAAAGAATATTTCAGGCTATCATTTCTTTGGATATTACATATTTCATGTTTTATATACATTGCAATTTAATGTAGCACTATCGAAATGTAACATATTTCTTATCTTTTTTTTTTTCTTTCAATTTGCAGTATTATTTAAAGATGTAGCTTGACAGGAAGGCCAGGGAACTACGGTGGAGTACAGGTGGAAAAAGATACAAGTACGAGAAACAGGAGGAAGAAAATCATCAATAATGGGATAGATTTGACAGAGATCCTCAAAGAACAAGGGGGCGAGGTGGAAATTGAAGAAACACTGCCTCCTCTTATTTCGCCATGTCATGACATAACGAGAAAGATGGAGCAGTGTCACTGCCAAAATACGGCCAGCAGGTAATGAGAAGAGTGTGAATGTACAAATGTCTCTACTGCCCATCTTCCATCCTGTCTGCCAAGGCTGGGTGGTAAAAGTCTTTTTATCTCAAAGTATGTCATTATCAGGTGTCACACTGTCACTAATGTGTCTCCGGTCTGTCCAGTCCCTGCTCCCTGCTCCACGGCCAGATTTGAAAAGAAGGAAAGCACAGAAATGGATCAAAAGTGCAAGTGTTAAAAAAAAAAAAAAGTGTGAGATTAACACATGCCGGGGCAGACATTGCAGCATCAGAGTGAGAAAAATTGTGTGTGTTGATGTCTGTGGTGGACATGAAGCCCGCTCGAGTGTGTACATTTTTCACCTTCCACATGACTTGAACTAAATCCATTTAGAGGGCAGAGAGGTCTTCAATCTGACTGAAAGCTCTTTCCAAATAGTTAAGAATCAGAAGTAAACAGCCCGTGTGGGGAAACTAGAGTCATAACTGTGTGATGCTGGGAGGAGATAGGGGCTGCAGAAAACCGAGCGGATTTCACACGCGGTCACGCAAACGTCACTGACTCAGACCTCTCATTCCCTCTACTCTGAACAGCACCGCAAGAGTTTACAGTGATATTATTCAGTGTGCTCTAGTGCTGTGATTCTTAACCACAGGCCCACCGTGGGAGCGCCAACTAATGGGCTGCAAAAAACATTCGGTTCTGCACCTGTGGGCCGCGAGGGCCGTGGAACCGCAATGCAGCTTCCCACCACTCAGTGGCAGAGAGGAGTCAGCCAGTGGTTTAACTCGAACCCCCAGCAAGCAGCAGCAGAAGAAGTTTTGAAAAGCCCTTCCCCCATTCCACCCAGACTGGATCTGATAATGTCTGACAGGCAGGCCCACGTTTCTCATAAATGAAGACTGCTAAATAAATTGTCAAATTCATCAGCAGGTTATAAGGCAATATTTTCATTTCATACAGTTTATTTATTTAATTTGAAACTTCAAATATATTTTTTTTCTTACCACAGAATTTTATTTAGTAGAATTTCTCTTCAGTTTTTTGAGAGTACTTTTGGATTTTGGACAAAAAGAGGAACTTTCTGTCTCCACACCAAACAAGAAATTTCACTGTCTTCGCAGGTAGTCTTCCATTCCACTGCACTTTCCCAAAACAAACGTTGAAGGTCATGCATCAACACACAATGAAATTTCACATCAGCAAAATGAGCTCAATGCTCGTAGACTGCGCAGGAGGGACGAAGACAGAAGTAAAATGCAATATTTCCATATCAACACACTCCTGTCAAAACAAAGATGCAAAGTAATTCCAAGAGCATCAACTAAATTGTCTGTGATACAAAAGGTTTTAAATTTAATTCCATCCATCCTGGACCAATGCATGGTCCAGTTTACTGGAAACATCCCATTTTTGCTTGTTTTGTCATCAGTTTTTATGTGCTTTAACTGCTCTGGGGGTTCAGTTTCAAATGTGTCCTCACAGGGTCTGTTGACATTTTGTAAGAGGGATTTAGAGCACAATTCAGCAAAACCATGTTACAAGTTGCAGTCAACAGAAACACATCTTTCTAGTTTTTACATTGATATTAAACCGGTAGAGAAGCAAAACATTTCATATTTGTTCTTAGATGGTCTGATCCATCAGCCTCTACATCAAAAGTAACAAGGTACCAGGCTTAATGTCAAAGATAAGCCCAGAATTGATTCAACCAGCGTAGGGAGCCACACCTCAATCAATACCGCCTCCTCTGTATTGGAAAAGTTTTGTATAAGCCTCTGTCGGTTTTGTTTTCAATTATCACACTAGCTTCTCTGTCCTTTGCAGTGCTATGTTCTCTTGGAGCAATATCATGTCAGGAATAACAAACCTTCACAGTTGTAAGACCAGGAAAAATTGTTCAGGACTACGCGCTCTCTGACCTAATTAGGTGAACCAAAGACACCAAATGGTCTCTCTTTTCTCCTCACCGATAGCTACGCACAGTCAAATTCAATTACTGAAGCTTTCGTATAAACATTAGTAAAAATTCACTACTGATAAACCACAGCCTTAATTAGGTAACCAGAGTTATTTCATTTGGGTGGCGCGGCTACCACGTTTTCAGCTCCCCATTTCATCTAACTTAGTTACCTAATTTCCCTTTTATTCTATATAAAATTCGATAAATGTGACAAAGCATTTTATCACCATTGTCCTGGGGCTTCATTTAAGCAACACTCTCCTGGAGATAAACACAAAGTTTCAAGCTGTGACCTCTTTTACTACGGGTACGCAAAACAATAAAACAAACACAGGTTTTACACCCGAGTATATCAAAGGGCAAACGTAGTAAAATTTAAGCACAGACGCTGTATACTGCGTGTCCACATACACACAGTATATTTGATTCAAGATAACAAGATAGTAGCTTATAACAAAATCATCTTTAAGGAAACAAATACATAGAAAGATTTATGAAATCAATACATCAATATGCACAAAATGAAAAAAGGTTTGCTGAGTTTTTCACCCTCCCTGTGACCTGCAGCAGTAGCCACAGCATAAACAAATAATAGCTCGTTTCATTACACCATCGAAGCGTGCTAAATTTTCCTAAGTGTGCTTATATGAACATGTGGCACACCAGTGAAAAAGCAACAAATCTCTCACTGCATGAATAAAAGTCTGGAAATATGGAACAAACTGCCTCGGTGGAATACCATTAGGTTGAAATCAGTGGAAGCTGTGTTCCTCAGGGTACTGTATAATAATACCGTATGTCAGGTTTTTGATAAGCAGGAGGCAATAGGAACACTCATTAAAAGTAATTGACAGGTGGGATAACAAGTACTGGGGAATGTCGGTCTCTCTCCCAGTCACATGCACAGTATATGCACAAAAGAAAAACTATTTTTTATATATGTATTTTCTGCTTTTTATTTCCACAATGCACTTTATTAACTCCCATTTGAACAGCACTCTTAAAGTTTTCAAACTCTTTCCTTTAGCAAAACCTCTTTCTACCCATCATCATTCCTGCCTGGACCCCAGGAGTACTGAACAATAACTCTAACGTAGCTGAAATCCATTTATGAGGTTCAAATTCAGCAAAGTGAAGGTTGCTGGGGTTTAATTAATTTCCACTGTTAGAAAGCTAGCAGCAAAGAGGTGCAAAAGTTCGAAATGTCAAATACTGCACCATTCATTAAATACAGAAAAATATAGAAAATAATTCAATTCTACCATGGATTTATTCAATAGTCCTTTTATAATGATAGCTCATTCTCTGAAGGAGGATAGAGAAGCTAGATTTTACCTTGAAGAAAGGCAGAAAGTAACATGTAGAACATCAACTGATAAATTCGGTCACTTGATGTCTAACAATACAACAAGGTAAACATGTAATCTCTACCGTATCACAACCTGAAAAAGTCGATATGATGAGTATGAAACTGGCATCTGTCTGGCGCAGATGCCCTTCGCTTTTTAGGTCATTTTATTTAGAGCCATGTTTGGCCACCAGATGAGTGTAAATCAACCTTTTAGTCTAATTTCAGAGCTGTTTTTGAAAGATCTATTTATACTCCAGTTATATGTTATTTGATGACGGATGGATTAGTTCTACTGTTTCCTGTCTCTGACTAGGAGCAGTAATGTGTTCCTAAAACAATGTCTCGAGGATCCAATGTCCGTCACGGGCCTGACATTGATGATTTAATGTTCTGAACCAGCAGGTTGTCCCACTGAGTGCTGATTTCAAATCAAACCTTTCCACTCTTTATATTATGTTTGTATTTATGGAACAAAGACTCTGTCCCAACGGGTCTGACCCAAAATAAATTGCTACATGTCTTGGGCTAAAGCCCATTTTGGGTTTCTGTTATGTGAAATAAATATAAAATAAGTAAAAACAATGCACTCCCGCGTCTCCTTCCCAACTATGGCTCTGCTCTGTCTCCCCTGCCCTCTTTCACACCACTCCTTTCAGTTTTATGCTGGGTTTGTATTTTGGAAGTACCGAGCACAGTGTTTCTGTCACTGGGGAGTGTCAGCATGTCTCTTCACTTGATATGCATTAGATTTTCCACTTTTCTGGCAGTTATCTGATTCCAACTCAATATGCTACCGAGGGAAATTGAGTCCTAAGGCCAGCAGAGAGAGAGAGAAGTTTTTGGCGGCTTTTTAAATTCATTACAGTATTCTGCTGTTGTCTCGATGGAACTTGCCTTGTAGCATAAGGCCACAGAGGTGTGTATTATAGTAATA
This sequence comes from Echeneis naucrates, assembly GCF_900963305.1. Classification (NCBI taxonomy): domain Eukaryota; kingdom Metazoa; phylum Chordata; class Actinopteri; order Carangiformes; family Echeneidae; genus Echeneis; species Echeneis naucrates. Next base: position 7,743,221 of record NC_042533.1, read on the forward strand.
AAGAGAGTTGGGGGGTTAGGGGGGAGGGGAGGGCTTACAAACCATTCTGCCACTGCAACACAGTGGCTGCTGTCGTCATCACACTTTAATACAACATGCTTTTTTGTCCAGACTGTGTAAGGTAATGGAAATACAATGACAATATGAAAGTCCAAACTTCAAGTGTCAGGCAGACTTGAGTGGAAGCTTCAGTCTTTATTTTGAAGCTTTCCTGATGGCCTGTCAGAGTACGTCACTACACGTGTCTGCCAAATGAGTAAATGTAAGTATGAATGTATGTTTCTTCTTCAACATGAAAAAACATTGCCCTTCTATGATGAAAATAATACGCTGTAACCATGCTGAGTATTTCCCCGACCAGCACACACTCAATCAGATAATATTCTGATTGGCACATTGTCATTAAAACTGGTGAAGAATTGATAAGCACATGCCTGCAATGCTCTGAGGGAGCGTCCCTGCCATTTGCTTTTTCATGAAGATGGGGGAAAAGAATAATTAAAATGAGCAAAGCAAAGCAGCTCGTATAATATTTCTCTCACCAAACTTTGTGTTTCATCTATGCCCAGGCGGAGATGTGATATTTCCGGGAGTGACAATGGCAATGTAATAACCCTGGCTTTCTAGACGGACATCAAACTTGATGAAGATGGCAGGAATAGTAAATAACAACAACACAGAGAATGGCAGCACCAAGAGCAGTTACACCAAAAAGTCTGCTGGTATGTAGATATTTTATACTAAATACAGGGCACCAGCATTAAGCTGCAGGCAGCCAAAAGCCGGCATGTAGGTGGTATTAAAGAGCATTTGAAACGAAAAAAAAAGACATGTATGAAATCTAAACACCTCAAAAATAGTCATCTTGATCCGTAGGCTGAGTGAGTCAGTTAACTTCATATTTTGAGGAGATTAATACACTTTGACTTGTGCATGTCGCACACGAAGCTAGAACCAGCAACCAGGTATCTTAAAGATATTTCAGTTTGTTTTATCAAAAACCAAAGAAAGATTCAGATTAGCTATTTCCCGTGGTTATAGCAGCGTGGTATTGAGCTTTTCATCTCACTCTTGGCAAAAAAAAAAAAAAAGAAGAAAAAGACAGAAACCTTCAAATTGTCAAACTGCTTTCTTAACTATGAGTTCACTCCTACTCTGTGTTGCGTGCCAATTGACTGCTACAGCTCAAATTAGATAGCGAAACGTAAGTTCCCAGAAGACCTCATCTGACATAACTGTTATAACTGTCATACTACGTCAGTTTGAATTAACTTCACCATACATGTTTAATATGCGCCATCTAAACCCACCAATATTAGCACAAATACACAAGCTCTTTCATTACATGTCCAATTCCCAGTTGTGATGAAAAACTGCTTCAATCTGCATGTCTTGGCTGTAACATATCCGAAGGAGCAACGAAAACAGACACAAGTAATTTGACAGGTGATAAAAGAGAACTGTGAGCAGAAGTCTGCTTTATTCTTCTTTCTGTCTCTGGTTTATTTTCCCAGTATTTTTCCATTTATTTACTCTGCCACCTTGTAATTTTTTAAATAAATGCGAGTACTGCTCATGCAAACAGCTATACTGGCATTTCTACCATTTGCATAACGTAAATATTCACCAACAGGATAAGGCCAATAAGCTATCAATATCACACTCGGTGGATCAGCGTCTCATTTTGCATCATACAAAAACTAATTTCATCGTCCAGTCAAGAGTCAGAGATCAGGAATGGCTTCAATCTTTCCTCAAGCAGCAGCATGAGAGTGAGTACCATGACAGCTGAACAAAGAGGGCTCTACTTATGCAACACTGTGAGCTAATAGAGGATGACAATGGTGCACCGCACTTTAAGGGTATAGCACCCCTCCTTGAGATTTATATTACCCATATGTTGACAGTGTGTTTCTGTTCGCTGTTCTCTCCAGTGGTATTGCTTAAATTTCATTTTCACGTTGTGTAGTGAATTCAGTCAAAATAGTTTCCAGCAGTATTTTTCTGCATCACCCCACTGTCATTGCTCAGCTCGGTTTTCTTTTTCACATTTTCTATCTATTCCATTATCATGTTGTCTTTTCATTCCCTTCCTTCTCCCTCCCTCTCCCTCTTCATTTTACCTGCTATCCAAAGTTCTTCTGTCTCTCTCCGTCTCTTGCCTTTGAAGACCGGTAAGCTGACAGATGTGTGTAGAGAATAGCTTGTGACACTTCGGGCATTCCTCTCATCTGTCATCCTGACCGCCTGAGTATCTGTGCTTCTGAAAAAAGAGAAACAAAACCGACACGGGAGAAGGTGAGCGCACCAGGGGAAAAAAAAAAAAAAAATCACTTCAAAAGAAAGGCTTCTGCATATGCTGAATTTTGTGCGTAAGTAGTTTTCTTGTCATTAGGAAACATCCATTATTTAGCCATTCCTTATTTATTTATCTGAACTGACAGGTGGGGAGAAGTGACTGGCTCTAAAGAAATTCTTCTATTCCTGCTTTTAACTGAACAAAAGAAATGCCTTTAAAGGATTAATTTGCTTTTTTCAAAGCTGCTTCAATAAATATTTTACATTTAATGTTGCAGTCCCCCGGTATATGGACATTGAAACAGTAACTTCTGATTTCAAAGGTTAAATGAGCACCTAACACAATGTTCAGTTGATTGATGCCTCATTGCAGACTGAAGAAAACATTGATTTTCATTGGCTACTTGGCACACCCCCCTTAGTTATTTCTACTTTATACAACTATGTATATGTGTGTGTGTGTCTCAAATAATCATACATAGTCATTTCAATTTTTCTATTCAAATTAAAGGTGCCACTGATTACTGCAGCTACACAAAACACACCCACATGGCCCCTAACTTTGCACAACCAAGAGAGAGACAAATTTAATGAAATGGTCAGATGCGCGGGAATGGAAGAGACATAAATCTGAGGTAAAAGGTGACTGAAAACTACTGCTGTTCTTACATGTGTAAATGGGCAACTGCTCCCTACAGCATTCACGAGGTTATAACAAGAATATACTGTGCTGAGAGTTTGTTGGTCTGTCACCAAGTGGCCAGAAAATAAATAAATGCAGATTTGAATGACTGTGTGTGAGGCAGCTGGAAAAGTCACAAGCAAGAATCCAGGTTTCCAGGTTACAAGTTCTTCATTTGTTCACTTCACAGTGGTTTGGACCTGTCAGCATCCTGCTGAGGACCTTGCCGTGTATTTATTTCCCTCACAAAGGCACCAAAAATCACCTACCAACTGTGCTGTGCTATCTGCCACCGTTTCTCAGACATGTTGTGTTGTGACGCTTCTTTGGCACTCTCCTATTACATCATAAAATAAACTGATGGCCCATAGAATCATCACCTGAGTACATGTTTTGAAATGCCTACCCTTTACGAAACAGCTTCTAACAAAGCCTTTCCGAGATAGTTCAGAGTAAGAATGCTCTGGCACAGGAGGTTAGAGAGGTGAAAAGAAATGGAATACATTATTAAGAAGGTACCATGTTGTGCAGTGGTTAGGAGTGTCTTCCTTAATAAACTAGCTACAGCTTTTTTAAGTGGAGTTCGGAGGTTTTCCATGTCGTGGGTTATCTTGGGTAAGATGGAAACTCTCTGTGAACCTACATGGGCACAGGCGGCTAAAATTAACACTGCCATAGGATTTAACTGCAAGCAGGAAAAGGAGCACAAGCTAGAACCAAAAGGGAGACTTCCTCATCCAAGCGCTGTCCATTTACACCACCACCGGCCGAAATTCCCATCAAATAGCCATTTTCAAAGGTGTAACGCCAGATTTCTGGATAATTATACTGTGGTCTGTTCTGCATGGTGTGACCTTTGTCCATAATAATCACTGTTCTAGTTGTAATGAGCAAAATAATAATCAAGTGTTAAATACCCTTCTGCCCATTGGAGGAATCCTGGAATGACTTACAGGGCCTTTGGGACTTTCTGACCTCTTTTTGAAACCTTTGTGCAGTCGTGTCTCATGTTGTGAGAAGTTAACAGTCCAGGGAGTGAAGGTCCACTGGTTCAGTCAGACTCTCATTATTCTGTAAAGGGCCAATGGAACTGACAGGAGGAACTGCATCTTCTCTATGCTGGATAAAAGGGTCACTATCCTCTCACAGGCCTGTAATCAAAACCCATTCTCGCCTCACACGAAATTAGACTGCGTTGCTCTGCCAACCAGATTGATGCTCTTCTGTATCCAAGAAGAATGTGTGCGTCTGTGTGTACGCGTGTTCAACTCTGCATACATTTCTGGAAACAAGCGCAGGGACTCAGCAAGCTTGTAGATTTGCTTGTTTCGCTGATTTCAGGGAGCCAGTCTCCGAGGCTCTAACCCCGCTCTCATCAGCTGCGAATGACATGAAAACAGATCCAACTTTGCTCTGCCACAGCCCTGTTCAGGTTGCAGAGAATGTCAGCCACCAGCTCCTCTATCTGAAATGAAAATATTTTCAATTGTCTCTAAATGTGCTCTCTTGCTAGTTTAATCACATAGTAAAAAGAGAACATTTGAATGGAATGAAATCAACACAGTCTGCTGGCTGACATGGAGTTTATGATAAAGCCGTTTCCACCATTTTGCTTCAACCTTTCAACAGGATTCTTTTACCATTTCAGCAATCCATGAATATTAAACCTTTTTTTACTTTCCACTGTCCATTTCAACATTTCAATGTTAGCATCACATCCCAGCTCGTGTGAAATTTGCAGCGCTTTAGATGAAAAGCTACTTTAATTAAACACAACTAAATGACCTAGTAAAGATAAAGTTGCTTTAGGAGTTGTTGTTTTTTTTTTGTTTTTTTTTTAATAGTGAGCGCTCAGGGAAACCGTCAAGTCCTCTACGTTTTTCATAAATCTCCACCTGTTTGTGAGTAATTTGGTAATTTCTGTCTCTACTTGTTCCAATCTGTTTTTCCCCCCTTTTTCTAACAATTGGGTACATTTCCTCGCTTCAAAGCGAAAGTATTATTTGACTGATTAAACACCATCACAAAATTACAGGAACACGAAGAGTAAGACTCTTGATGGCCAATTTCAGAGTACACAAGACAGAGTTTTGCTCACTCGGAGGGGAAAGATTGGGATGCCCACCTTCCCCAAAATGCCACCCTTCCTTCTAAATCCTCATTTAATACCAAATTTTCTTTGTTTTCATAATGCAACTTTCTCTTTTTCTCTCAAGCTTGCTGGAAGAGGGACAACCATGATCACATCATCTTGAGTTATTTTCCCAGCAATCTCTGTGCACTTCAACAGAATATGTTGCATGTCTGTCTGTCCTGGGTGAGTAATGCATCTACATGTAAGGTGAACTTCATGATGTGTAAATTTGGTGAACTGTCCCTTTCAGTGACAGCTGCCTCACACTGCTGAAGAGCAAATGAGGTAACTGGCCTTGCCTTAGTGATGTAGCACCTCTTTTTTTCTTAAGGTTCACATTACACTTAAAGTCTTTAATTTATTTTCCTGCCTATCCTGATATGGTCTTTAATTCAGCCATAATGAAACTAAGAACACTGAAACTGGTTAACAACAACATTTATATACTAAATATATATATATAGATATACTAAATATACATTACAAAAACCTAATTGCTGTGGTATACTTACAGGAATGTAAAATTTCCAATGTGTGATTTTTTTTGTTTGCCATCTCCATTCGGGCAGTTTCTCTTTGACAGTGAGCTTTAAATCTTATTCAAAGGATGACATAAAGTGAAGGTTATTTGTCGATGATATGTCTAATTAAACTGCAAAAAAATTGTATACTCCCTCACGGAGAGAGTGAAGCCTGATTACTTTATTTATCCTGTTAATTCATTAATAGGCAATATTGAATTTATGTTCATTAGCATCACCTAATTAGAACACCCTTGTGTGTGTGTGTGTGTGTGTGTGTGTGCCTGTATGCGTATGCACAATGTATTTGTGCTGACGAAATGGGTTTGTGAACACTTGTCAAATCTATATGTGTTTCTTCAAATGCAAATGCATTTTGGATGAGTCTTTTCTGCTTGTATGTGGTGTACAGGGTACAGTACAGTACCCATCTTTGTGACTTTGGACCCACATATTTAGCCACATGCTTTTATGTGTATGTGGATCTCCCCTGGTCTGTCATTTGGAGGAAAGATTGTCTTTTGAGATACTGAGCAAATACTGAATACATTATTTATTACAATTATCATTAAAGCCTCTCGGATGCGAACAATGGGAATTCACATAGGAGTAGACAACGTCTGCATGATGGTGCTCTCAGGTCCTGTTAATGTAAATGAATTCTAAAACTTCTCCAAAATGAATGCGATCTGCAATGTAATTAGTCCAAACAGCTGTGAGCACATCGACAGGCAAATTGAATCCTCATTAGTGGGAAGTCATTACTTATAAGAAATGGGATTTGTGACATATGAATTGACATAAATAAAACTGGCTTGCATGATTATCAGAACTTTTTCATCACTTCAACACTCCAGTCAACTTTTTGCCCATCCAAAACAGTTTTTACGGACTAATTTGAAATGACAAGTCCTTGCTAACGTGAATGACATTGACTCTGACAGGGAGGTGTATTGAAGCTGTGAAATATGAGTCAGTGGTGTAACCTATGAAAGATGGAAAGAGCTTTTGGGAGTTCGCCTTGTCTTATCTAACCTTACTTTAAATTACTTTGTGAGAAATGATCAACAAAGTTAAAAAAAAAATTGTGTTTTACTCTCGGAACGACTTTATGGTTACCTGAGCAGCTGTGTTACGAAAGAAAAGAAAATCATCCACTCAACTCTCTTACAAACTTTCTTTTTTACCGCCCGATTTTTCTTTCTCACACTTTTTCCCCGACTCAGGAGTTTTAGCACTGGGCCCCTACAGAGTTACTAATCTAAGCAGACTATATTTTTTAGAATGGGCTTCAGTCAGCCACTTTGTAGAGCTGAGTTGTCCCGGAGGTATACCTCGTGCGTTACCCCATCGTCCCCCTGTCGCTGACAGGACCCTATGCCAGTATATTGTAGCTAATACACCTGAGCTGTGCACTCATTTAAATAGCAGCTGTTAAAGATGCTCTCAGCCTATTAAGCTCATTGAGGATTAAAGTGTCTCTGCTTAAATGGCATTCAGCACCTGCAGTTGCACATAGTTTCCACAGCACACAAAAGAAATATTCACGTCTTGTCATAGATGATTGGAGTGACAGTTTGGTATTATTCAATAAACTATGTCACTGAGTGTACTTCCCCTTGTGTTTTGAGTGACTGTCCAACTCTTTCTGCTCTTAGCACTCCATCTTAGTCCTACCTCCAAACAAAAGTTTGACTATTACTATTATTATTATTTTTATTATTATTATTATTATTTGACCACCAGCAAAATGGAGCAAAGTGGCTGAATCTAGTGCTCTTACGCATATTAACTATCTCTGACTCATGAAAGAGTACGTCCAACAATCATTTGTCTATATTATACTATATTGTAGAAAATGTTAGCATGCTAGCATCCTGAGACAGTGAACACTGCCATGCCATGACAGTCATTGTGAACATGTTAGCTTGTCAATGTTAGCATTTAGCTAAAAGCCTACTTTAGTATATACAGTCTTAGTGACTTCGAGTTGTGGTTTCTAACAAGTGGGAAATGGCTTCACTGAAAGTACATACACAACATGGCACAAGTTCAAATCTTGTTTCAAAAAATAAATTCAAAACTATGAAAACAATTATACATTTGTGTGCAATAATGACCACATACATAACAATAATAAACACTGCTGCTGCTACTAATATATTCTCGATGCCATTACAGTCTTACTTTGTTACACGTCAGTTTTCATCCAGTAATGAAACTGTATTCAAACATGCATGTATTTTTTCTCATCCAAGAGGACACACATCACAACTTTTTGAACATTAATCATTTGAACATCACAAATAATTTTAATACACCAATATGGTATATTATGGTACCAATAACTGATTACGTAAGACAGTACAACCCAGCATGAGTTCCCCCAGGTCAGCTGGTAAGTCTATTGTAAAATCTAAAGTGATGATGTGTGACCGGTCACTTTGTTTGTCTTCCTGAGGGGAGGTGATTTGGTAGTGTTGATCCCCAAGGGAGGCTATGCTATGATTCCCAAGAGACGAAGAGAAAGAGACGAAGAGAAGCAGACAGTGAAAATCTGCCAGGGGTGGCGGCAAACAGATAATGAAAGTCCATGCAGAAGAAAAAAACAAACAAACAAACAAACAAGGGAACCAAACAGAGAGACCATAACAGTGAAGACCTATTAAAAAATAAAGCACATTTACACTGAATACTCCTCCAGTGATCCGCCTCCTTTTCCTCATAACAAGGACAGATTAAATTCATCAATGAGGGATAATGGCTTTGACTGTTCATCAGTGGTGAAAATTCCTAATCTTTACTGTATGTACTGTAAAGCCTCCGGAGAAAATGAAATTCAGATGATCTGACAGACAGACAAAAAGAGAATCACTGAGTGAAGTCGCACACAAGAGAATGTGTGACAGGTAGAGTTAGGGGAAGACACAAGAGTCATTCCCAGAGGAAATGCCGAGCTCTGTTTCACTGCTGATGCCTTGTCACTCCAAATCTACCATCTGCTGCCGACTAACCACTGAACTCTTAAATACTACAAGTCTGAGTGAGCAGGTGTTATCATATAGCATTTGAATATTATGTTATTATGGTGAGTCCATTATTTGTTGGTTAACTGCACAATTGTGTAGCTACTGCCTCTTACTAATGGTTATAACTTGACGTATTGTAGCTTGGTGAACTATAAGACCAGAGTTTGCCTTCCTCCTCTCACCCAAAAAGAAGTTAGTCGTCTAGTGAAAATGCTCTCTGGCTGTCTCAGAAGTAATAAGTTTCATTTTAGCTGGCAGCTGCTGGATATGAACTCCAACTTTGGGATTGGCCTCCAAAATCTGCTGTCAGTAAACACAGTGCCATCGGCATCTAGAGACAGCAGGTAGCGCCGTTCAGAGGGACATGTGAACCAGGTGGTTTTCATCAACAGGGCCTTTCAAAGTCAGGGCTGAGTTGGATGATTAATCCATCTGAAGTCAATGCACAAATTTTTTGAATTGTTCGTGGTGGGATTCACCACATTTCAGATCAGAAACAAAGCATTTCGTTTTTCCACCAGTTCCAGTTTTATTATTCCGTACCTGAATATGAATCAACATTTGTGAAAAATATAATAATAAAACTAACAAATGATTAATCAAATGAAACTATTTGTTCTACATTCATTTGGAAGTGGACTGAAATGAAAAGAAAGTCAGCGAAAATATAACCTCTGATTTATATGGAGTTGTTTTTACTCTAGTAAAAAGAAGAAGAAAAACTCTCTTTTCTGTGTTTTTTGGTATGTGTGTGAGACAGAAATTTTGGGGTTCCCATTCACAAGCTCTGTAGTTGGTCATTTTCCTAGATAACCCTTTCTCATAAAAGCTACAATTGCATGGTGTGCAGGTGGGTTGATGTGGAGTACTGACCCCTCTTTATTCCAATCCAAGCTCTGGCTATAGCAAATGCAGCTGTGGTTTTACAGTGCATGGTGCAAGTGAGGGGATGAGATTAATCTAACAAGTCAATTGTCAAATGAGATTCTATCACTTGGTCCCGGCCAGTGACCACGGCCTCCAGTGAATCCTTTCTTTCTCTATATTTCCTTGTTGCCCCTAGTTGGTAATGGCTGTACAGTGGGACTGGAAGAATGAACAACTGGCAGGGAGCTAAAACTCCCCAGGGACCCAAGATGTCAGCCAGATAGAACCAAGATGGAATGAGCCTTTGGTCTTCATAACGGGTGCCACTTCATCAGGTAACAAAGCTCTGTTCGCCCTCCAGGCCATTACATGATGGAAAACAGGGCAGGCAGGACAAAGAAGCCCTCACCTTGGATGAATTTGAGTCTTGTTGTGTTAACAAGGACTCCTATCTTATTGCCTCATATCTGATAAAAACAGTGCGACCATCAGGTCATCAACTCACATTTCATTACTGCCAATATGTACACCAAATGAGTTTGTCACATCACATGCAGTAAATAAAGTAGTAACTATGTGAATTAAGGGAGAAAATGTAAAATCAGATTAACTACTGAAGGATAAATAGCCGGTAAATAGAAGAGTGGCACTATCAGCTGTCTTAGTGGTCTTTGGCTCACATAAATTCGTTCCTTAATTCCTTCCTGATAAAGAAATTTTAATTAAAATTTAGGACTTATATTTTTATTCATATTATATTTTAGGGTAAACATCTCCACACCTTTTTCTGCAGTTGCAGTCTGATGGGAGATATAGTGTTCGTTTGATAAATGAAGCATAAAAATTGAGCTATATGAAACAATCTCTTTAAATGACAGGGCCCAGATAGCTTTACACATCATTATGCTGGGTAAATCACAATCATCATGGTAATGGATGCCCTTGTGGGTGTGAGATGGAGCTTATCTAAGGTATTTGTCTAGGTAAACATGGGTCTTGCAACAAGCACAAGAGGTATTGCACTAAATGATCTGACAAATTATGAGCAGCACAATGTTATGACAGTTTCATGATCAGTTCTCACATGTCGTCCGGTGGATACACACCACATGCTTCTTATAGATTTAGCAGAAACAATTACATCGAAGAAATAAAAACCACTTTCGACATGTTTCTGGCAACTAATCTGGTCTCATCCGGGGGGGGGGGGTTTGGGTTTAAACGCTCTGCTACAAGCTGAAAAAAAAATGTGAAGTACACAAAATTTGAGGAGAAAAAAAATGAAAGGCACAAAGAATGAAGTTGTTCCCATGGGAGAGTCCTTTACACATGTTGATGATGACCTTCTCAGATCATTTCATGTGAAAATAAATCCACAAGAAGAAACATACATGAAACGATGCCGCTGCAGGGTGTAATTGGGAGGGCGGGGACTGAGATTCAATTTATTGATGTGTGCTGTGCATTTGCAAACTGAGAAAGGCATGGATAAAAGTCTTTCATCGGATCAGTTTTTTTGTTGACATTCAGAAAATTAAATTGCCATGTTATAGGTCAGAGTTATTCTTTTGAAGTGTAAAAAAAAAAAAAAAAAAAAAAAGACATTTCATGATCATAGGGTGACTAATTGGTTGCTGCCATCTTGGGAGCCTCTATGATATTAATTGGTGTGGTAGTGGTCCATTAAATTTTCAGTTTTATGCCGTCCGTCATTGTGTAAAGTGGTTTGCCTACATCCCTGAAAATAATACTTCATCAAATGGCATTTTCTAATCTCACCTTTGTAGTGTAATATGCAGAGCCATTGTTCTCTGGATGAAAGCTCGATCGCTCAATAAATTTGTACACCTATTATACTCTGTCAGACAACTTGATTAACGTGATTAATAAGGCTTTTGTTTACGATGATAAATAGCATTGACTCACTTCCAAAGCCTGTAACTGTAATACAATAAAATGGGGAACACTGGTGAATGAGCACACCAGGGTCAAAGTGGAAGGTAATGATGAACTTGCTGCCAAGATGCTTTAAAATTGTTGTAAAAAAGGTTACATGGATCAACGTCAACAGCAAAACAAATGGGTTACACACAGCCTTAAACAATTATTAAAACCATTTACAGAGCAGCTGTCATTGCATTACCATCCACACAATATAATATGATTGATTATAGTCCGCTCTTTCAAAGAGATTAAGAAGTGTGTTAATAAGCTTTAGCTTAGTTAGCCTCAGAGGTGCTGCTTCGAGTTTATTTAATTTTTTTACACGACTGGACAGAGCCAGGCTAGCTGTTTCCCCTTGTCTCTATTATAAGCTAAACTAAAAGTCTTTTGGCTCAAGTTCCACAATTTAGATACACACGAGTGTGGTATTGATCTTCTCATCTATCTCTCAGCAAGAGGCCAAAGATATTTATTTCCCAAAGTACCGAACTAGTCCCTTGAGGAGAGATCTCAATCTTTCTGAAGATCAAAAGCCTTCTGAATCCTGATTCTTTGTTTGCTCCTTTTGTGGTTTCTGCAATCATTTGTATTTGTGATTGGCATTCTCTCGCTTTTGTCTCTTTTATAGATGTTCATAGTCTTACTCGAAGGTATCCATTTAATTTTTACTTCCACCATGTGCAAATATATCTGTGAACACATATTTCTAAAAGCAGAAGACTATTTTAAGTACCCCACCCCAATCTGTTTCCTTTCTCCTTTTTAAAGGGCAACCACTTTAGGGCAAACTCCAAATGCTCTTTTTTTTCTCTCCTGCGTGCAAGTAATCAATTCACTTTGCTTGACCTTGGCTGAAAGACAAAGACGTTTTTTTTCCTCTGAGAAACAAAAGGGAAAAGAAAATGAAACACAGAAGAGAAGTAAGATCCCTTCTATATACAACTGACCTCCAGGCAGTGCTGAATATATAATGTATTTTAAGTTGTAAATGCAGTTTATAAAGAATTTTTGCTGGACAACTTTCTCAGTTGGAGAAGATTCAATATAAGGTCATGTAGGTCTTAGAATCCATCGGAATAACTATGAGAATTAAAGAAAAAGAAAAAAAAAAAGAACCACTAATCTTAGATTTATTATTGGTGTGTTCATAAAACTTTATGAAGCCATTTAATGTGCTCTCATCCACTTTGCTATGCCAACATTAATAACTCACCTCAGTTCATTAATATTCATTTCTGCCTCAAGTTGCCCCAATGGTAGCTACGGCCCACCTGTTTCTGTGGCAGAGATTGGATTAGGATCCAGGATGGCATTCGGTGAACATGTGGGTGTTTTTCTTTTCATAGCAGAGTGAGACCACCGTGTTCACGACCATAATTATTCAAATCAGCATTTATCATATCGCACTCGTTTGTATAAATGGAAACAAAGAGACACATACATACAGACCTGAGATAGACGCATTCCTTGCATGTGAATGTCCGACAGTCTTTATATGAATTTGTGTCTATAAAGAACAATTAATTGATTTCAGTGACATGTTCGTTCCCCGGCTCCTCTAACTCAGAATTAAGCCAGTTTAACTAGAGACACATGGCAGAGTAAAGACTTGTGGCGAAAGCTCTGCAGGTAAGTGGCTTAGCTGAAAAGCAGAATAATTTGCGCGTTAATGAAAAGGTCGCTGGCTGTCTGCTACAGTGGTAATTTGTGCAAACACATCAGAGTTAATCAGGGGAAAGAGCCCGCAGAGCAGAAACAAAAGAGAAAGTAGAATAAAGAAGCCCAAAAAAAAAGCCAGGAAATTTCACTGATGGGTGCTTTTAGAGTCTTTCCAGCATGGCTGCATAAAGTTTCAGTGCATTTGTAATGTCAATGGCTTCTAAATTGTACTCTAACCTTGTTTAATAATATTTATGGTAAACATAGTCCCATGAACCAAATGTACTGGAGGATATCAAGGCTGCCAAAATTGTCCTTATGCTAGAATGCAGTCCTACACACACACTACTTTGTTGCAGTGTCTAAGAAAGTGGGGGGGAGTTAGCCTAAGTGGAATTTCCCTGCCTATTCGTTCCCCCTTATGCCTGGTTAAACATGATATATTCACGTTGTGTCTACCTGTCCCAATGGAATCAACAGGCCACAGACTCAAAAATGTACTCGTAGCCATCTTGAATCTAGCCCATATATTATACTTTGGTAGCCAGTACAAGACAGCTGTAGGAGTGTCTCTTGAAAGTTTCATTATATAGGAACTGTCTAAGCATGCTTTTTTAGTGGCTTCTCTTTTGACATGGCCCCGCCCCCACACTGTGATATATATCGTACAACTAAATAATACATCCTGATAAATGCTGAGTGACAAATGAACAGAAGCACACACCCACACTAATACACACCCTCATGTGTGTAAATATGGGATCAGGCCATACAACAAACAAGCATTAAGAAATCTACTAAAAAGTTTCCCAACAGCCTTTCCACCTTACCCCAGGGCCAAATCAATCTCCTGTTAATAAATGAAACATTATAGGCCGCATAGAGGCAGCATACATTAAAAGATCTATGCTATCGAAAAAGTATTCAGAGAACATTTGGTTCAACAAACATGTCAGGCAAAGAGAATCACAATGATTTTTCGTGCTATAATGTGCTGAATCCCAGAAGAGATAGTTTGCTCGTAATGGATGTGGGCCAAAGTGCTTGTTCTCCAAGGAAGCACTCTCATGACAGCTTAAATATTATTGAAGGCAACACCCTTATTGTAATAGACAACAACGTATTATTGTGCTGTGTGAATGCTATGAGTCTATGCGTACACATGCCTGACTCTGCATTCGCTTAAAATTCAGCCTTGTGTGTGTCTGTAGATATGATGGGATCTCTGGGGGTTTCATTCAGCCCCGCTTCCGTCCTTTTCTTTCTCACTCTGTCTCAGTATCTGTGATCACAATGAGGCTGTGTTTTGTTTCAGCTCATTTTCCTGATAACAGCTAATGAGGAATCACAGTCACAGTCTCCCTGCTTGCCCCTCACAACCAAGCCAATGAATTAATAATGAAATTCTGACACAATGGGTGTGAGCGCGGGGGAGTGGACCTCGCTGAGGATAATGAGAAACACTTGTGACAAACATGTCTGTCTGTCTGTCTGAGTGCACCTTAGTGTGTTACAGACCTGTGTTTATTCGTGGACTCCCATGTGGATTTAACAGTGTGTAGTGGCGTATAAAGTCTGTATCACCAAATTGGATCCTTTGCATGATCATCATCTCTGCATAATGTCTCGTATCTGCTTTGACCTAATAAAAACACGCCGAAGCATGACTCAAGAGCTCAAATTAATTTCAGCTCAGATCGAGAAAAAAAACCAGTCATGCCTCAACAAACTCATTTTCCTGCTTTTTCCATCATGAAATGGTTTATCATTTGAATTAGTCAGCAAGGAACACCTGGGCACTTCATAACCAGTGGTGATTGGGGACCATTTGCTTCAAGGGTTCAATTAAGCATTATCAGCGGCTGGCTTGGCAGCATTGGCTTAGTGCAGAGCTCAAATGCACGGGAGTTATATAACATCAGATTTGACAATGTCCAGATGGTGGCTGACATGATCTGCACAAAAATAAGACAAGTTCAAGAGGGATTAGACCTTTCTGATTTCACCATATGTCATGCCTTAAAGGAACATTTCAACATTTTTGCAGAACCGAAAATGTTCTTATTTGTTTGAAAGATCAATACCACTGTGAAATATGAACCTATGCACAGAAGCGTCCACGTTTTCCTTGCCAACTATCATATATAACACAAGATTAGGCAGAATTTCATACTGCTCCCTTCAGGTTTCACCCCGGTATTTCTTCATAATTAGACAAAAGAGAGTGAATAAAAGATGACACTATGAAAATTCTTGCACACATGGCATGATTTAGTTCAGTAACTCAGTGATATCTGAGTTGATTGAAATGGTGCATGCAGTGAGCCAAGTTCCCACAGGTTCAGCAGATTGGTCCAAGCTGATAGATCAGATACCCATATGGTGAACCTGATGCTATATTGCACTTTCTCTCTCTCCCCCTCCAACACGGAGCAAACTGTCTGATGATGAAACGGGTTTCTGTGAACAGCCAGTCGTCCTCTCACACAGGAGGAGGAACATCAAAGGCGACTGTGGAGACTTCATATTCTCTGTGCAAACACGCAGCTCACCAAAACAAAGCTGGTTAGCACAGCCTGTATTTCAAACGCATTTGCAATTCAAAATCACCGTCCAAAGTATTCACTCAATATAATAAAGTGAACTGTTGAGTGAGCTGTTTCAGAAGCCTTACAATCTGAGACGTCTAATAGCACAACTTGGCTTATGAACTGCAGGGTCAGCTATTATTTAATAATATTATTGCTGATAGCATCTCAGAACTGCTGACCAGGCAACAAGATCAACCTGCAGTATGTGAACAACGCAGAATCTTGTGTTAGTTTGAACATAGTTCGAATAAAGGCAGGGATGCAGTATTGGTATACCAGTGGCACACTGAAAACCTCAGTGAAATACAGACTTAGTGTTAATATGGCGATGTCAGATGTGGATGTGTTCAGTTTATCTGATTGCCGTATTTGAGTCTAATTCTTTGCCAGATATCTTGTTTCAAAATTCATCTTACCAGAACAACAACTTGACAACAACAAAACATCGCTCAGAATTATCAAAAGTCAAACAACGCACTGTTCCTTGAAAACTGAGCAAACCTGTTCTGCTGACTGAGCATTATGACCAGAAGCGACAGAACCTGCAGGTATTTAAACACTGACCTTGATCTTCACATAAACTGTCAATTGTAAACCTCATCACGACTTACAGACTCCCTTGTGTTTTCTGCCCCTTTAGATGGTGTGTTCAAAGAACGCAACGACTAGTTTTGTTATTACAACACTACGATAACCAAAAGGAGCCATGTCCAGAACTGCAAAAATCACACTCAGCTGGTAATAAGCTGCAACTATTCTATCAAAGTCAACTATTTCCTGCAATATTTAGGATAGTTTCTGTATCAGTTAGTGAAAACACCATTGGGACTCACTACATTGCATTCTGTGGTAGTAAATGACTAATGAAAGGGATGGGCTGATGCTGGAAACCCCACATGTACCCAGATGGCCTTTTTGTATCTGTGGGCTATTTCAGTGGTTGCAACTATAAACAATTTTATACCATCTGGTTAGTGATGGTTTCGAGGCCATCTGTCTAATCAAGCATCTCTAGATCCTGTCTATGGTCTACACGAATATCATACATTCATACATATGTAAATGTAAAAATGTTCCTTGTAGATTCCTTAAATGCTATCCAACAAGAGCTGCATCCCCTCCTTCATATGGATTGCTTTATTCAGTAGTAGGACAAACTGTGCTTATTTATTATTTATACACTGCAGGATAGGGCATATTTCCCCTATTGTACAATGCTACACTGGCATATTAGATTTAATGTAAACTATTTTGCTCTCTCCTTATATGGGAGATAGGGAACAGGTTGTAAAGGCTTTCCTGAGTGTACATGCTGTAGTCCAAAATTCAGAAAAATATCCAAATGCTCACATAATAGTTTCGTGGTAAAAGAAAAGAAAAGCTCGAGAACAAAGCAGTGCTTGGTTTGAACGCCACAGGATAATCACAAGAAGCAAAACTCAGACAGGAATGACCTCATTTGGATCCATCATTGAACAGCAATTTGAATTAGCATTTTGTTTCCTATTAAATTAACTCCTGAAAAAATACAAATGAAAAACTCTTTGTAACTGGTGAAAGTTTCTATAATGGTGAGAGATTTATGGCTGTGATCACCTCAGAAAGTTATGGTCTTTGAACTTGGAAAAAAAAAAAGCCAGTGCTTCAAAAATTCAGCTTGAGGTGTTTTTCTGGTGGACAGAGTTTTGTTTTTTTGTAATTTAAAAAAAAAAAATTCTCACCTGACTTTGTCCCTGTGAAATCTGTGATTCTTTCTGCCTCTGCCGCAACCACTCATTTCCTAACTCCACCATGTCTTCCTGTGCAACTCTTACTGTAAATGTTATAAACTAGATGACCAGACAGTTATATCCAACACCTACAGATACACATCTGCATCATATACTACACACACACACACACACACACACACACACACACACACAGGTGGGTAACAAGACAGTTTGACATCTGCGAGCAGGTTTTGCTGACCAGCGGGGGTTTCTAACTGACGTTAGGAGAAATCCCACAGTCATTTAACTCTTCCCCTGGCTGTTTTCACACCAGATCTCTGTAGACTGCTTAACACAAGCTGGACTGTCATGGGCTGTCAGAAGGGAGGGAGAGGAAAGTAAAAGCGGACGTAACTCTGCATATATTGCTGTACGTGCATATGACTGCTGCTACATTGTTTGTATTGCATTTACTGTACAGTGCAGTGTATGTGTGTGTCTGTGCGTGTGTATCGGGGTTGGTGTGGGTGTAAGGAGGAGTGAGCCTCTAATGAGCTCTGTAGCCAGGGGTAAAAGGAGCAGAAACCGATGAAAATCCCTCATGGGACACAATGCCGTTCTTCTGTGTCTGTCTGTGTGTATAGTTGTGTTAGAAAGATCCAGAATGATTGAAGAAAAAGAAAGAATGATGAATTTCATTAAATCAATCTTGTTATTGGGATTACATCAATTAGGAAAGAAACAATTATATTACAACTCTTGGGCTCATTAAGAGTCAAGTGTTGTGACTTGAGGCAAGTGTAATATAAGCGTGTGGTGCCTGTAATCAAGTCAAATCTTAATCAGAATATTTTTAACAGATTTGATACAATGGCAACATGTAATGAATGATTTTGCCAGTGGATTTGTAGTATGGCTCATCCATGTGTGTTTCAATTTCTGCTGGTGTGTGAATTTTGGTGCATCTGTTTGTGTGTGTAACCCAAGTGGACAGAACATATTCTTTGTGTGTGTGTGTGTGTCTGTGAGCACATGTGTAAATGATCACAGAAAGATCACTGAGAGGTTGACAACTTTTGGAGAAAAGAACACAGCTTGACTGTCTGGCAAGTCTAATTTACACACGGCCAAGAAATCTGTCACTGCACTGTGTCAAGTTGCTCGGAGAAAAGTTGAACACGGTCATTCAAGGCCGCTTCATTTCAAAGAAATTAGGATATAAGGTCATAGAAGAGTGTATAGGGAGGAAAACACACTGACTGGAGAGGGAAAATGAGAAAATAACCATATAACGCATGTATGAAAAACAAAAAAACAAGATGGATAGTTAACAGAATGTCATAGCAGTGCACAAAGAAGAAAAAAGCAAACTCACCAAAGAAATTGAGTGTGATAAAGAAGATATGCAAAGAATGAAGCCATAAAAATGAATCATTTATCAAAGCAACCTGCCAGCAGCATGTCACATTCAAAAGATGAGCACTTCAAAAAGTGGTTTGAAATAAATGCAACATCAGGAGTGAGGGCAGATTAGTTGGAGAAATTCGTGTCTTCCTCTTCATAAGATTTTGATGTGCTTGTCTGCCTGTTGCTCCGAGAGCTTAGTGCACCAAACATATATCTGCTGTTTGCAGTGAGCTCCGTAATGCACCGCTCCTTTCCGGCCTTTGTGACACTATAATGAGAAGTGCGCTTTGCGAGATATCACACCGGCTCATAACTCTGATTTTGGGCAACTGTCAAGTCGTGCCTGCGTTGTGAGTTTCTGATGAGAAATGAACGTAGCTGTGCAGAGGCTGAGTGAGGGATAGTCAGAGGTGTGACTGGGCAAGTAGAAAGGAGATTGATTGTCAGAGGGGGAAAAAAGTATGAAATCTGAAATTGAAGCAAGCAGTCAGATTTTGTAAATACATAAACACAGATGCTCCAAGGGCCATTTGTTTCCCTTACAGGGGGCAAGGGCAGCTCAAAGAATCTGTTGGCTTTGTGTAAGGCCTCAACTTCCTCTCATTTCTGCTGTTCTCCTTGCTTTAGTATTGAATATGCATCAGTTAATATTAAATCTCCACCATCCATCACATTCTGTTTCCATTGTTCCCAACTCTCATCTTAAATAGGGAGGAAATGGGAAATGCCTCTTTGTAAAAATGTGACTGTGCATTTGGGAGTTTAGTGAACGGGCCAAGCCATAAATAGTGTACAGCATGGCAGACTAAATTGCTGACAAAAGTGTACATGTATTTCTTTTTTATACGAGCATTGCTACCTCATATCGCATTCCAATTTAGCTTCCCGCTCAGTCAACTACTTTTAACACTGCTAACATTACGGACACGACTGGAGGAATTACTCGGATCTTTCAGTAAAATGAGCAACTATATACAAATACAAATAGTTATTGCCTTAAATGACGAAATGACACTGAAGCAGCAAAGATTTTTTATAATTATTTGAAGTAACAAATCTAAAAGTGCCCCTGATATAGAACACATTTCTCCAAGTTTTTTATGTTACTATGTATTAAGCAGCATTTATTAGTGTGTTAACAGCAGTTTACTGTGGTTGGTCATACTGTGGCAATGTTTATGTTACACTTGGTAATTACAGCTCTGAAATGAATGTAGTGGAATGTTCATTCAGAATATTTAAGGCAGCATGAAATGTAAAATGCAGTTGGAAGGGAAGTATTAGGATAAATGTAATATGTTACGTTCCAACACTGACAAACAACTGAATACACACCACCATTAAAGAATTGAGCTTCATAAATATTTCACAGCTAGACAATAAAGCAAGGAGACACAAAATTTTCACAATAAAAGGTACTTGGATCTGATATAGAGAGGGCTTTGGGGCATAAACATACTGTGGCACTAAGAAAACAGTAAGAAATGAAAATCTCCAGGATTGTGTTGTCTAAACAAATAGCGTCAGGGCTGCTGTACACTGATAAATGTTATCAGAGCAGAACCTCCTGTGAAATATCCTGTTAGATTGGACAAATACAGCCTAGACACATCTGGAAATGGCAGATTTCAGTTTGGGTTCAGTTTTTTTTAACACTATTAAGAGAATCCAAATCTATGACGTATGACCATTCACAGTTGTGGAAACAGAGGATAAAGTGAACAGCGGTGGTAGGCGATTGCATAAAATGCAAATGTGAATTAGTTTTTATTCTGCCAACGTTAAAAATGCATCTCCAAAGACCAGTGAAACGGAGAGGGGAAAGAAGTAGAGAGGGACAAAGTGAAAGCCCATTCGTTTAACACAAACAATACAGTCATCACATAACTCATCAAATGCTGGGAACACACACACACACACACACACACACACACACACACACACACGCTCTTAAATGGCCCATTCAACTGCAGACTGGAGGAACAGTCCCAAGCAGCAATATTTGCCTCGACTCAGCATTTTCTTTTTACTAACAGAAAGACAAATGCTCAAAACAAAAGCCTATCATTGATCCGAAACCAACTGAACCAAAAGCATACAGCAGGTAGGGGAAGCCAATTTGCAGAACAAACAATGATTTTCTAGTTAGGCTGGGGGAAAAAAAATGGTCTGATGGAACTAAACGTTTTCTTGCAAATACTGTTGCTGTTTTGAGAAACAGCGCACATGGAGTTGTTCTCGGATAATTAGGTTTGCTTTCAGATTAGCATCAGGGTGATCAGTCGATAGATAGCTGCAGACTACCATGTGATGAATGAGAATTATAAGATAATGCTAAATGCTTGTGAAGGGGAGTCACATCAGTAAGTAGCCTGAGAAAAATTGGTGAAGATCAATGATTGTTGTTAATAATTACTAGTTATTTACTCAGTGCCAAAGAGTTCTCTCTCTCAGTCATGAAGTTACATGGACTCTCAGACGGATATGGATTCAACTTAGCAAAATACTTTGGTTGCTGGCCAGTTAGAGTTAATATTCATTCATTCAGTAAAGTGGATGATGAGCCAGCTAGTCAGTCACAAAGCCACACAGCATGGCCAGCCTGTCTGTCAGCTACAAAAATAAAAATCCTACATTATTTGGTGGTCAGCCAGGCTGCCAGTCTAACACCCAAAAAGTCACCCAAATATTTGCCGTGCCAGTCACCTCACCTGGTCTGTCAGCCAACCATATCGGCTTTTCTGGCAAAAAAGCGACTGGCTTGCAAAGAAAGAGAGCAAGAAAAAGATACAAAGTTAACGGGAGATATGGTAAGAGAAACTGAGGCACAAATCAAGATAAACAAAGCAGTGGAAAAAAAACAGAAGCTTGACAGAGTACCGACTGGTCAGCAGCAGCTCCAGCAGATGGTAGAGTATCCACTGGATTAATTCAATAATGAATAATAGGCAGGCTGTGAGAAATAAATCTACATGAATGTGTGCCGAGGTGCAGGTGTGTGAAGGCATTTGGCGCTCACATGAAAAATCACTGTAGTAATGATTTTTTTCGTCCAGTTTACAGAATGAGATGGTGTGGGTGAAAAAAAAAAAGAAGAAAAAAACTGTGAGATGTGATAAAGTGGAAATGCGATCACAAAACAAATAGAGAAATAAAGTTACTAGCAATATCTCATTGTCTTAAAGGGGATGAATTAGAAAGGAATGGCAGTTATGGTGAGTGACAGTAGATGACACGGAAGGACTTCTGATGGCTTTAGTTTTAAGAAGCCCAATGCTGCCAAAAGCACATCATCATTACAAACAGTGTCCATATACAAATACCATTATGAATGTGCGCACTTACGCGGACACACACAGATACATATCAGCAGTTATGCCATGGCAGTGTGTATGTGTGTAATAAGAAGAAAGAAAGTGACTGACTCGTGAAAGCGACTCAGGCTTATAGTTTGACATGGCAGCCTGGGGACCAGGTATAAAGGTTGGATAGTATAGATTTGTCAGGAAATAAAAATAACAGGAGTAGAAGTGGGCTCAGCAAACTTGTGTTGATCATTAAACAGCCTTATGAGAGTATACCTGCATGCCTTAACCTAATTCAATTCTTGAAATACTTGTCATCGCCTCTATTTCTGTGCATCCCAATTGCTCTCTGAAGAGATTTATAGGCTTAAATGATTCATAGCGTCACGTAATCACCTGGGAGGAGTGTGGCAGCAACAGCCAGTTGTCCCATCGCACAGAAACACTCATTTAACCATCAATGTTTTCTATTTCCATCCCTCAACCGGGTTTCATCACTGGATGTGAGGACGAAGCACCAAAAAGTCTTTTTGCTTGTCTTCTTGAATTTGAAATTTGGACTGCAAAAGTGACTGTATTGCTGCACATAGCCGCCGAAGAACTTGAAGCTACCCTAAGTTACACAAGTGAAAACTTGTTTGCTGGTGCTGGACTGAACTGAAAACGAGTTGCTAAGTGAATGCGACTGCTCAGTCAGACACCTCGCTTCCAGCTGCTTTTGTGCTGTACGGACTGAGCAGGTCTGCCAGTCGAAACCACTTCAACCTTGGCTCCCTCATCTTAGTGTGAACGCTGCTGTTGACCTGCCAGACCTGAATGGATCTCACCTTCAGGAGTCAAGGGTTTGTCAGGGATCAAAGCAGTTCATCGTGGCTGGTAATTGACTTTTTCCTTAATTTTAGTTGGTCAGTGGTAGAATTGATGGAGGCTGTCTAAGACCTTGTTTTCCAGTGGCGACTATTGAACCAAAACCCTCAGCACAGCTCTGAGTGCATCTTTTATCGGCTTTAGGCTACAAAGTTTTATTTACAAAGTTTTGTAGTGGTGATATACTGAGGACTGCATGTGTCTGGACACATTAATGGCCCCATGTAGACGGCTGTCAAACATTTCCCAAAGCAGAACAAACTAATAAATGCTGTTCTACCTCCAAGGCAGCCAGTAGTTTTCATTTTAATTTCCAATGGCTAAAAAAAAAAAAAAAAGACTAACCCTGTGGAAAGACCTGCCTTTTTGGATTCATTGGGGCTAAAATATGATCCAATCACAAATGCAGACTCCATCATGATGCTCCCTCAAACCACTTTCTCCTTTTAAGATCCTCTTATTGGATTTTACATTCACAAGAATCACATTAAACTGGATTCCTACTGTTATTTTTCACAATTTTATTATTATAGTGGACAATGGAGAAATCCTATTAGCAGCACAAGCCAGACAGTAGCTGTCACGAGTGAGCAAAAAAACTCCAAACTTTTGACATATTGTCTTTGAACTCGGAATATAATACATGCAATGTCACTCTGAGCCACCGTCTACACATTATTGAGTTCAGTATAATCACAAAATGAATCAATCAGAGGCTTTTGTCAGAGACGTTTTGTAAGGCAAGATTTTTACCTCAAATTGCTCAATTATGTCACATTAGACAACCAACGTGTACAGCCAAAACTGCTTCTATTGACAGATTTGTCTGGAAAATACTTTATCCATCTCAATGTTGACAGACAGGCATGACACACTCAACAGGCCAACATCCAAAGATCTCTTCACAAAGACATCTTCGCTGATATTTATCCAAACACTCAAGTAAAATACCAAGTATTTTTATTAGGGATAAAGAGTATTTTTAAACCATAAACCCACAGTTAAAATCCGTATTAGCCTCACAGTCAGCCTCTTTTTTTAGTAGAACACATTAAAGATTTGGCTCTTGGCTGATGGCAAACTGAATTTTTATCATTTGCTTCATATCTTGTGCCAGTTTGGAATAGCCTTGAGGATGGGTTGCCACAGGGAATTGAAACTGCCGGCTGGCTGAATGCAATGAGATGCTGGGACTTCTGGCAATGGAGACAGATGCAGGGTTTTGAGAAAATCATGTTTTCAATTACAAAAGGATGTGTTTTGATTTTTACAAAGTCAATAGACACATTATCTATGATAAGGTCATGACTGACTATGGAGTGGACATCATGGAGCTATCATGGACACAGGAGAGACGGGAGCTGAGCAGCTTGGGCTATCCGAAAGGGAAACAGACGGGAAAAAAAAACATCATGAAGAACGTCCAGGAGCACCACAGCTGTTCTTCTACTCATCTGTACTTCTCTTTCTACTGAATATCCCTCTGCCAACACCTCTTCCTCCGGATTGTTCTCTTTATCAAGTACAGCAAGGTAATGGAAGTGAATGTCTCACGTCTCCTCCTATCATCACAAATTGCATCACACAGAAAAACGTCTGACAGACGTATGTTAAAATTGATAATATGGCACCTCAAACTCTTGCCTGTCCTTTCATTGCTTTTCAAGGTCTATTAACTCACAGCAACAGCTCAGTCACTAATTATATTGCACTTTTCTAATATTAAAGCTAACTGTTAGGGCTGAAATGGATCTAAGCAGATAAAGAGGGTTGTCAAAAGTTCAGGGTTTTTGTGATTATACAGAAATTCAGCATGTGTGTCAAGTTGTTTCAGTTTTAATCCTCTTGTTTTCTTTTTGTTAATACATTTAGGGTTTGGCAGGAAATAATCACGCTAAAACCTACAGTTGTTGTTTGGAAAAAAAAAAAAAATCCAGAAAATCCCATTAAGGATTTGTATATGTCCTGGTTTCATGTAAACAGCCCAGAAAAGGAGATTTACAGAGTCAAAGATATGTATTGTATAGAAGCCAATGTCATGGTCATGTGGGAGTGAGTGTGCACAGGAGAAAGAAGAGCAAGCGAGAGAATTAGTGAAAGCAGCATAGATAACGTTGTTAAGGTTTTCTTTTTTTAAATTAATCATTTTATTTAATTTTTTTTCTACAACCTTGTCCTAGTCGAGGTCTCTGGTTCTTTGATAACTGTCCACTCTTCCCACAGGGCAGAGCAGTTACACCACGTTCCTCTCTAGGAAATATAATACACACACTGCAGTCTGCCTCTACACACATTTCTCATGTCTCACAGGCACGTGTTGAACCAAACACATTACCGCTGCTGGAAACACTGATGTACCCACGCACTGTGGGTGCACACCTAGTCTACGCTACATGATGACACACAGTTGCAGGCGCGCTACAGGAATGAATGAAATGCTTCTACAGTCTCCATGGCAACAATCAAACAATGTAAAGTTTCACTGTCTGGACACAGAACTGTGTGGGTATTCATTACCATAAACGATGATAGATAGCATTGATGGATATTACAGGCTTGGTTCTTAATGGATATCTTAAAAATGCACCCCCGCAGACTTTTCTTCAGAAATTGAATGTGTTTGAGAGGAGGAAAAACTGGAGAGAAAACTGTCTAATGTTCACACAAAACTGAGAACAGAAGGTTCTCATGTTGATCTCACCAACTATTGCGGTTAGTTTAAACTAGTTTAATATTTCTAACAAACTTTGATGAAGAATAATACAATATGACATTTAATATGTTAATTGCTGAACTTTCAGATTCTGTTGCAAACCTAATTTCCAAAGTCGCATTGAACTTCTATTATATATTATATTGCATTTCTAAAACATTAATGCAATGTTTAAATGAACTTGTGCATTCAAGCAATGCAAATTATGCAAATTAAATGAAGAAGCATGACAGCTATTATATCATTATATGACTTTTTGATTGGCTGTTTGTACAAAGGTACATTGGAATACTTGTGCTTTGGCTCCTCATAACAGCTTTATTCACATCCATAAACAAATGTCCTCTATCTTAATCAGTCTGAAATACAAGCAGGTGGTAAAAATTACAAGGGTCATTAAACATGTCAACACTTGTATTCTGCTTGTGAAGTGCAAAATTTAATGTATTGTTCAGGTGTGAGGAGCACTTTCATTACATGAGCATATATCTGCTAATTAAAATGGGCTGGTAAAGTGCTTTTAAATGTTAAGTAGAAGCTAGTTGATTTGAGCATTTCATTGAAACATCATTGTTTCACACTTGACCTCAGGGTTGAGAGACTAAAAGTGTGTGTTTGAGTGTATTTGTGTGTTAAGGAGACAGTTGCTGTTAGAGCGCATTTGTAAAATTAACAGGAAAGAGGTAAAACTGTGTGTGCCAGTCTCAATATTGACTGAATAGCGAATTGTGAGTGTGTGTGTGTGTGTGTGTGTGTGTGTGTGTGTGTGTGTGCACGTGGTTATATGGATTATTTGGTTTCAAATGCACAAAATTTTGTAGGAGTGGAACTCGCACTTGGGTGTCCTCATGCTTTCCCACTGCCTGTATGTGTGCAGTTGAGAGTGCTGTATAAAACTGTCGTAATTTGTATTCCTCTAAGTGTATTTTGTGTGCGTGTGTATGTGTGTGTGCACACATTGTTGCGTTCATGCCAATTTTCGCTTCTCTCCAGTGGTCTCCTCGCAGCAGTGGACTAACCCCACTAGTGCAGAGCTGTCAGTCAAAAACAGCCTCACTCACACACACACACACACACACACACACACACACACACACACACACACGCTGGAATACACTCCTCAGTCCACATACAGCACGAAAAAGCTGCAAAAACATTCCAGCCCATAGACATACATACACTGCATTGGTCACACAATTAGAGGCAAGCAGGCACTGTTGGGTGAAGCCACCTCCACGCAAACACAGAGACAAACACAGAGACATGCGCACACACGCCCGCGTGCGCGCGCACACACACACACACACACAACTATAATCAGCAGAATTGGTGATTTCATTGAATGCCTGCCTGCTGGTACAGAGATAATTCTGAGAGATGAACCGTGGCGAAATACAATGTCTATTCAGTAGCAACTTCACTTGACTCACTGACAACAACATGGTGAGGCTCACCTCGACATGCTGGAGGTGTAAAGGGTCACACAAACACTTTGGATCATGGATGGCAGACATTAAATAGTGTGTGAGTCCTCTCCCTCCAAAGTAGTTTAACTTATTCATCAGACTAAACAAATTCAAATAACTGACACAAACCAAGCTACACACTCTTACTATGTAAAACAAAGACTCTCATCCAGGACCTGGGGAGTGAAGCACAGCTGCAACACCTGCTGTAATCCAACATAAACACTCCACCGTTTCATCTGCACAGCTACATATACAGATGGGGAAGACAGCACCAGGAAGTGTAATGCAAATGCATAAATCCAACCCAGGCTTATTAGTACACAATGCTAAGTACATTTAGCAGTGAACCAAGGGAGAACATACACTATGAAAGAGAATATAGTAACACGCCAGTATTTATGCAACAAGTGTGGACAAAAAAGAACAAATCTACTATACCTTCTTTCAAGGCATTTAAATATTTAGCAGGAAAAGCACAAGTGTAATAATAAAATGTAATAAAATAAAGGTTGAGTTCCGTTCAACTACTGGAGTCCAAACTGTCCACAGAAATTATATGCATACTTTACTTAACTATTTTCTCAGTTATATTGATTGTATTGAGGTTTGTTTTTATTGTTTGTTTATTTTAAAACTTTCACATTTCCCCAATGATGATGGCTATTTGATCTCACTCTGGAAGTGATCACCCTCCTTTTCACCCATTTCAGTCTCTCATTCAAACCCTACTACAGCCTATTTTATTTAACTGTCCTGCCTCTAAAGATTACCTTTTATCTTCAGTCAGAGACAATATAATTTCTACTTTTAATGGTATACGGCAAAAGGATTGGGAGTAGCTGCACTGATAATGTTCTTCCAGGCCTCCACAATTCAGCTGATGAAGCAGTGTGTCCTATAATTGCCTGAGCTATAGAAAAGATATGGGGGTTTTCTTGAATTACAACAGTCGGTCATCTTTGTATCTGTTAAAACCTATTTGAAGTAAATTATTGAAAAGGAGAGGAGGCGCTGAGGTGCCTTGACAAAAGCTGCCAAACTTGGTTTTCCTAGCTTCTCCACTTGTTATTTTGAATAACACTGAAATACAAATTGTCAACATAGTAAACCCTCAGCATATGATGATAAAGGTCTGTTTTCAAGTTGGATTATGCAAGTGCGTAATCATACTTAAGTCTGAAGTTTCTGAAGAGTATAAACATCAAACACTATGTATTCACTTGTGGTAGCTGTTAATTTGCATATGCAACCTCTCTCTCACACACACTTTCCTTTTGGCCTATCATGTCAAATCAAATCAGACCAAGAACAGCAAACAAGTCAGCATTCAATTAACTTAATGAATGATGCTTGTGGCCCACTTACATATGAATAAAAATCATATGCTAATTATTGTTTTGAGCCTTAGTTTTGAGTTGTTAAAAATAAGTTTGCTAATAAGTGTTTATTTACAGCACTCAGCAGAGTCTAAGCACAAGACTCAACCTGCTGACATGTTAAAAACAGTCTGTTCTCATTGGACAGGGATCTATTAAACTTTCAAGTGACTCTAGTGTTCAGTCATAACACAAAAGGCAGGATGAACACATGCACTGAAATTCGAGGTTTTTTGGGCTGCATGTCTAAAAGTTCATAAATCTCTCAAAAAAGTTGACATCCCTTGTGGTGTTAAACTATGAGGACAGCTGCAGAAGAAAATACCAGCAGAGGTACAAAGATAACCTTAAGGACAAATGCAGGTCACTTCGCTGCTTCTTTACTAATTTGAAGCCTTGTACATATCAGATACACATGCAGTATTAACACGAGCTTGGTAAGTGTTTTGTGGTGAAATAGTGCGTACAACACATAAACATGAAATATTGAGGCCAGTGCATTTTCATATGTGATTATGGTAATCACCATTGTTAGCCCTAATTGCATCATAAAGGCCAAAGTACACAGAATGAGCAGCATGTTATTATAATAGTGATTATGGAAATGAACACAGAATCACAATAGGGCTCAGAAGGTTTACAGTATGCTTTGATCTGCCCAGCAGAAAGCACAACTGTGACAGTCATATGAAGGCACAGTAAAATGCTTCGGTGTATAAAAATTGTCCTGATGTTTCAATGACAAGCTTGCCATAAATTGCGTGCTTACAATTTTTTTTTTTTTGGTCTGTAAAAATAAGCGTAGCATTTGTGCAAGTGGTGGCAGCGTTGCGTATAAGTGTGCATGCTAATATGAATTAGAGAAGTAGCAAACAGCGGTATTAATGGTCAAATAGGGCACCCAGAAAAACCAAAGGCCGCATACGGAGAAATAAAAGCCTTCAGAGAACAATAATTATAAATCCAGCAATTAAAACACCACTGCATGCCAATCTGCAGTTAAGTCCTCTGCATTATTCATGTGCTGACAGCCAAACAAATATTATCATATCAAATATTAACATAAATTCCCACAAGACAGTCATACCACTCCAGAACTAAAAAGGGCAATTTAACGCCACATTTGAAACAGTGAAAGGACTTTTTTTTACTATATTCATGTCAGGAGAAGTGCAGTGCTTCAGTGGAAAACATCACCGAAGTGTTTTGACATTGGCACATTTACTATATATATTTAATTTACATCGAATTTCGTTAAATTCAAACATTCCTGGGATTTTCTAGTATTTTCTTGAGGTATTTGACTGAATAATTTGCAAAGGCAAGATTCAAGTGAAATGACATTTTAACCTACATTCCATTGGATTATTAACAGTCACATTTTTGACTTCCATCATAGAAAATTACATCTAAAGCACTCAATTTACAGAATCAGAATTACTCCATACTTTGCTGTGTCATTTATGCTAAAAGACATTGAAAGGAAAGTAGGTGGCTGTTCACGTATTCAGTGGAAAATGAGATTAAACCTTTACATCCCTCCCGTATGTCTTCAAAACACTGAAGCATTAACAAACGGAGGTCCAGGTGAAGCCTCTTGGCTCTCATTATATTCAGATACAATCACTAATTAAGCAAGACACAATGCAAAACAAGCCATTCTGAGATGGTAACTACGAAGCCCTGTCTCTCCTTCCTTTCTTAATATTATCCAAGCTCCACAGGGATTATTTTCTTTGTCTGCCTGTCTTTTGTTTCCTCTGTAATCATCAGGAAACATAAGAACAAAGGGAGGATATGACCTTTTTTACGGATTCCAAGCATACTTAGTGGGCAATTCTGTCTGCCTCCAACTTTTTATCTCGTATGTCTTTCCTATGTCCTTAATCTGTGTTATACAGTCTTGATTCATCTGCACCACGTATACCTGATTACAATCATACTCAAATAATTTATTTTTACTTGCAGTGTGGCTCGAGGAACAACAATGCCGTATGCCACTCTGTCCAATACTTCAATTTATGACTGCCTAAATATGTATCATGATTTAATGACATTCCCATCTGCTGCGTTGGGGGTTTGGGGCAATAGCAAATGCTAATTAAAGTAAGGTCTATTGCAAAAAAACAAAAACCAAAAAAAAAAACAAAAAAACATCAAGCCAATATCAATAATAACTTTGTATTATTAGTTTTTTAAGTTATTAGTTTCTCAGTGAATTCTTTCTGGAAGTCTGGAAATCAATTACACTGATATTTTTCAGCCATTGTTCTAGTTCGAAAAAGAAATTGATCTGAATAATTATGATTTTGTCATTCAGCTCTATCAAGGAGGTTATCATGATCAATAACTGAATTCAAATTGCCACCTCAAACTTCATGACAGGACCAAAGCAGAAGTGAGGTCAATATAGAGCAATAACTTCTGTCCTCAGAGGAGGTTGTGATGAATGGGGGGGTGACAAAACGCTACGCGCGTCAAACTGTTTTAAAATTGCCTCTTTTATCCAACAACCTCTCTGACTCACTTATGACAATAATTATTCTAACCTCTACTTCCTTCCTTCAAATCTTAAACACAAACAGGTAATTTTTGTGCCTTAACCTAACCAAGCAGCAGCTGTTCCACGACCATAACACCACATTTATTATCGTTACCATGACAACAAATGTCCAGTATACCTCACATGGGTTGTAACTGTGCATAGAGACAACATGATAGATCTGCTGTTAATGGTGGAGAACCTATTGATTAATACCTACATAATATTAGCATGCAAATTATTATGACTGGGCTAGAGATGCATTGGGAATAAATGTTAAGTATAACGAAGTGTCACTTGCAAATTGAATTGCTTATGGAAACTTGTTCTCATAAAACATTTAAAAAAAATACAAGATACTTCATGTCAATTTGAAAAGATGGAAAATGCATCGGGGGAAGTTAAACGAAGTTGCACCTGCGTTTGGTGTTTATGGCAGAGAGTGGATATATTTAATCCAGCTAAAGCTCCTCTGGATGTGAAATGCATTTTACAGTGATGTCAGCTGTAGAGAAAACCTGGTGAGTCGGCCTGTCAGTCTGGCTCCTCTTATGTCTGCCCATCTTTGCTCTCAGTCTGCCTACCCACATCTATCACCTAGACTTTCTCGCACTGTCATTTCCCCATCTGCCTCAGTACCCCAGCTTCAGGGAGCTTCATTCATTCATCTTCACACTGGGCGAGGGCCAACATACAGGGACAGACAGACTCAGTCCTACTCACTCAGACTTACGGACAACTTAGAGTCACCAATTATTTTAACCTAGACATGTATGCCTTTGGACGGTGGGAGGAAAGCAAGAACTGGGAGAACATGCAAACTCCCCACAGAAAGGCCCGAGGCCAGGAACCGAACCTGTGATCTTCTAGTTGTGGGGCAAATGTTCTAACCACTATGCCACCATGCTGCCGGCTTCAGGGATCTAATCCTCAGATTTAATTGTCTCCTGCCCCTCGGATTTAGCCACGCTTACAAGCTGGTAGGGCTTCTCTGGGATTTTAGAGATCCTTTGCCCTTTTAAAACATTCATTCAGAGGGGCAACTTTTAAGCCACTCAGTGACATCCCCTAGACATCTGCAATATAGCTCTGCTTAATGCAATAGTTAATCCCTCCATTATGATAAGGATAACACACAGAAAACAGAGACTGAGAGACAGAGAGGGAACAATGAATAGGAGGAGAAGAGAAGAAAAGAGAAGAAAAGAAAAGAGAGGACTTGACCTGACATGTTACCAGCTGATCTGACCTTCTGTTAAAGCGTTGGTGTAATGACTCCTACCATACAGCAATTGACCACAGACATGTTGGAGAAATATGGGAAAACATCCAGAAACAAAACAACAACAGAGCAAGAAGGTGATGCAAAGAGAGATATCTAATGCTGAAGGACAAGAGGGGTAGGGATAAATACAATATCTACACATTACAATGCCATCAGTGCTAACTTTGTTTTTTTTTTTTCCTTATTTTAATCTGATGGCTGCTCAGACAGCCGCGAGAGTGGGAGGATCTAGTTTGACCCGCTGCAGGAAGTGCATGGCTCCTCCTCATGAAAGCATTAAATGTGATGACGACAGCCAGAAGCAAAACACCAAAAGAGAAAAACAAGTTGTAGTACAATATAGAGATAGAATACACAGGAAGTAATTCTGCCTTCCAAAGCAAACTTAATTGATCCAAAGCAACCATACTGGGGTCAACAGGAGTCTGGCTTGTATCTATTCAGTGGGGATTTATTTGCCACTACATAAATACCACACACACAGAAATAAATATCACTGTGGAAACACAGAGAACTAACAATGGAGAGGAATAAAGAAAGGGAAACAACAAAGGTAGGGGCTAAAGAAGGAAGTAGGATAGGAAGATTAGAAAGAGAAGCAGCAGAGGGGAAAAAAAGAAGATTTATAAAGAGTCACAGACTAGAATGTAATTTGGGGTTTTCATTTCAGGTGAACTTTTTCCTTTTTGTCTCTCTCGCTCTCCCCCCCTCAGAGCCTATAAAAGACTTTACACTTGACTGAGATCCATCAACTGACCTATTTTCAGGGATGCTCACTCTCTTTTGTGTTGTTATTTGGATTGTTTACATTTCTGCATCCCTGTGGCCACAGAGCTTAGTGTGTGTGTGTGTGTGTCTGTGTGCGCGGTGCACGCAGGCTGTAGAGAGTTTTAGTCTGAAGTAAACTTTTAAGACCAGAGATGGTGGCTTGGTCTCTCTCTAAAGTGCATCCCTTCAGGAACAGCAATATTCACCGTTTGTCCACTGACTCAGCATCTGCACCAGCATCACGGTGCTTCTGGTATGTAAATGTTTACTGGTGTTCAGCTGACTCATGCAGCTTCATCTATGCTGCCCAGTACATCCACACTGTGTTAATCTCAATGGGGCCAACAAGGCAATTTATGACAGAAATTAAAGAAAGGTAAAAATGGAGAGGGAAGCACAAGCAGTAGGGCAAAGAGGGATGCGAGAGAAGAACAGGGACAGAGGGGGTTAGATAAGCGAAGGGTGAAAGCAAAAAAACGAAGAAGGAAATGAAACAGAAAAAGATGCAACACGGCAGCAATAAGCAGGATGGCAAAACGTATGAGATTGAGGGACAAAATCAGAAACACGAGTGAGTGAGGACGGAGGGGGAGGAGAGTTGAGAGGCAAAGGCAAAAACATCCTCTATTACATTCAGAAAAGAGGGAAACAAGGGATGCAAGGCAGAGATAAGAGGAAGTTGATTAAAGAGGCACAACCAAAGAAAAGAGGTCCTGTATTTAGCATTCTCCTGGCGCTGCAAAGGCTTATTTTCATGCCCTAGTTTGTCAAAACGAAGAGGGAGCCAGAGGGTAATGGCAGAGGAGAGACAGGAGGCAAGCACACAGAGATAGTCATGTTATATGATTGAGACAGTGAGAGGGAACAAATGCAAAGCAGACTGAGTGAGAGATAGAGAGAATGAGGGAGCACTTCATCTAATTATCAAACCCTCAACATCATTTCACCGTCACATGCCGCACTTCAAGGGACAAAGTGTAAAATCACATTGTTACGCAGATGTTGACAATTACATAAGAAAAGAGCCTTAAAAAAGAAGGATGCTGCCTTTTTTTTTTTTGCGTTGGTAACATCTTGTTTGTGATGACTCTATTGAGGAGGTTTGTGTGATTGGCAACAAGTTACAACACTGTGTAGAGTCCGTTCATGGTCAGACTTTGAGTCAGAAAGGTTGTTAGTGTGTATTAAAACTGTTTCACTCTCAGTGCTGCTATTTTTTTTTTTTTTTAATTATTTCTCCTTTTTTTGTCCTTTTTATATTTCTTTGAGTGTTGGAGTTTATTATGAATCTATATTTAAACACACTATTGATACCACCATGCTGGATACATGAGATTGCTTTTTACCACCCTGAACTCTGGACTGTGGGACTTTTGCACAGTAAACGACAAACGTGTCTCTCCCCACGTCCCCTCCTTCCATTTCAGTAGCTCCTCTCTGCTCCCCGTTGTGCTCTCCCCACTCCTGCTTTCCTCCCCTTTTCTCCTCCCTTCTGTGCAGCCTGTAGGTGGCATAGAGGCTTGTAAATTGGCATTGAGTGCAGGAGCGTAATCTGAATACCCATTTTTGCTCCACAGCCATCATGAAAGACTCTGTCGCATCCCCTCCGTTCCGCCACACTCCTCTTAGCTTTCACTCTTTTTGCATTCCCATCAAACACACTCGTCCTGTCCTCTCCAATTATCTATTTTAACTCTGCCTATCTCTTGTCACCCTCCTGCTTTTCACGTGTGCTCTCTCCTCTCACATATTTACTTCCATTCTTTTCATCTCATCTCATTCATTCTCCACTCTTTCTTTTCCTTGCATCTTCATTTTGCTGCCTTCCACTCTCCTGGCCTGTGCTGCTCTCTTGGTTCCAGTCATCCGATTACTCTGTTGCCTCCAGCCAGTGTGTATTAATAACACTGTGCCATTTCTACGCACGGACAGAAGGAGAGGGGGAAGTGACCATGAGCGTTAGGCTGAGGAGAAAAAGAGCAAAAGTAGACGAAGCAGGAGAGAGAAGCCGTCAGGTGTCTTCGCATTCCATCACATACGAACATGGATTGATACCAATCACACGTCATTGAAAGTCAAAGTTAGTTATCTTTCCGAGTAAACAAATCTCAAAACAAGACTAAAAGCAGTAATGTGTTAGTGCATCTCACTTTATGGGACAACAGCCTCAAGGCCATTTATTTCTATTTAATTTACTTCTACTAATTTACTAAAAAAAACATGAATAAACTGTATAAAGTTTGGCAATCCATGCAATACTTTATAATTTCAATTAAAGTGGATTGTTGTTTGGTCATTTAAACAAATCTGCTGACTAAGTTAAGCGAGATCTGTAAAAAGAATAGTTTCATGTATTTGCAGCATTCAAGAAAAATTACAGAAGAAATACTTCATTAAAATCAACAATGAACAACAGCTGCAAGTGAAGGTAGAAGTTTTTTTTTTTTTTTTTTTTTAAAAAAAAGGTCATCATGTACATTAATTATGTGACAGTGTTGTAGGGCAGCAGCCCCCAACCTTTTTTGCACCACAGACCAATTTAGTGTGAGACAATATTTCCACGGACCGGCCTTTAAGGTGTGGCGGATAAATTCTACAAAATAAATTGATACAATTGGCATAAAAACTGTGCTATTTTCTAAATATCATAATAACCAGTCCGTGGGACCGCTGTTGTAGGGAACTATATGATGGAGAAACGGGAGTGTGTTTCTGAGGAACTTCTGGAACCGAGCTGTGTTTTTAACTTTGTGAAGAAAGTCACATACAATGAACCACCAGGTGACACAGCATGGGACCTTCACACAGCTTCTTCTGCAGGGCCCCCTGTCTCTTTCTCATCTCCCCCTTTTTCATGCCAACACCTTTTAATTTCCTCTCTTTTTCTGTTAGCACACTTCCTACCTTCTTTTTTCTTCATCTACCTTTCCTCCGATGTTTGCTTCCCTCACCTTCCCTCAATCTCCATCTTTCATCTATCTATCGCCCTCCTCCTCTGCACTCCATTGTTCTCTCTTCTTCGCTCCTCTCTTCCCCTGTTCGCATGCCTCCCCGATCATTCGTTCGCTCTCCTGCCACCTAATGGGGTGCTGTTGCTATGGTGACACGGGGCGAGTATGCTTGCATTTCAGTGCGGGAAAGACGATAACCTGTAAAGACTCTTTCTCTCTCTTTCACTCTCAGTTTCTCTTTTGCAGCTTCTCTTCTGTCAAATTCAAAAGCACATTTGAAATCACTGCAAAAGCCACTGAACATACATCACTGCAGCACTGATTAATCTGACGAGAAATATTTAATGAAAGCATTAAGGCAAATGGAACGCATAGATAAATGTATATATGGTTATAAAGTATGCATACATAAAATTTACATATAAATTACTCTCACGTAGACTTCAAACATGCTGCACATTGAATTTAGAGGCGTTCGATTAGGCACCTGTTTCTCTAAACCGACTTTCTGATGGGATTTTTGTAGGAATATCTCTATTTATATTCTATTGATAGATACTCATGCTATTCATTTCTACAAATTGCCAGTGAATTCACCCCTGGGAAGTGTTGTGATTAATTTTAAGCTTTAATCTAACTCTCACAGTTTTACCGGTGACATCTTTGAGCTTGGACCGTGGGAGGTAAAGATGGACTTTGCTAGCATTTATCGGCTGTTGAAGTATGACTTCCTTTGACTTATTGTTAGAGTCATGGCCACCTCGTCTAAGACTAGAAGGTCATATTACTCCAATGGTGAGAGAAGGAAAAAGAAAAAAAAAAAAGTTAATTTCAGCCTACCATTTCAAATATGGTCTGCTCCATAGATCATTTCTGTTGCCTGCAGATATCGAAGGTTTTGGTCACATGTTCACATACAGTACAAATGGTATTTAGCCAAATCAAAGTGGCAGGTGCCAGATATATGTACATATGTATATGTATATATATATATAGTGGGATGTCTTATGGCTGTGCAAGCCATTGATAACTGCATATTTCTTTTAACATATAACAAAGTGAAAATTGCATCTTTCCATCAGTGAAATGATCTGATCTCTGTACCTCTCTTAATAAATCGTTTATTTTCTTTTGAATACATTTTCTTTCTAATGGTTCCAGAGAAATAAAACACAATTTTCTCCTCAAAGGAAACATGTGGGCTGCTTTTGCCATTGATCATAAGATCAAGACACACAGTAGTTAACCTTGTTCATTTTTATATTATGGTTCAACAGATAACAGCACTGTTATCAGGAGATGAAAAGCATATTTCCTTATATTTTGGACTTTCAACCTGCCACCTAATGACAACGGGAAGACTTTTCTTTAGCAACAGCGATTTATTATTAGCTACAACAGCAAACATTCAGGATGCAACAGTGTCATCACCTCAGACTATCAGTTCCAGTTATCTAAAAATTACAGGCGCTTGTGGTAGGAGGAATTTGGATGTTGGAACATTTTTCATGTAAATGATCTTCTTGTTGGCGCTATGGATGGCAGCCATGATGAACTGATATACTCGTTTGTGATTTAGAGGGAAAAATAATTAATATGATAAATTAATTCTGTGAAAGCCAATTCAAAACATCATCAGGGACAAATCTGTTGAAATCATATTTTCCCAATAGCTGAGAGGATTTCTTGCTGTGAAACAAGAAGCTTTTTTGTGTGTGATGGACTTAAATGTGACATTAAGGGAAAAAAAAAAAAAAAAAAAAGGTATTTCCTGTCACCTTTTTGTCTGACACTTCTGCCACATTCTAGTAGAGAGTAGATACCCACCACAGCTTTCACACCACAAAATGGGTCAGCATCAGCAAGCCTCCGAACTCTATTTCTGAGCGTCAGACAATCACATATGGAGGTTTGACCATAATGGTCAGAAAGCATTCATAAGTTTGTCACATAGCCTTAGCATGAATACAGTCTACATTTCCTCGAGGCTTACAAAGAATGTAACGACCTCAGCATCAAGTGTCATTCCTCCACACGCCAACAGCAGCAGTGGTAAGCCACGCCAACGTTAACTGTTCTCTTTGCATGCTAACCAGTGAGTCCGACCCATCTCTATGCTTTGCTATATTCACTCACTGTCGCTCAATTTGCCCTGAAGTCAAAACACAGCTCAGAAGATGTATTATAATCTCTTAGATTATAAAGAAAAGGATGGCTTAAGCCCTTGTCAAGCAAAAATCACCACAACCAACACCCTGGAGGAAACCATGTCTGGCTGCACAAAACAGCTACAAATACCCTTGTTTACAATATGGGACCCAATTTGGATTATTAAACATCCAAAAATCTATGAAATCAGAAAATGTCTGCCTATTGTGCAAAATAACCCAGAAGTAACAACAGTAATAAAACTTTTCTTCCATTTACTGAGCAACTATGATTATCACCCTCTGCTATGACAGTCACTAAACAGCATCTACAACTCATGGGCAAGGATTTATATAATGCATATAACCTCATCTGTATTGTGAGCCTCCTTCTACATCTGTCAAACCTACTTTATCTTGCCTGAAGGCATAGAGTTTGACTCTACAACTTTAAACATATTTCCTTCACTCCTCCCTCAACCCTTCGGGTTTCAAGAATTGGAACGATCATTCCTTTGGTGAAAAAATGTATGAAAATTTGGATCAGATATAAAACAACAGGATCATGATAGCATATTGTGTTATCTGAAACTTGGTTAAGATGCACTGTGAGTTATTCACAGGCAACTTCTGATTTCAGCTTTTGGCTCAGAGGTTATGTGTTGTGCAGAATAATCCTGTTATGCATTCTGTTAGTGTATACAGAAATATATCAGTAGTTGATTGGGTAATTAATCTTCTATCTCTTTGTAAAGGCTTAGATGTGATGATAGAATTCTGTAGCATTCGTCCTTCACACATAATTACTGAGGCTTAATTATCTCTGATCAATTTAATTTTAACAAAGAAACAGAGATATACTGCCCACTGTCCAATGGCTTCCATTAGAAGTACGAGAATAAAAAAAAGGATACTGATGAGCAGGTCTTTTTGAATGGCAAGCCTGATTCACGACAGAGGTGAAACAAGCACAAAAATGGAACATGAACGGAAAGAAAAACATCATGATGAATAACACAGATGCCATGAGCGGTTGTAGAGGGATTGAGAGCATAAAAACACCCAAATTCAACAGCTAGACAAGTGCATGATTGGAAATTTGTATTATGGCTACTGGTGTGGTCTTAAGCAGAGCATCCTTCAATGCAGTGAAGTCATTATCATGCGTCTATGAGTATGTATAGTCCAAATACAAGTCAGCAATTCTCTGTAGAGACAATTCCATCATCACTGCTTGTATGCACCTCCAGTCAATTTAAGATAACGCAGCTTTGTTGTGATTGATTTTTTTAATGAATGAGTTTGTGTAGACAGATGTGTATTTGTGATTCTGGGCTTTCTCACCTTTAAATGTATTTGCAGATTTATGTGTTTTGTTTTTTCTGGTGTGGACATGAAAGAAATTCTGTGGCAGGGAAAGAGGGGATGAGTGCCGATGGGAGAAATGCTTCTGCCCTTTGTTCTTTTTCTTTTTTTAAATCAAGTCATGACTCATTAACACTAAACCACCACCACGCACCCTGTAGGCTACCAATTTATGAAGATGCTCCTCATGGTGCTGGATAGCATCCACATTCTCACTTATATGCCAGTTGGAGTTGGCTCCAGTCGCTCCACCATGGACTGATAAGTACAAGCACTCGCTGGACAGATGGATGGGTGTTGACTTTGTTTAAGCTGATTTTGTCTTTGGTTTTTATTGACAAGCAAACTCTTTAAACTTCAACATTCAGTTCTCAAAAGTCCACTTCATAGTACGAAGACAAACATCTGGAAATACAGGAAGAGCAAGGAAGGGCAAAGGTGACTCCTCTATATCTCCAAAATTAGCAGTGATATTTTTACTTCCCAAACAAGCAACATTTCAATACATTAGAGTTCCTGATGAATCGTCTCCCTCTGCTTGTTTTCATGTTATGTCTCTGCTGATTTTTTTAATCTTGTTCTCCTCCTCATCCTTATGAATGTGAGCCAGCTCCTTCTGCAGGCTTGCCTCCAGTACCTCACACCTGGTCTTACACCGTGCTTCACTCCTCTTTACCTCTCCTTCTTTTTGAGTGAGCAAGGCCAAAAAGGGTCTATGAAGGCTTTGGTGCCATCCTACCTTTTTTTGATGACCCTATTTAGCAGCATCCATTTGTCTAAGCTCCTCATGGAGCTGGTTTTTCATCTGCCTCTGTCCATTTTCTAGGTTAACTTGTTCTTTCAGAGCCCCGTTTTCCTCTTTGAGAGAATTTAACTGTGTGGCTGCAGGGCAGAGGGTATCTCTAAGGCCATGTAGTGCTGTGTTTTGAAGGAGTGGGTCAGTGTGGTGCAGCATCACTGAATCCAGTCCGTATTTGACTTGTGCTGTGAAGAGCTGCAACGGCCCAACTACCTAAAAAAAGAGTCAGACAGCTAAAACTATTTTCACAACAACTCATCCCTAACGTACACGCTGAACCTACTTTAGTCTTTGCATGACTCGTCGACACACTCCTCCGTGGAGAGCAGAAGTATTTGTTAAAGTTTATGGCTTTAGAAAATCCCAACCCAATGCTAGATTTCAATAATTTCAATCTGTAGAGATCAAGTGCTGTCAGTCAAAAGCCTTCAGGAAATCTATAGATCCAAAAAATTCCAGCTTGAATGATTACACGCAATCGCTTTGAGAAACAGCTTGAATACACCTCAAACTGAGATTTGAAGCCAGCACAGGGAAGTTTTTCTCCCCCAGTAGATGAATGTGAAACCAATTATCTACTGTCACTCTCTTCACATCAGACTTCCATCAGTCTGCACAATGACGACTGAACATTAACAAACATCTTTTGGAATGGAGAGAGACGTGCAGCCTATTAACACTTGTAGTAGAAAACTTTTTTTATAGAAAACATGCCACATATTCGATAAAAATAAGATGAGTCAAGCAATCCAGAGCCCACTTTCCCATTCAAATTCAGCTTCTACTGACACACATCTCTGTCCGTAAAGGCCACTGCAGTCCAGACTCTGCTCACACACACACACAGCCTCACACACACACAACCTCACACACAGCAGTAGCAGACAGATCAGAGGGCAGTTTGTAATTCCATTAGCTGAAAGGTCAGTTTCTCTCCATTAGCTCTGCACAGTCTGCCTGGACACATATACTCAGGTGTTAACTTTATAAACAATCCATTAAAACACAAATATAAGTACAAATAGACGGGTGTAGAATAGCAATGAAGCAGGAAATCAATTCAAAACGTAACATTAGGAATGACATTGTTTTGGGGCAGAAGGGTTTATACGGAGTGGGAGGGTTTAGTGTTAAGTTTCTGCTCTGCAATGCATGCGTTTGCATGTTTATCAAGTGAGTCATGAACACTAGGCCTGTATTTGTCCGCAGGCATTCAACCACAGTACGAAAATTAAACCACACAGTCACTGCACCCTTTTTCTCCATCTCCAGCTAGGTGACATTTATTGGACGCACCGCGGCAGAATGCTAACATGGCCCACCGACAACTGGGAGAGATGGAAGGGAGAGACACGGTGGTAGAGAGGATAAGGTTTTCATTTTTTTGGCAGGAAGCAAGAGATACAGCAAAGAATGAGCTGAACCTTTGAGGGAGTGAAATAACAGATATGAAAGTCACTGGCTTTTTTGTAAGAGACAGGGAAATGAAGATGGATATTTCAGCCAAAAATGGATGAAAAGCAAAATGGTGGAAAAAATGGATTGAGCAAAGAGTGTGAGAATTATAAAATTTGGAGAAATAAAAGTGGCAGGTGGTCGGGAGGATAGGGGAAGAAGCTGTGAGAAGAATGGATATGTAGTATGTAGCATAAAGATGGGAGTAAGGGTGCTTCCATTCTGAGCCAGTTTGGTAAGAGGGAGAAGCAGCTCTGGTACAGTTGTTTAGTTTTGCTTGGGCTTGTTTGGACTGGTATTGTAGAGCAGTATGTGGGAGCAAACTAAATGTGTA
This sequence comes from Echeneis naucrates, assembly GCF_900963305.1. Classification (NCBI taxonomy): domain Eukaryota; kingdom Metazoa; phylum Chordata; class Actinopteri; order Carangiformes; family Echeneidae; genus Echeneis; species Echeneis naucrates. Next base: position 7,785,441 of record NC_042533.1, read on the forward strand.
GGAAACGGCAGAAAGGAGTGGAAAAATGGAAGGAAACAAAACCAAACAGGGCAGTAAAAACAGGGAGGAAATATTAAACAGAGGTGATTGTGAAAAAAATAGGAGCGGGACAAATTAAAGACAAAAAAGAGAGAGGAGAAAAAAGCTGACACACAGCGAACACAACTGCTCTTGAATACTTGATTGTCTTTATTGCGTTTTTTGTTTTTTTTTTAAGTTTGGTTCAGTTTGCAGCAAGCAAAGCTGAGGACCAACGCATCAATTTTGGCCCAATAATGGCACTGGTGGGAATGTGTTGGATTTAGAGATAATCAAGAGCTAAGAGGAATGATCGGAGCAATGTTTGAAAACAAATTGGATGGGTTCCCAGAAGAACCATATGATCCATTTGGAAGGCAAAATGTTTTCTTCCTCTTCCCCTTTCCCAAAACGCCTAGACTGGGCAGCCGGGCTGTCTAACACCCACACGTGCAGCACACAGTCTCACAACCATATTATCACTACGCACTCCCACACACTTGTCAAATAGTTACCTAATATAAACGATGATAGATAGATAGCCTCTGCTCAGTGAAACAACCACAAACAAAGCAGTATCATAAAAACAACATGCATTATGAATCCCATCCATAATACATCATTTCTTCACAGCCTGAAGGAAATGGAGTTAGCCAGCATGCTGCCAGGGGTGGCGGTTTAGTGTTTTGATGATGGAGCGCTGAAGTTCATGCTGGGAAAATATTTATGTATTTATTTATTTATTTGTGCTAACTTGTGCAGGTGAATCACTTTTGTCTTACTATCCATATACAAACAAATGCATAATCTATTTTGCAGTAGAGTGATGTCTGAATTTGAAATTTTCATCTCTTGCTTACCAGCACACTTTTTCTTCCTCTCTGAACTCTCATCATCTCTTTCAATCTCCACTCTGTCTTTCTATCAACCCGTCTTGCCAAGTTAGTTAAGTCATAGTAATGATGTTGACATTTTTGGTTCATTATGGTATAAAATAATAACCTTTTAGACACATATTAAGGCTTTTCCATTTTTCATGCCCGACATATTCAGAATCAGCATGATCTCAATAGTGCACACAAGTGGAACAAGAATAAAAAACAAGCATTGACATTTGCCCAATATTATAGAAAAACATTCTGTAAACAATAAAGCCTTTACATGTTTGTTTTTTCCCAAGAGGAAAGGTCTATTTTCCTCTGATCAGGCTCAATCTTTTGAGAACAGATAAAGAACAGGTGTTTTTCCCTCTTCTAACCAAAATATAATCCCCCACCTTGTCCATGTCTCGCTGCCTTTATTCTGTCACTGCAATAAACTCAGACCCACTTCTCCTCCATGCTTTTTCCATGGGTATACTAAGTTTAAGATAAATGGAAATAAAGGTGATACTGAAAAATACTTTGTTAGTTTAGTTTATGCTGTCTGCACTAACTACATTCTCCAACATTTATGGCCTCTGTGTTTTCCTGCCTCTTTCTGGTTTGCCACAAAGTCCTAATGTCAAGTTGAAAAGCAACTTTTTTCCTGGAAAAGATAGCAAAGGAACACTGCCACAATGAAAGTGAGACAAAGGGAGTGATAAAGAAAAATGGAGAAATTAATGCCCGTAGTAAGAAAAAGAGAGGGATAGAAAAGGAGAGAGAGAAAAGGGCTAGTGAAATAAAAGCTGGAGGGGTTTGGAAAGCCCAGGGGGAAAAGTGGAACTCTTTAAAGTGCAAACTAATTCCAAGTGCTTTAGTGCCTGTGTGTGTGTCTCTACAGTGGCAAGAAACACTGTGTTATCGTGATCATAAAACATGAAGTCACAGACATGTATAGTAAATAAAAGGTAATTCATCTAATAAATAATTACAATCGCTTGTGTCTTCATTGAACACAACCATTAAACAAGCCTGTTGTGGGGAAAAGTAAGTGAACCATTGGATTGGTTAGCAACATTAAACTCAATCAACACACACAAGTGCTGCTGAGCAGACGTGCACATCATCCAACTACAACACATCTAACGAGTAAAAATATATTGTATTTGTTCATTATTATACTTTAGATGAAGGTCTGACTATAGTAAATACCAATTTATAGCTACATACATGGAGCTAAAGTCTAATGGGCCACTTGCTTTTTCTGCTCCCGTGCATTGGCTCCAGAAAGTGTTCAGACCATCTCTTACTATACCATATATTCAATCATCTTCTACTGCGAACGATAACATATCTATACTATAATCAATAACAAACTAATAAATGCTTTCTGATATAGCATTTTTTTATTAAAAACCAAACCCATTGCTCAGACCATTGGCTGCGGCTCTTTTTACTTTAATTTGGAGGACATCTCTGGCTAATTCAATAGATTGCATATATGTTGTTTAAAAATCAGACTTGTCTATACAAGGTTGCATATTACAAACCACTCTGTATCTTTGGAAAGAGACTGTGAGGGGGAATGTATACTCTGTGTCCTTGCAGCCATCACTATAGGAGTCTGTGAAGCCCAGTGAATGTGTATGTCCTGTCTTCTTGCATGAATTCATGTGAGGGTATATGTCCGTGGGTGTGCCTGAATGCTGTGTGTGTGTGTTGGAGGCAGGAGACATGGTCTGGATAATGGGGACTCCAGATGTATTGGTATTCCGACACCCTCCCTGGCAGACAGAGGGAGAGTGTCTGATTGCGTGACACTAGAGGAGAAGGAGGAGGAAGAGGAAAGAAAAGAGGAAGAATTCTTACTTGAGTCACGTGGAGAAGAAGCACAGTAGAGAGACAGACTGTAAATTGAGAACAAAAGCTGTGGAGAGAGGTGAGGGCATGAGCAGAAAGAATTAAGGAACTTTCTCTGTGGGGAACCGTTAAGGAGAAGCATTTTGAAAAAAGAGACAGCAGACAGGGGCAAAAGCCAGTCCCTCACCATGCAGCTGCAGCAGCTGCTTACTTCTCCAGCATGGGAGCAACTAGTTTTGTTACCATATAAAAAGGCTGACGATGCAGATAAAGAAGACTAGGCATGGGGGAGGGAGCAGGGACGTTTGTTCAGCACCATTTCTCACAAAAACACGCATGTAGTTGTTTTGTTTTTCGTGAGCGTGACTGAATATTGTCGTTTCTTCAGGCCACATTTGTTGAGTTTTGTCCTTCAATTTCCTTCTGCTGTTATTTTGCAGTGTTTTCGAATTTTGCAGAAATTGCATGTCCTTCATGTGTCATGAAAATTTCAACAGAAAAAAAAAAAAAAAAGATTCTTCAGAGCGCATACAAACCAAAACACACCGCCCGCTCGCTCATTCGCTGTCAACCCCCCGAAGGCAAATCCATCTAGTATTTACAGCACTATTACTGTGTGGTTATAGTCAGCTACATTATAATTCTGACATGAGAGTACTGCGTTGCCCTGAGCTGTGATGTCATCTATTTTAGACACATATGTCCCCGATGGTCTGGCAGAATGGCGGTGGGAGCGCCACATAACTATTACCATGTTCACACACAGAAACACACACAAACTCTGCAGATGCAAAAGTCTGTGTGAAATCAAGCATATTAACACATAAAGCTCAGTCTGATACAGCTCATCCAAATGAAAGAAGCAAAGGACTGTCATAGGTGCTCAGGCTAAAGGTGACAGATAATTAGCATGATGTCTTTACTTATTTTTCTTTCTTTGTTCCATCTAGTCCCTAGTTCTGTTTCAATTCCCTTTGAGTGCTTTCTTTTTCTCTTTCTTCCATTTCTTTCTCTGTAAGCTTGTGGATCATGCAGCAGGGCGGAGATAAAAAGACACAGAGAGGGGAAGTGAAAGACGTAGAAGAAAGTCAGTAGTGAAGAAAGAGAGAGGGAAGACAGCAGAGGCATTATCAGTCACACAAGACCGGCTGCAAAGAATCTCTGTAGAATTAGACAGAAAGAGACAGTGAGTAGAAGAATTCATATTCAGCAAGGATCACCTGGTATCCATGCCACGTCAAGTAAATCATCCAACAAAGATCTCTTACTGCTCTTACATTTCTAATTCATCTGTAACAAATCAGGAGCAGAGTGCTTTTCTCCTCCCCTTTCTCTGAAACAGGCCGAATCAACAAGTCACCGTCATTAAGATTCAGTATTCTGAAGACATCAGGTAAATATCCTGAACACCGACACCATTTCAAAACTGAATTAACATATTTACATAGTTTAGTATGTGTGCTATTGGCACATGTGCTACCTTATAAGACAATAGTTTTTCCAAATCCACATGGTGATATGGAGGGTGCTGACCTGCGACATTTTTGAAAATTTAATCCAATACTTTTTGTTGCCTCCACATATTATTGAAAAGGATAAATTCATGAAATCACATCACATGGCTCTTTGCAACATTATAAATGTTGCTGGACAAAACAGAACAAATAGCTTGTACAGGCCAATAATGAATCCCTAAACTAATTTCCTGTGTCTCTCTGAAAGCCATGCTAACTTATCATTTGTTGGATTCCACCTCTGTCATTCATGTGGAAACAATAAGATGTGTGTGATCTTTTTAAGACGAGTCTCGTTAAAATATATCACAGATGAAAACAAACATGCCCAGAGGTGCAGGGGAGCCGAGGGGATGATGGCGATGATTTCTCCTGCTAAAGAGGCCTCCTTTTTGTGGGCTACTTAGAACATTCATGTGGTTCATCGCTCCAGAACAATGTACAAATTATTTAAATCCAAAACAATCCAAGACAATGGCCATGTAATGCAAGAGAACTGCTTCACAAAATGCATCCATTAAGAAAACATCTGGCTCATGGATGCTTGCTTGCTCGTCCATGCATAATCCTACCTCACAAGTCACTGTGAGCCCAATTTGGGAAGGCTTTTCCATAAACTAAACAAGAAGCTGTGTGTGTACAAACACGACATACTCCGACATACTGATAGTAGTACATTTGCTCACACAGATAATTTAGGCTTTATTTCCTCATACTTCGACATATTCATTTCCAACGCAGTAAAATAAAGGTGACTGTGCGGCTCCTAACACTGACAGATTCTCAGTTATTCTGGATGACATAAACTAGAACTGGGAAAAAAAAATAATAATTCAAATCTATTGTCTTGAGGTATAAAAGTATACGATTCATGCTAAAACTTTTTTGGGTGGGATTGAATTTGAGTGAATCAAAATTTGACTTAAAAATCTGCAATTGGCAGATAAAATGACTTCTGTTGAACTGAAAATGGTTCCAGATGCTGAAACAAAAAAAAGACTGTCAAAAACAAAACAAAACAAACAACCCATTGTTAATGGATTGAAGAGCATCAAAAACGCATTGGTCTCCCAAGAAAAGTCCAGCCAGATCTGCATGCCACTATGGTGCAGCATCATATGTCACCTTTGACGAGCAAGAAATGTGAGCTGGATCCCATAGTCTGGCTGTTATTTAGTTATTTATGCCTCATGAAGAAATGGCTCTCCTTCCCTTCAAGCAGCACTAATTAGTGTCACATATGGACAATTTCTTCCCTCAGGTTGTTCATGCCAATGTGTAAGTGCAGTATCAGTGTTTAAATATATTTGACTGGAAGGGAAACGGAACTTTGTGAAGTGCGTAAAGGAAAGTGTGCAGAGAAAATCTGATCATTTCTGTGTGTTCGTTTTAAGTGTATCGGCCCATGCATATTTATGGACCAAGCATCAGTGCTTATTGCATCATTATACAACTCATGTCGCTGTGATTTACTCGTGCAAATGAAGTTGGAGTGAGCAGCTCCTTGTGTCCAGAAGCATGCGATATGTTTGGGCTCATATAGCGCATGTACCTTTATATGTTTGATCCCGGGTGCATGTCTGCGCGCATACCTCCACAAGGGGCCTCTGCAAGTTTCAAGGAAGTGAGACGGAATAATCGAGGGTGAGCAGGAGAGGATGCCCAGACATGAAAGCCTGCCGTAATGGAGATAATAGGCTCTGGATCGATGAGTGGAGGCCAGTAAATTAATGGGCTCTCCTTGACACAAAGTCCATTTGTTAGTTTTGAAGCGTTGTGACAGTTAATTACAGAGGGTTGGCTTCAGTGGACCACTCCACTTAGGCTGCCTCAGAGAAGAAAAACATTTCCTGGGGTGTTGGGAGAAAGAGAGAGGACAGTCTGAGGTGCCACGCTGTGGGTGTGTTGGGGTGTGTGTGGATGTATGGAACTTGGAATCATGTTTTTATGGCATTGTGTTGAATCTATAGGTGTATTGTGGCAACAAAAATCTTAATATTTCTGATGGACGAGTCTGATTTGCTTTGTTATGCTCAGTGCCAGCCTGTTTGCCAAATCCTGATCCAGGAGGTTGGGGTGTATGATCAGGCATTAAAAGCACAGGTCCTTAAAGTTGAGAACATCATTTTCGTTCTTCATCTCACATGGTGTTTGGTGTCAACTTGGGAAAGCACACTTGGTCAAAGTCACACTGAGATGCCAGTTTTTGCTAAATATTTAAAAAGTCCCCATCTCCTGTTTCAGATAAACATTAAAACTTGCGTTGGCATAACCATGGCAACACCAATCATGCTTAAAAATGAAACAAAGCAGGGGCATACTGACAGTTAAGTTAAGTTAAAAATGGGTATTTGTATTGGGAATTTGCCAAGTCAGTCCACGTAAAAAAAAATTGTACATTATGAATACAAAAAAAGTCTGGGCAGCATTACTGTGTTGGCTTTAGTACTTCCTAAATAATGCAGGTTTATTTTATTAAGTGTAAATTTACATGATCATGACTCATGCTCATAAAATGCTCATATTTATCTATTTCAATGTAATTTTCTTTTTGCTATTTAAATAGGTGTGATTTCTCAGTTGAAAGAACAACTGAGCCGATTAAGTTTGTAACCTTGTGACGCAGCTGGATGCACTGAAGGAGAGAATCCATTCAGCTAATTGTGGCCGAACTACAGTAGTCTGGATCTATAGACGTCCTGTTAGGGAATAGCTACAGGCAGTGATAGAGAAGCCACAGTCTTACTGTTTAGAAGAGCGCCTATTATACACAAATGGATACTCAAGCTGACTACCTTTCACAGATCCCCACACTGCTGCTCATTTCTGTCCATTGCATCCCCTTTGGCGCTCTCCTACAGCGTCACATGATGGACAGATGGTTCATCCAATCACAATTTTCTTAAACACCTGCCCTTTTCCAGACAGCTTCCAAAGACTCATTCCCAGATGGTTCAGTGCAACAAACCTTCTGGTGCATCAGATTAACAGCTCTGCAGGTGAATTTAGGAATAAAGACATCACCTTCCTGCAGCGAAGCCAGAATCATTCCGAACATACAGCTTCTCATACGGTCACCCTAATAGAAGTCACAACTCCCGATGAACAAGAACTGCCCCTGGAGACTAAAAATGTTGTCAAAAGGATGAATATGTCAGTCTCTTTATTAATCAGAAAAATAACAGATAAACTGAAACTGAATAATCAATTAATGAAATGGCAATTCGGTGTAATTACTAGGCTCTCACCTCACACACTATTTAAAACTCTGACCTTCAGAGAATATGTGTGTTGCTTTCATGTGAGATGAGAAGTAGCTGCTACTCTGACTTGTTTATTAATTTTCTACAATAAATATGCTGTCAGTTGTATTCATGTTTTGATGTTGAGGAACCACACGATCACATGGTATCCTGAAGAGATGCAAATCACAATACCCAAATTCTCATCTTCCTCTTTGAGCTCTTTGCACAAAAGACTCTTGGTTTACAAACTCTCGCTTGAATTATTCTGTGAGCTTGAAATACCTCGATCCAAAGAAAGCATCCTTTTGTGCTTATATAGCATGCTGAAGTCCAACTCATCTTAGACATTGAATCTCCTCTGCACTCATCATGTTTTCCTAAAATAATCACAAAGTAGTCATTTGAATTCTGCTAGCGAGGACGTTTCCAAAAAACAGCAATTAGTTGTTGTTTTCTTCCACTGTGACACAGAGAATAGAGATTATCCTAGTCTAAGTGTACAGACCCTGCGCGTGGCTGCATGCACACTTTACATGTGTATGTGTGAGTCTTTATGCCACTTCCCCAATTGAATCCTAATTGACTTTGTTCAAGCCCACAGTTCATTAAAAAAGCAACTGCATTGCACATGATTTTTGACGGGGATATTTTTAAAATATTTTCTCTTGCTGCTAATGCAAATGTTATTCAGTTAACTGAATTCAAAACTGAGCTAAAGCCAAAAAGTTTCCATTCTTCTTTCATCAAGGTCAAACAAGGAGAGCGAGTAACTGTTTATTTCTGTGCCTCACAACACTTTGTGAGTCTGTGCCACTATTAAAGGATTCCAGACATATTTTTGGTAAAACTCCCCAAATGTCAAAGTAAAGTGAAAGACTGATTTAACATTCACCATGATCTTGGCAAATAAACCAAAAAAATGCTCAGCGGGATCCGAACAGAGAAGAAAGCTGAATTAGCTTCAGGCAGTGAAATATGTTGTTAGCATGTCTGCTGAGCTCAGATAGACATCATTACTTGAATATTAATAGTTTTTGGTGGCACTTTTCCCTTTTTAAATTATTACAGTGAATATTGCACCCGTGAACATCTTATCACTCATCTCCACATTATTGCTATAAACTGTCAATGGAGTGACTCAAAAGTGAATGCTTCTGCACTCACTTTTGCTTCTTCCTTGCAGTATGAATCCAGGAAACTATATTTAGCAAGAGTAAAATGAACCATTCACTGAATTTCTGTCTATAATAGCACCATAATATAAAATCAAAATCACTTTTTCCCTGAATAAGATTGTCAATAATGGCTGTTTTTTTTTAGTTGTTTTTTTTTTTTTACAACATTTATACGATATCTAGAAAAATTAGTCAACAAATAAATTAATCAACTCATATTTATAAGTTGTTTACAAGTGTCAAACATAGCAATACGCTGTGTTCTTATAAAACTTACAAACAGTTCAAGTTCCATTAGAGTACATAAAAATATTTGCAGGCTCCAGATCTGGCAGCTTTTTGAAAAATTAACATTACTAATTCACATTGTTAACAGAAAACAGTATTCAGTAAGTACCATTTCCTGGTGTGAGGCAAGAAAAGATGACATCAGACAGTATGAATAGTCCTAATATACAATAATATTGCCGCTATATGGAGCAAATAAGAGTGCTTGACAGAAAGATACTGATATATGTACACAAGCTTGGAGAAAATTACAGAAAAAGACGTTCATCTTGTCATTACTGACTAGAATAATTGGAAAACATTAGTAGACGGAAACAGAATTCAAGAGCAGATATCAACTCAATATTCAGCAGGTTTTCAATCAATGTTAGACCTCCTCAGTGGAGAGGACAAAGAGGACAAAACCAGAGAAAATACATTTGGGAATGAGATCATCCCTGAATTCATCTAACCTCCTGCTGATCAATAAAGCGACATTAAAGGTCTAGACTCTGATGTACAGTGTTCACATATGGGTTCCTTTTCCGTGAAATAAAAGAACCAACATATGTCTGTCTGGCAAAAAGAAACTGTTTTGACAGGCTTTTCATACCATGCCATTATTTGGATGTCATTATGTAAATTGAAAAACTTGAGCAGTTTTAGAGTGGAAAAATAGTTTAGAAAGACCAGATTTTCAGCACCGTTGTCCACTATAAGGCACTGGGAGGAATAAACAAACAGACATGCACATCCCTTCTGTATCTTAATCCACAAATCAATTCTAAACATCTTGACAGGGGATCAATGAAAGAAACACAATTCTGGTTTTGACAGACAATAGATTGGATGCTGCTGTGCACTGAGCCTAACAAAACTGAGCAAACTATTGCTATCTTGAACTCCCAAATACCATAAACAAATTACAAAGAGAGGCCGTTATTGCCTCTGCAAGACCTATTTCTAATCTAGATGAGTTCAAAATCAGTTTTCAAAGGTGGAATAATAGGTTTCTGTCCAAGCTGCCGGTGCATCCATGTGTGAGTTGAATGTTAGCAGGGAGCACTAAGACTGTTAACACCATGGGAAGCTTTCAGCCTAAACTGCAAGAGGGCTGTGGAGCAATAACTCTCAACAGACTGTGAAGCATTGAGTGATTTTACAAGAAGCAGCAGTGTGTGCAGGAGCAGCAGCGGCCCCGTGGAGAGCTGTGCTCCTCAGAGAGCGAGCGCCCGCCTGCTGCTCTGTATGCTGTCTCAGGATGTCAACTTCAAAACAGCAACCAGACTTCTCTGTAACATCACCAGGGTTCATTTCAGTGTGAAACGTTCAATTATTATCCAGGGACGGATGCATTTGCTCTTTTTCCACAAATCAGTATTGTTTTAGCCATTCACAGCATGCGCATTGCTTCTTTCAAGGTTAAATACTAGCCACCTACGCTGGAGTTAGCAACTGGGTCCTGCTACTGGCTGAGTCTCATAACTACTGAGGGAAAGGGAGAGTTAATTTACTTTGCTCAACCAGTTTTTTTTCCAAAGTCACTTTGGGGACTGTGAACCCTCTGTAATAAAGTTTTCTTTGGGCTCTAGCCTATTGTTACCCTTCTACCAAGGTCTGATTATGTAGACGCCAGGGAAATACAACTTGGGAATATACATACAAAATTTACCCATTGTGCCTAAAAAATAAATGATGATAGAAGTTAGAAATAATATGCTTAAGGGATGTTTTATTCATATATTCACAACTCAGCATTTGAGCTTTACTTCGGTTTAAATGCACTATATTGAAATGCAACACAGTAAACAAGCAGGATTTTTTCATCGTGAGAAAATACAAGACAGAATGGTGTGATTTGTTCAAAAAGCCCCAACAGCAGTTGCCCATATTTTGTTTGTCCAACTATTATCATGTCACGCATAGTGCCAGACAGATAAGATAAAAGATAAACACCTGTGCAGTCTCTCAAACGTTAGCCTGCTCTGCACAACAAATCTCATGCAAACTGATGAATCATTTCTGAACCTCAACGTAATACTGTCCGTAAAGCTACCACTCTGTGTTTAAGTCTGCTTTGGTACATTTTGAGAGATTTTCAAGATTACAGTAAGAGCCAATATTAAGTTGGTTTAAGAATCATCTTATTTGTCGATGATTTCTGTATAGAAAACACAACACAAAAGTCATGATTCTTTCCATATCAAATTTAAAAACAATTTCTATTCATTCAGATCCCCAGCACAGACACTATGGATGGGAGCCACAGCAGTTTTAATAATCATTTGAAAAAAGCCCCAAAATCTAAGAGAGTTGAAAACGTCTGTTTCTGCCTCTCTCCTTTCAGACGACCCTGTAATTAAGACATTTTCCTGTCTGCCTCCATCTTTCTATTAATTTATCCTCCCTGCATGTATCCACACAACCCTCCTGATCATCAAAGGTTGACTGACCCATGGCCGAGCTAGACAAACTGCTCACTATTTACATGACAAAACTTTCAAAAGTTTCTAGAGAGCCAGCATAACACTGCCACAGCGGCCGTGAGGCCAGCTCACCTGTCACTGATATTTCAGCAATTAAAATGTCCTCGGGGATTTCTTTCTGAGAGTTCTGTATTATAGGGAGACTCACAGATGACCTTTGCAGAGTTCACATATGATTAGAGGTTGGACTCAAAAAGAGGCGCCTAATTATTTCCACAAATGTACAAGTTAGCATTGATTGCAAACTCACCACAAATTAAGGCCAGTCTTAATTGGCAATCTGTTAGACAGGCAGGGCCCTCCTCCTCTGTTACTTCACCTTTATCTGCTAACAAGGTGCAGCAATTTTCTTTTTTCTTTTCTAAAGAGGTGAAATTGATGAAGACATACAATGGATTGACATGTAGCTCAGCCTATGATTCATACACTTCTTTGTAACATTCATTTGACTTTTTCCGCAACCGGCAGACATACGTACGGTACGTTCAAACACACACATTCATGTATGAGCTGAAAACACACACGTAGCCATTTGTTAAAGTGATTCATGAATAGCAGTATTGGGAACTGATGACTCATAGCGGCCCCAATGTCATCCAAGGATCCCCCTTTTCCTTATTCACAGCTTTACACACACATACACACACAGACAGAGAGAGAGAGAGTAAGAGAGGGAGAAGCCCAACCATTCATATCCACCCCAATGCTATCCATTTTCATTTGCAGAATTTATACCCTGCACCGTAGCTCTTGGCCTTCTGCTTTAAATCCATATGTTGATTCACAGCTCATACAACCAAGTATTGCTGTTGTTTTTTTCTCCCTATGATTGGTGGCGTACAGGCTTATTACTGGGCTTTGACATATCTTTCTCCGGGTCACTGGGCTTATTACTGGATATACTGTAAATCCTCACCATGATTGACAGAGGACCACGGCTGTGCTTGCTATGTCCTGCCTACAGAAATCGCAGTACAAGTTTGGAGATGCACATACTGATCTGCTGTACAGATGATAATGTTAGAAGGTTTTACATAACCGTTGAGACTGAGGAAAGTGTGAGTGTTATGTTGCCATTTAAAGGAAAAGTTGGACATTTTAGGAAATCTAACTATTTAAGTTTTATTAAGAGAAAAATACAATGGCTGTCACTCTCTTGTGCGTGTATAAGCTATTAGGCTAGCTCCAGAGGGTGATTAACATGAGAAAAAAAATCCAGCTTGACAGTTGATAAAATGTAAAAATATGAAGGTATTATTGCGCATAGATAGTTACATAGTGTAAAAAAAAAAAAAAGTACTTATGCTAAGATAAGACAATTGCCTCTTCACTAAAGTGTTATAACTAATGCACATGTGAAGTGTGATGTGTTGTGCGACCTTTTTGGGTGGGTCATTGTAAGGTGATGGGTGTTTGAGCTAATCCTTAGGGACGGGATGACCTCTGGTGTCCAGCGGGGCTTCGGAGTTGAACTACTGCCTCTGTGCATTAAAAGAAGCCACATGAGGTGGTGCAGACCTCTGATCAGGATGCCTCCTGGTCGTCCTGGCATGTTCAAGTCAGGGGAGACCTTAAGGCTTGAGGCAGAGCCAGAACATGCTAGAGGGGTTACATACTCCATCGGGCTAGGAATGCCTCCAAGGATCCTTCCTTGGATTTACCTTTTCCACAGTCAAATAATGCGGTAACATGGTCTCACCCCAGTGCCTGGCAGCATCATTCAGCAGGGCTCACCGACTGTTAGTCAATTTTGTTGAAAATCTGAATTTACGTTTGAACATAATGGTCAGACACTTTTATTCTGTAACCCAATGACAACACTTCAAACTGTACAGCAAGCTAGCTAATGGGCTCCAGCTGGTTGAAGGCAACGTATAAAGGAATTGGAGTGAGTAGAGTAGCGGTAATGACTCAGATAGCCCTGAGCTCCAGAGGGGACGGGGGGGGGGGCATAAAGTCCAAGATTGATGGAGTTTTTTAATGTGTCCAGATTCACATCTTGTTAAGGGCCCCTATAATTCCTACCAGTGCCTGTAGGATGGCATCACTTGCTCAATTCAACCGGCAGCTTTATGACAATGAGAGATGGGTCAGAAAAGCACATTATGGTCCCGCTGACTGAAAAGTAACATATTCACCACACAGATCATGACATGGCAACATGCATGACTCCAAGTTATGCGTTTTTGTGGAATATCGTACATGTTTCCTTCATTAGCAATACAACATCCGAACAATAGTGCATGTTTGCGGAAGAAGCTGCTTGGTTTATATATAGATATTTGGAAAGGACACACTGAAGGGAAACTCTGCTGCCTTTTTTATGAAATAAAGGGCCTACCACTGCAGCTAACACTGAGGTCAAATGTCAACACTGAAGTAAATATTAAGTTAAGTACAAACAAGTGATGAGCAGGCACTAATCTCAAACAACCTGAGGTCTAGTATTTAGCATCTGAGAAAACGCAATTTTCTCTGAATGCATGTGTGTTTGAACGCTCTAATACCGCACACACTTACATAATAAAATGTCACTGGTAATGGTCTTTTTCAACTTCTTTGACTGTGACATTTAAAAATCTTTGGAAAGGCAAAGCCAGTTCGCCCCAGGGTGGCACAGTGAGAAGTGAAACCAGCCACACTATTGTTTGCAATTTTAATTGCTAGTTTGATAGCCGGGGACAGATTAGATTTGGGCTTTAATTTTTCAAAGGAAAGGAAAATCGGTTGGTGCTTGTGCGCCCCAGAAAGGAATTCAGCTCAGCCATTCATTGTTGGTGGAATTCTAAGCTCCATCGACTGTGGCACCACTGTAAATCACTCAGCAGAACGGAAGCCATCGAGGGAAGGGAAGCAAACTGCTATCCAGAAAGCAGCTTCCATCTCAAACTTCTGTCTCTTTTTCCCCATTTGATTCAAAGTGAGCGAGGGAAAACCAAGGAGAGTGAACAAGAGAGTGGGAAAACAAACAAAAATAAATTCTGGATCTTATGTTGCAACTCTTCTGCAAGAATTCTGGATCGCAAACAAGACGGAAAGTTTTCCAGGTTTCTTCGTTCCCCCCATGAGGCTCAAGGATTTTGTTTCCGTCTCCCTGCAAGTCACCAAAGCCAGCGAACTAAGCACCAACCATTTACTGACGCTGCCAAACCACAGAGGGATGATGAAAATGGTTTTAACAAAATGGTTTCAAATAGAGTCCATCATCTCTCTCTCTGCATGTGAATCAAGCACCGCCTCAGTCTTTAAAATAATAAGTGTGAGCCGAGGGAATTGGACCTCCAACGTAAGAATGAATGAGTTCAATTCAAAATTAAATTCTTAAAAAGGGAGAGAAAAGGAATAATAAGGATGAATCCATTTCAACAAACTGACATATTAAAATTATGTGGCCTTTCAGGCTCATTTGTGAGACCTTTTAGACACATGGTATGCATCTTATATCTTTAATTTCAATTTCAGTGCTATTTTGTTTCAAATCTGGGGCAAAAATTAAAAAAGGTTTGAAGATTCGCAGCATTTGAGGCCCATCCTTTATTGGAATATGTCAAAAACAGCTACAGGCCACACAACTTGACCAAAGACTGATTACTTGATAATGGTAATTAACAGTGGGTTTTATAACACACCCTAATGAGAAAACTGAAATTGTAATGATCCACCAGGAAAGGCCTTATTGAATATTTCACCACTAGCTCCAATCGTTTGAAGCAATCTAATTTTGTGAGTAACAGAATTGGCAAGCAGATTAAAATCTTAAACTTGTAATATTTGGTTGGCAGATATGCATCAACACTGCATGAAATATGAACTGGTAAAGCTCACAGCGGGCATGAGGAACGTACATTGTGGACTTTATTTTTTTGCTTGCAGACGTGCACAAATGTTCATTACTGCGGAATTATTCAAATTTGCTACTTGAGTTATGATTACTTGAGAATATTTGGGAAGTGTAGCCATTCTTGTGCAGCTCCAATATCAATAAATATTGAAATTCTCAACATTGGCTGTGGTCATCAGTATCATTATACCCTGATTAATAAAGTCCATAACAGTTCTTTCACATTTAGCTTCGACAAGTCCTGACAAAGCAGACAAAGCAGTCATACGCCTGTTTTGGGAGAACATTTCCATATGTTGTTGTTTTCTGAAGTAGCTGTAATGTATGTATGAAAATGTACTACTGGAAAAATGCTTAGTGAAAGCACTCATCTCATTGTTTTGGTTCACGGTCACCAGTTGATATGGCATCATCGACAGCTGATGAGTTCAGATTGAAAAAAGAAACCAGTTCAGATTGGCATAACAGCACTGCTGTTCTGTTCAACATTCAGAAAAACAATGCCTATCCAGCTTTTTTTCCTGGATCACTGGGATTGAATGAATAGAAAGACATGGAAGCAGAACATGAATTATTCCAAGCAGATAGCGCCAGCAAGAAAAACGGGAGAGAGAGAGAGCAGCAGGTGACACAGGCGGGTGAAAAGGCAGATTAAGATAGAAGGAAGGTAGTAATAAAGAGTGATAAAGTTCCAGAGTTGCACTTGTTAAAAGTCGGGAAAACAGGAGTGAGACATTCATTTTCAGGGGGATTATCTCACTATTCAATGTAGAGTTGCACTTCACAGATATAAAGGCAGGATTTAGTTTCTTTAAAAAGCAGAAATATGAACCAAATGGCTGACAAAGCAGCAAGAGAGGCAAAGTGAAACCAAATGCAGGTAGACCATGCAGAAGGAAACATGGTGGTGGGCAGAAAATGACCAGAAACAAAGTGTTACAGAATAACACAACAAAAAGGAAAACATCATCCATTTAGTGCTGATGCAAACACTTACTCCAATAAAACCTCTGCCATTGATTCACAGCCAGAGAGAATTGGTGTTCAATACACAAGTTATTCAGCACAACCATTCACTGTGACCATCTCAGCAAGGGAGAATCAATTAAAGTTAAAAATCAAATCTCATTTAATTTTCCTAGACCAACCCCCTCAGCAGGAATTTCTGCCAAAGAAAGTGAAAAGTGTGGAAGATCTGGGAGTGAAGGGAAGACTGCAAAGGTATGGAGGGACATTTGAGAGCAAGCAGAGATGCAAAACATATAGAAACGTGTCGTTAAAAACAGAGTATGGATGAAAATGTGCTTCTCTTCAGTCAGAGCAGGTCAAAGCTTAAATCTTCAGGCACAGTCAGTAAAACAGTCAGGCTACTTTTTGTCATTGTGTGCGATGCTGTTTGTTGTGATAGGTTGACAGTTTCAAGCACCTTCTAAAGAATTGAAATCCAGAAATTAATGTGTAATTGTTGACTCAAGACTGTTTTATTTTTATCTGAGCACAATGCATGTGACAAAAAGAAAAGCTCTCTAGCGGGAATAAGTTGTATTTTGTAGAAAATTGTATTTTTTATTTAACAATATTAACAGATACGTTCAGAGAGTTAATGTTCACAATTGAACTTCAGTTTTTGAAGCCTGAATACAACAACAATAAAAAGCAAAGTAAGGCTGTAAACAAACTACATCATGACACACAGTCTTTTTGCAAGTTACACTGTATTTTACTGAATGATCAAAGATTTCAGTATACTAATTAGGTAAAAAAAAAGGATCAGAGAAGATCTTTCCACATGCTTTTATGCTAATAAATCTCATAGTGTTTAAATTAAATAGAGAGGAAAAACAAAGGAAAAGCAAAGTCAAGCAGATATCAGAAAAAAAGCTTTGTGCTGTTTTAGACATGATGAAAAGGAGAGACTACATGAACAATACAGAGAAAACAGAGACTGAGACTGACTAAGAATGAAGCCGAAGTCAGACAGTAAGGGAGAAGGTCGGTGGGAGACAAGATGAGAAAATAAAAATGGGGAAAAGGGAGATATTTCTGATGCGTGAGAATAAGAAAGAGTTGTTTGAAAAAAGTTCGTAATAAAATGGTCAGCAACAAAACATGATCAAAAGAGAAGCAATATTAATAAAAGAGGACAAAAAAACAAAAGCAGAAGAAAGGCTGATGGCAAGAAAACAAAGGGAAATGGGGCACAGCAGGCTCCAGGTTGGATGTGTGCCATATTCATTTGTCAGTCTGTGTAGTAGGGATGAAACTGATGGATGACACCCAGGGGGCCGCTAACTGCTATAACTACAGCACAAAGAGACTCCGACATACAAACAGAATTAGAAATCTATTAAGGATGCATCACTAAATTCAATTTCAAGACCTGCGGTTGGCACTCTTTATCTCACCTATCAACAGCTTTTTATAATGAATTCAGTTGTTTTTGATCCAAGTAACCTGTAAAACACGTTAGACACAGCATGTCGAACATGATGGTCCAAGTTTAAAATTGAGAATGTAGTTGAAATCTGCTCTACTTTCATTGAAAAGTACCAAATACTTCCTGACATAAGATGGTAATATGAATATTCATCACCTTATTGCATCCTGTTTGCATATTGCTTAAAGCTAATCTCATTTCCATTTCTCTGTGTTTCGGTTGACAGACAGCAGAGCGAGTAAAATGAAATAGTGAGTAAAAAGCATGTCATGTCATTTTAGCATTAGCTTTGAAAGTAAAAGTTCTAAAGTCAAAATAAAGAGTGACAATATTTGATAGTCATAGCTCTGGAAATAACAGAATGAACATTCGGTGAATGAATATTCTGTTATTATAACAGAAGGTTAAGTCTTTTTCATCACATTTTCTGTGGCATTTTGTCTTTGACAAAGATCTATCTATGATTCATGTGAGAAAAAGTTGACTTCAAGGTCGTCCTGTACTTTTGATATAATGGAGCAGACTAAAATTAAAGGCGGGCGCTAAATGTGTTTGCCTCTCAGAAGTGAAACAAGCTAAACAAAACCATTTCTAACAGGGCCATGTAAAATGTGAATAGGCAAGTTTTGTTAACAAGGCAGAGCAAAGCCAGCTGCTACTCTTCATCTCATTGGCTCCTGTCTGATATGCAGTGTGTCATAGTTCCTCCTTATCTAAACGCCTGTCTTTCTCCCTTTTCATCCCCACGTTGCTCCCCTCTTTAGTTGCTCTATATCATTCTTCTCATTTCCTTCTGGCCCAGGTTGCCTCTCGCATTTCACACTTGTCTTTCTCTGGCACTTGTTGACTTCCCCTGGTGTGACTCCTTAGGAAAATCCCTCTGCCATCTCGAGTTCCTTTCTATTACTCTTAAAACTCAGGGGAACTTTTGTGAGCTCAAGCCTTCAAGGGCTGAAGGAATAAGTCGACAACTCGGCATCCTCAAGGGGTACATCATCTTATTCACAGAATATGTTGTGAACATTCAATTTCCTCTGCAAAATGAGCCAAGTGAGATCTGATAATGTGCCATTATGTGATCAATACATGAAAAACAAAGCAAAATTTCCCAAGGGTTCACTCAATAGAAAGGCTTTCAGTGGTTTTCATTCTTTTTAGCTGGAAAATGAACTTGCAAAAACTTGCACTGTAATTTGCTTTGTTTCTCTTTTATGTCTTTGTGACAGAAACTTGATTACGCAGGTGCAGGAGGATGCTGTGTTCAAGGATGCAGGAAAATTCAACGGCTGTCCAAAAACTAAGTGCAAGATGCGTGGCCAGCCAGTCGTTTTTTTTTTTTTTTCCACAGAATTATGTAACGTTTTTTTTGCGCAAAGCACAGATAAGCGGTAAGTCATCTCCCTGCTACTCATCCTCTTCCTCCTCACTGCTTTGTTCACCGCCGCCTCCTCTACGCTTTTCCTGACTGGTTAAAAGCACACTGTTTCCATAGAGACGGAGTTACTGCCTGACAACTTGTGGTCAAGGAAGCACGAGAAGGAACAAAGTAAAGGCAGACAAACATTAAAACTTCTCTGTTGTTCTGCTTCAGAGACTCCAAACAGACGCAGCCGAATTCAGAAGGGGTCCTGCGCCTTGTCCACACCACGGCCGTGGAAGAGCTGACAGAGTCTGGAAAAATTCAATATCCCGACAAAAGAGGTAGAAAACTGTGGCACAATAGAAGATAATCAAAAAAGTTTAGTCTTTGCTTTTATTATGATGGTTGCTAGATTTTCTTTTCACTAGATATTTCATCATTGTAGTAGTGATAGTCAAAAGGTAATAGGGCCTGCTCAAATAAATTAAATGGTGACAGAGAAATATGGATAAAAAGGATATATAAGAGAAAGGCCTTGTTTCAAAATGTGCAGACTAAGTTGCAACTAAACCAACATGAGCTTGAAGCCAGAGGATTAATCGTAGACTGCACGACTTCCACATTCAAATCAAAGTGAGCAGAAACAGCTAAGTGCCTCCTGCTCGAGTGCCAGAAAGACTGCCTGGCAATCAGCAGCTTCCAGCCACAGCCACCTCTTAAGGCAATACGCACTTCCCTGCGCGCACACAACTTGAAAGCAAGTCACAGGCCTGGTTAAATGTCTTGCAGAACTTCTGTGGGTAAAATGGCATCTCCCTTTATCCATCTGCCCCCCCCCCCCCCCCCCCCCCCCCCCCCCCCCCCTTTCCATCAGGACCCAGTAGCACCTACCCAAAGGGGTTGGCAGCCTACTGTATGAGTAAATGTATATTGATGTTTGACTTACACGGGCCACGCACATGAAGACAGCATGAATTCTTGCAAGCACATCCACACCTGCTCTTGCAGTGTTTGACCTCCTTTTGAGCTCTCACAAACAATCAGTGACGCGCACACACAATTCAACAGTCACAAAGAGCTCGATTCAGATTCTGACTGGAGTAGCATGCTTGCTCTTTCGGGCAATGATGCAGGTTTTTGTATTCTAATACTTGCCAAAAATTTGATATGAATTGTCAGAGTCAAACCTTCACCAAGGGTCATTTCAGACACCTGACTGAAACTTTGGGACTATTTCCTTAATCTAAAAGTATTTCCATTGGCCTCTTCTTCTGTGTTGTATCTTACTGCGCTACACAAGTCTCATTCTCTTCTGGAACTGCTTACTGCCAAAAATTAAATACCTTTTTAAACGTCCTTTAAAGGAGCTATATGTGAGGCTTACATATTACTATATAGCTAATGTTAAACATTGTGCCTTTACTCAAGAAAAGTTGACATTCCAACTTGAACTGAATTCTTGGACTCTTCTTTTGCTTAGATTTTTTTCCTCACACACAGCTATCTACTTGAGTGCGTTGAATAATGAAGAGATGGTAAAATGAGAAAAGGAGCACATCCAGGATGCACAGTAAGTGCAGAGATATTAAATGTGAATGCAGCGCTTTGAATCATTGAGGAGGGCTCTGTCTTGAAGATGATTTACTGTGATCACAGATCTTACATTGTACTGGTGTGACTTCATATATCATGCCCTATCCATCATGATACAGCCACATACATTAGTAATTCAGCTATAATTGGGGGGGGGGGGGTATATTTGGTCTCTGTGGTCCAAGGTGGAAAAGAGCCCAGAAATACTTTCAGTAAACAAAGGGACCTTATTTGACTGACTTCACTGAAATTATGTTAAAAAAAAGAACTCACAATTCTTTTTTTTTTTAACCAAGATATCAGGTGCCTTGTTTAATTATTTCAATGATTTATATATCAATTCTAATTTTATGTCCTAAACTTTTGTTGTTCGGAGATAAGAACACTAATTAGCTTTCAAGCAATCATTTTGGCCCACTTTTGTCAGTTCCTGGTGTATGAAATAATAATACTACTGGCTGGAGTACTAAAGAATGCACCCTTATTGATAAATATTAATGACGCCCCATCTTTCTCAAAATCTATTAGTCCTCTTTTATGAGCAGGCCAAATATGTACGGCGTGCATAAGCAGAAGAGACCAAGATGTATTTGCAAGTATACAGTGATCATATTGAGATTCAAATGTGAGACTATGCAGAAAAACAAATGTCATTTGATTCCTCATCCCTGCCTGTGTGAAGATGAATGCTCATTACTAAGCATGAATTTTCACTGCAGTGAGTGCTGAGTACTAATTTATAATGTAGTAATGACAACGTAATGTTTCAGCATCAGCATGTGCACAGCTTTGGACACTGTTGTGATCCTATCCAATTTGTTTTCGTTTTGACTAGAGAATTATTGTCCAGATGAAACTTTAAAGGACTTTAAAGGGGGAAGTCTATAGACTATAATATTGGTAATTTGGTATGATTAATTGGCACTATGTAGTTTGCACAGAAGCGACAAGGCCGTGGTAATTAAGTTTATAAACTTTTAGGCTTGACTTTACAGTTTTTAGTGACCTGAACTTTTTTTTTTTTTTTTTTTTTAAACATGGGTAGTCTGGTCTTTGCCTTTGTGTCACTCACACTAAGCTTCTTTGGAAACAGCTTACACTGTAAAGATTAGAAAGGAATAAAAATTACCATATTAGATTGCACAACACTAAAATAAATTTGGTTTGGGATGAGTAAAGACTTCAAATGTCAAACAGAAACATAACTTTACCATTGTCTTTAAAAGTCACCAGCAAGTAAACATTAACTTTTAACCCCCCAAAAACGGTTTGTTGTATTTACATATCATGTCCTGATACACACGGCTATTCATAGAAGCATACAGTGTTTGCCTGCTGACTTCACTACAGCTGCTAAGATTTGGATATTAAACAAATGCATTTCTGCTAACAGCAGAACACCTGGTGACAGATTAACTATGTTACCGTTGCTTATGTTTTTTAGGACATCCATAAAGGAACATTACAGAGAAAAGAGAAAAAACTGTGACATGATTTACCAGCTTCTATGATTTTCACAAAACATAAATATTCTGCATTCACTCACAAACACTTTTTAATCAATGCAATCACTTTTTTAAATTAAGTTTATCACTTACACATAAAAACTCATCCATTTCCTATCATGGGATCTGGTACCCAACAATAATCGATGCATTTAATCAAATTGCAGTATACGGTACACTCTAAAGGAAATGGTATATAGTCTCTCCAAAGAATTTACACTCGCTCATGCTGAAGCACAGCAGGAAAAATGTCACTAATTTCCCCAATGAATACATGCTGAGTGGACACCTTGCTAGATACACTGCAATATCTCACTGCGTGCGATAGAATAATTGTTGGCATTGACACCGACCTGTGCTGTTTCATCATGACAAACCTTTGAAATAAACTACAAAAACAGCACATTAAGACACTGGGATGAGACCATGAGAGCTGTTTGACTATGAACAGATATATCAATCAAATGATATTATGGATATGAAGAGCAACAATGAAAGGTTGGCTGTGAGGTAGTCCACTTTTCTTCGCCTAAAATATCATCTTATCTTTAATAGATCATTTATAACTTTGAAACAACATGAGTAACTTGTTATTTATACAAATACCCTTTTCACTGTGAGTCTTTAGCATCTGTCCTTGATGTTTAAGTTGATATTCTATATTTGCTGGTGGTATCGTCAATCTGAAAGGAGAAAATAAAATAATTTTTGTTTGGCTTGATAGGAAATATTGTGTCAGAGAAGACTTGAATTCAAAAACAACTACAGTGCACTTGCTTTACATGAGTTAATTATCAATCTAGCCATCTCTGTTTTGACTATGTACATATTGACATAGATAAAGCTTGATCCATTAATTAGCTTACATCCCTTCTCAGAGCATAGAAAGCCTGGTATTGAAGCAAAGTCACCAAACTGACAGCACTCTGGACCTGAACACATCAGGTAAGACACCTTTGAAAGTTGTATTTATATAGAATTAGCCAAATTGCTGAATTTAAACCTCACAGACACAATGTGGATACAAATGAGTTCCATTTAAAAATGAGGAAATAAACCATTTTATTTTTCAAACTATATCCTTCTGTACTATTTTTCACTCTTCCTAGGATTCATACATTTGTTAACTAGACATTCAACAAGTTTTCGCTCTTTCTTCCACCATCCAAACATTTTACCTGTAAAGATGATCCCTGTGCTGTTCATGCTGTGTTCAGGTAAGGATCTCTTTCTCAGTGGAGAAATGTTCATATTTTACAGTCACTGTCACTATTCCTGTTTTGAGGATGAGAAACAACTGCACAAAGTACTCATGTAACAGACAAAGGTTTTGTAGACTTTGTAATGTCTTGCAATTATTATATTCTAAAACTATGAGTTTTAACAAACCAGTAGTTTATAATGTTGTTTACTGTTTTAAAATGAGACTAAAACATTTATTTATTTTCCTGTTTTACAGGATTTATTCACTTTACATTTGTATCAAGTCATCTACGATTTTTCAACATTACTGCATCATCTGATTCTTGGAACAACATATCAAAAGATTGTGAAAGCAGAGATGAATCACTTTTAACTGTGTATGATGATGAAGATTTTACGCTCATAAATAATTATTTGAAAAACCTAAGCGTAAATCTAGGGAACCTGAACATGGTTTGGATTGGACTGAACAAGATTAATCACAATGCTTCTATTTGGCCGGAAGACTTCCCTCCCCTGAAAATTGACTCATTGTGTGACCCAGATGTGCCAACATGTGTCGGTATTCATGAGGGGACTTTGACATTGTTTAACTGTATGGACAAAAAAAAATTTATGTGCTACAAGGGTGAGTTTCAGCATATGTCAAACATTTATAAAACATATTAAAATGTGACAGGCATGTTTCAAACACAGTTTAGATTTAAGCTAGGTCTCCCTATACAGGTTATTTTATTATAGCTACACCCCTCTGCCCTGAAAAAATGTTTGTTTGTTTTTTAATAATTCAGCATAACTACAGCTCTATTTCTAATTTATAGCTCCCTAACAAACTAAAAGCAATATTTCTGACTTTGCAGACAACAATTACACCCTTATTCAAGAGACAAAGGACTGGTGTCAGGCACAGCTGTACTGCAGGACCCACTTCACTGATTTAGTTAGTATCAGTAACAAAACATTCAACCAAGCCACCAAAAAAGGAGAGGGAAAAACATTTTGGACTGGATATATGCATGATAAATGGAAGTGGGCGGACAACAGCTGCTCAACTTACAGAAAGTGGACACCAAGTTGTCATGAAGATAATTGTGCAGCTTTCGGGATGGTATTACATGGTATTATAACTAGAACTTGCAATGAGACTGGCAAAGGTATCTGTTCCAAAGGTAAGTAATAAACAATTGAAACAAAATGTGTTTTAATGAACCTCAGTGGAAATAACATGATGTATTATTGGTGAGACCCTGCGCACACACACATAATAATAATCAAGTATTCGCTCCAAGTGAAAAGATAATCAGCGTTACGTACACAAAAATTTTAAATTGATGCTAAAAAAAACAGATGCTAAGCCTAAAAAGATAAGTCATTTGTGAACGTATATCATTTGCATCAAGTGTCTGTGCCGATATTTGTATTTGTGAGTGCTATCCACATTTTGGAGCTTCCTAGCTGGAAAGATTATATGAAAAACTACAAAGCTTAAAAAAGCTGAAACTAAATAAATGAAACCAAACCCCAGTGATAGTCCACTACACAGAAGAATAGCTTACCAACAATGTACATCTTAAATGTCTGAGGTGGTTTAGTTTGTTATCACCAGAAAATGTTAATTCTCCCCTTTAAACTGCTTTTCAGGCAAGGTGAGAATAAAACTAATTCAAGAAAATAAAACTTGGGAAGAAGCCTTTAGGTACTGTAAGGAAAACCACACAGGCTTGCTGCAGATCAAAGATGCGGACGATCAGGAGGCTGTCAAGCAGTGGTTAACGTACAGTAGTGCTCAGGGTACATTCTGGATCGGACTGAGGCAGAGTCGCACCTTTGGGTTCTGGATTTGGCGTGACTGGACAGTGTCCTACAACCAATGGAAGAACAACACACAGCCTGAAATGCCCTTGTCTAACAACTGCGGTGTCATCAGCAAGAAAGATTATAAATGGAGTGATGAAGAATGTTCACTCAAGCACTATTTCCTTTGCGAAGAGAATATTTCATTCATGAGGCAATAATTTAAAGCTATAAGGCTTCCTGATAAATCAAAGTGGAGATCGAGAACAGATGAAGTAATAAATTCCTCTAGTTTCCTTTCCTTTTACTTTCATTAAGTACTACAATAATAATAATAATAATAATACATGTAATTGTGTAAAACATTCATCACAGTTTGTGGTTAACTAGAAGAAGAGATATTGATCATCTGAAAATAACAACATATTTTTAATCTTTTTGAATTTTTGGGGTGCTTAGTCTATTTTTGTAGTTAAAATAAAATCCCTGGGCAATTTTACTTCCATAATTTGATTTCTTGCAATAAAAGAAATCAAATTTCATGAGCTAAAATGTTATTTATTAGCGGCATCATAATGTGTGGATGAATAAACATTTAAAGGACAAGACTTTTTTCTTAATTTTTCTTCATTTAGGGTCACCATGTGTCCCATGTGACCATTATAATTAGATTTAGGTCCATCTGGCATTTCATAGCTACATAGTAATGAGAGTGATGTACTAAAAGAATGTATGAGTCAATCCTTGTTCTTTAGCATTTTCCATTTTTTTCTCTCTAAAACACTTCATACAACAATGACCTTTTTTAAAATTTCATTAATTCGAGTAAACTTTTAAAAAAGCAAGAAGATGCACTAAAGAACAGATCTGAAAGTATCAGAGGGAAAATGAAACGTAGGAAAACAGGAAGCTTGGACAACTTCCAGAGCCATCACTCATCCAATGGGCAAAATTGGAATGAACAGGCTCACTCATCATTGTAACTCACAATACAGCTCCCAGTGTGGATGTGACTGTGTTCTATCGGCCTCTTGATCACATTTCAGGGGAACAGGCTTTCTCTTGACTTGTCGCTAAGCTCAGTTCTCTGGCCATTATGTGATGTGCGTGAACATCACATAATGGTGATGTGTGTGATCATAGCTGTTAGAGAGGGATCAGAGCTTCTCAGGAAACCTGCTTCTCTACGGCATAAATCAGCAGCCAGTGATGATTCTGACTTGCAGCCAAATACTCTCCTGGATGCAAAGGCAGCGTATTTTCATTGGCAGATTTGTACTTCGGGTGGAGGTATAGCCCCATTTGGGGTTGAATGACAGCCTAGACCTATTCAGTCCAGACTGAGCTCTAATCCTCTGGGATCTCTACTTGGACTAATCCATAGCAGGACCTGATGCTGAATGACCGGACCAGTTTTAGGATTTGATCTGATCGGCCTGTACAAGACATTTGTGTACACCAACCCATTCACAGAGGTTGCACATCCTCTGGGATTAATTAGATATAATAATGAAATTAGATGATGTTTAAAAACATATTATATAAGGAATTATGAACTTTTTGAATTCTTGGGCTTCACAATCCAAAAAAAATTCAAGGGATTAGACTAAAATCCATCCAAAATATACTATATACAAAAAGATAAAGAGCAGATGGAGCAGGACTAATAATTATGTCTCCCTTATTAAAACTGTGGTGTTCATAATTACAAATTTTGATTTCTGTAGACATTTAAAAGGTACAAATTATACAGTGGAAAATCTGCAAATGTCTTCTCACCTGCTAAAACTTAAAGAGAGTTTTTTTTATAGAAAGAGACTGAGGGACAGACGTGGGAGAGTCAGAGGGAGGAAGACAAAGAGCAGATTGAGGGAATGCGAAACGAGCAGTAAGGCCTGTCAAACCATTAACGTCATGGTGTGAGCCCTGGGCTCCTGGTCACACTAGAGATGAGTGGACAACTTTGGCTAGAGCTCTAAATGTGAGTAAACACACACACACAAACCCGTGCCAGACTCTCTCTACAGTAGATATACAACTGATTACATCCTATAATCCCTGGTGTGAGTTTGCACTGTTAAGTCCCTCTACACATAAAACACACAAATGTGCTTATTACCTACATCATCCTCAGGGGAGACAGATATACACAAAACATACACGAGATTCTAAACAAGTTTTACTACACCTCTGTCAAAGCCTTCAAGTGTTTCCATTTAATCCTCTTCTACTTTTTACTTCACCTTGAATGGAAATTATTTTTGGGATTTAAACTTATGGTCACACAGTTTTCATATTATTCTATCAAAAATATCCAATATGAAGTAGTACCATAGTGTAAACTAACAAAGCTGAATAAAGTACTGCCATCCAAAGAGCTGTACACACACATACAACATAAATATATAATAATCCACGAAATATGACAACACAAGTCCATGAAGTTTGATGCTGACCTTGCTACGTTTGTACATTTGTTATAATAATGTAAGAACTGACTAAGTACTTGCAGAGTGAAACATTGACAAACACACTGTGATAAATCGGAATAAACAGGTTCAATAGGGTGACGGTGGGTCCAATGAGTTTGACTCCAAAGTATGAGAAAGGTCTTTTTACACTCCAATATACTGCAGTTACTTTCTTATTTCTACACAGCACTGCAATGTTGACTGAAAAATTATGAAATTATTTGGAGTCACAAGGAATATGTTACTACCATGCAATCTGACCCGATGCTACGACAGTAACAGAATCAGAAAATACAGCCAATCTGTGTGTCCCAGATTGGTTTTCACTCCAAATTACAAATGAGATGGTTGGGTGACCCTTTTAAACTGGTCTGCCTCTCCTGTTTATTTTTTTTTTCTGTTAATTCCATAGTGTATCAAACAAGCCAACAGTCTGGGACAGTCTACAGCCTTAAAAATACAGTACACACATTCAAACCCCCATCGCACACACATCCGTTAAGACAGACAGACACACACACACACACACACACACACACACAGTATATTGCAGAGAATGGATTCAAGATGTTTATTATAATTGTTAGTCGGTCACCACTGGTCCTGAAGCGCTTTCCTGATTAGTATTCCTCTCCAGACCCAAACAACCTTTCATGAGGTTTGTGCCACTAACGGCTGATTTCACAACATCTGCAAGAGTAATGGCATTTCAGACATGCTCAGTGCAGGGATGGCTAATTTACATTGGAAATTGGCCATCAGAGGTGCCCATGGGTCATAGGAGTAGTGCTGATACAGAGGAAGGTGTGTGTGTGTCTATTTCACTAAACCTTTGACCAGTGAGAAGTTCAAACTTGTCCCAACTCTCTGATATTCGCCTTCACTGTTGCGTTCATTCATGAGTACTCATGGTTCATTTTCTGTCTGCACATTCATATCTGCGTTCACTGAAGTGAGGAGTTCACACGGGTTCTTCCTTTACGCCCTCCTGTTCTGCCTCACAGTCCAGCCTTATCATTGCAAATGCCACACAGGTAAAAAAAAAGAGAAAAAAAAGATGAATTATTGGGTGTGATTTAACCTCTTAGTGTGTTTTTTAATTTGCAACATTTTTTATTTCAGCGTGTAGTTTAATTTGGTGTTTTTATTCCTTTTAATTGCATGTTTTGTATACTGGAAGTGTTTTAGTGTTTTAGCTCCTTTTACTAGTCCCCTGGTCTCGCCATTTTTATTGACCTTTTATCTGTGATTTTACCTTGATATTATTATGTGAATAAATATTGGCATTTATGCTTCTTGGATATTTGTTGCTTGCTTTTTGTAATTGCTCTCTTTCCTGATAAAAAAAAAAAAAAAACAAAGACAAAAAAAACACAACATAATTTTGAGTACTTTATTAAAAACAGTGTGAAAATCCATCATACCACATTTCTCCTTCATTTCCGTTTATAAACGATTATAAACACTGACAGATATATATTTGATTTCTATTTAGTTGTCTTTTTGTATTTATAAACGTTGCCAACTCAAAATGCTTGGGACTCTTGCTACAGCTAATTTCATGTATGTTAAAATATTTAGATTGTATGTTTAACATTATAATATTCACATCTGAGATCAAGTGTGTCTGACGTAAATAGAAATGTCAATGCCAAATTTTACATGAAGGTCAATAGCTTTCGATTAGTGAACTTATGTCTTTGTATTTACGGGTTAGGGTTAGGGGGTAACCCTATTATTTATAATTATTTACAATTCCTGTATTATAAAGTACAGGATGCAGTATTCAGCAATTTCATGTAAATTAAGCCATGTTTTTGCAAGAGTTTGATTAACTGACTGTATCAAGTTAACATTATATCATATTAACTTATAGAGTATATACATGCTATTGTCATATACTGTATATTGCTCATACTTTTGAGTTTTAGTTGAACACATTGTTTGATAGTTGTACATTACTGCTGTCATAAGAAAGAAAATAATTACCTACCTAACTGCTCTGTACTGGTCAGACTAAACAACAATTCAGTGGTGGGAAAGGTTTACAGCTTTTCTGCCACTAAAGTGGCTGTTAAAAGGTATCACAAAATGAACGATGATATTTGCCAAGGGGAAGGCGTAGGATTTGTACTGTAATGTGCAAACACTCTGTCATGGTTTCTATTTTATTTTATAACTGACCTTTACAGCCTTAAAAAAAATAAATAAAAAATAAGAAACAATTATGAAATTGTGACAGCTATTTGATCAGTGTAGCATTGCTGTGTGTAATGCCTTCTTCCTTTGTTGATATACAAGAACCACAACGCAGAAGACTACACTGATAAAATCCTCCTTTCGTGGTCATAGCATGCATTAAATGTACTGTGGATGATAACAGACACCAACCAATATCCATGACAACAACATGGGTTGTTTTGTTAGGGATAATCTTTGGAGCTGGTCTATGTCATTGTGTTTATCACTATCTATAAAGCTACACTTATAAAGATATTAACTGCTGTGCCCCTGGTGTTACAAAAAAATGAATTTCAGAGCCAGTCCGATGTATTCAAAAGAATCAGTGACTGACCTTATAGATAACCACTGGTCAACATAGAAATGCATGTGTTACATAATTGTGGTCGAAGTTGTCAACCAAACAAAACTAGCCAAAATCTTGTATAGTGGTCTTAGAAAACCGCCTGAGTCTTAAAAGGGAAAAGGAAATATGCTCCAATAATCTGTGAAATGTTAAAATTGTGCTGCTCAACAGTAAATTATTTTTTGTTGGTACTGTATGTTTTACTTATCAAGGATGCCAGAATTAGTCTATAGCATAACATTTTAATTTAAGATACTCGACAATATGAGCCTCATTTGATGCTGATGAATATACATTTTCTCAGGATTACAATGTAATCAGCCCGAGAATTTGGAGCAAACGCAGTATTCAGAGTAAAGCTCAATCTGTCATGACTGAATGATATTGTGTAAATAACAGGGAAATGTTGCTTTATTGGCATAAGCTAGTACCATGAGGTCAGATACATGGAAGTTTTTTTTATTTAGTGTATTTGCAGAGGGGGTTCAGTAACAGCAACAAAAGTACTTCAGTCAGATTTCTATAATTACTAATTACTGGAATTTATCAGTCTGCTGTCATATTTGAAGCTCTTTTCTTTTTTCTCTTTGGGCAACACAACATTCCCTCAGTATGAAAGCACACATTATAGGCAATGTGGAGGATTTCATTGTCAATTAGTATTTCTGTGTCACTGTGTTGGCATTAATACATGCTGTCAGCAGTGCACTATTATTTATAATTACCACCAATTGAACAATTATGGCTGCGCCCGTAAAATATCTGCTTACTGGGAAAATGAGCTATCACCACTTGAGGAAGTCATATACGTTGATGCACACACACACACACAAAGACCCACAGTTGTACATCAGTCAAAAATATGTATATGCGTGCACACGCGCACACACACACACACACACACACACACACACACACACAGTTTTAATGCTTGCTGCTGAACTCAGCAGCAGAAGGTTGGCTCATTACCTGCTTTGCGCCTTTTGAGCAAAACGTATTTTACAGTTCATTAATGGCTCATGTTATTTATGGGGGTTTAAGACTATTATTTCCATTTAATTGTTGATTGATAATTATTTGTACTGCTTGGTAAATAGAATTAGCCACAAACAAAAGGAAAAGCATCATGGACATGGGTTCATTCAAACAATCTGCATAATACAGTTTATGCATCATGACAGTAACAGTGGGAGTCTTCGTTATTCCCCCATCAGGAAACTGTGTGAAACTTTCCTCTTTTCAGTGAGATGAGATTTCAGAGAACAGCTACAGTATACAGAACAACACTTCAAGCGGGGCCGAATTTTCCTCAGAAAATGATAATTGTTGAATTATTTATTACATTAAAATGGTGTTTGAACAACGTGATGTTAAGTGACTTTGACTGTGGCATCATTTTTTGGTCTTGCCTGAGTATTGCTGAAACATGCACAGTGTCTGGAGCTTTTATTCAGAATGGTGGGAAAAACAGGAAGCCAGTGGGCAGCGGTTCCTGCAGATGGATCCACCTTATTGATGAGTGAGATGAGAGGAGATTAGCTGGACTGACTTTACCCTTTAACACTGTGGGGAGCAGAGAGCATGGAAGTGGAAGGAGTACACCGGCAGAAGATCACATTTGGTTTTACTCATATGAGACCAGAGCAGAAATCTGAGGCTGCCGTGGGCTCAAGAACCAGAACTGGACAGCAGAAGATTACTCACTGAAACTCTGCTGGGACGTGCAGATGGTAAAGTCAGAAATTGGCATCAATAGCATTAATTCATGGAACCAAACTGCCTGATGTCAACAGTCCAGACTGGTGCTGGTGCGGTTATGGCTTGGAGAATTTTTTCTGGTCACACTTTGGGCCCCTTAATACCCATCGGTCATGGTTGGTCCGACCAAATCTGAGTATTGCTGCTCATCATATGTGGCCATTTGCTGAAATAGTTTACCATTTTACCAGCTACATCCAGCTGGATAATGAACCATGCCATAAAGCAAAAGTAGTCTCAAACTGGTTTCTTGAATATTAATGTGGTGAGCATAAGAGTCTCCACGGTCATCGGGTCTGAATCCAATAGAGCATCTTTGGGATGTAGCAGAGTTAGGGGGTAAAAAAAAAAAAAAAAAAAAACAACAACTGGCTCCTTGAACGTGAAGCAGAAATAATGTGGAGTAACTGTGTCAAAAACAAATGAATAAATAAAAATAATTTTTTTATCTTTTCACAATCTCTCACAAAGATCTTCCTTATATAGGTCCCTCAACATATGAAGGCATGCAGGCATGCTCCTCTGCTCAATCTTCCCCTTTTCTGTTTGTCAGCCTGATGACACTTCTTAATTACATGGTTATTACACCATCTATGATACGTTTGGGGTTTGGAAACGACATCCCGCTATGTAAAACAAACCAATTAAGTGTTTTCAGGACACAATGAAAAAAGATGCATATGTTGAAATTAATGACTGTGTGATCAACTAAATTTGGTGGCAAGTGTGTTTGCCAAAAAAAGCTGCCTTTTAACATCAGGGAGAAGTTAATTCTTCTGCAGCAAAGGATAAATGCTTGAAACATTTTGGGGGAAATGGCAGCTGAGGAGGCCGGGCACGCTGCCCTCTCTGCTAACACAGCTGAGGAGAATAGATGAAATTACAGAGGATTGAATGGCAATTGTTTGAAAGGCTTAGTGATCCCCATGGCATCCTGCAAGTGGATGCAGAAAACTGGGTGATTTGACTTTTCTGTATGATACATCGATTAAGATGACCTCCAATAGGTTTTGCTTGTTGTTTTATCGCACTCAACTAAAACATTGAAAGAGAACATATGTAGCTCCAGAGAAGGCCCGTTGCTACAGGAATTACGCTTTCCAGATTTTATCCTGTTGGACAATGGCAAATGACTACCATGGGATCCTCCAATCTTCACAGTGGATTGGGTTATGAGCCGTGAACCAAAGAAAGGATGACGTCCCATTGCTGTAGGGGCCTTTACATATGTAGTCAATGCAGAACACAAATGTGTCTGAATTTAGAAGCACCGCAATGCTCATAGTTGGAAGGCAAACAGTGCACACAGTGATATACGCTATTTTCATTCAATATCATAGTACAGCTTGTGATCAAATTCTCTGTTGTAGAAACCACATAACTGTGAACACAACCAGCAACTTGACGACTCTTTATACAACTATACTTAGAAATGAGAAAGTAGGACAATAGGAAATGAAGGGAGAGGGAGGGGAAACATGATGCTGCAGGCCAAACCAGCTACTTGTTGACTGTCATGAGCCCTGTCATAGCAAATCCTGTGACTGAACAAAATGATGATGGCTACACCCTGAAAGCTGGCTGGTGTAAATATTTCCCGCCTTTGTGCCGACTGATTGCATTTGCTTCTCAAAAAGCCCAATCTTTCACACCAGAAGGATTTTCTTTTCATCTTCAAAAGTAAAACTGGAAACTTGAGAAAAATGAGTCCGGCTACATGTTCCCTGCGCACCGTACATGCCATACGTGGGAGAGAGAGACTGCCAGCACTTGTCAGCCCTCGTGCCTCATCACCTGTTCACTGTCTGCGGGGATTAGCGTTTTATTTCCCCTCCTGCGAGGGGCCGAAGTACAGAAAAAGAAGAAGTACAGACCAGAAAGCCATTGATCTGCCTGGGACTCACAAGTCTTGTGGCTAGGAGAAAAGCTTTTGAACAAAAATGATACTTAATACTTAATGATCAGCCCATACTGTGCTATTCCTCTGGATTAAAGTGACAGCAGAATAACTTCAATTTGCCACAATCGCAGTGACGACTCTTCTGTGCATTGCTCACATAAAACCTCCAGCTGCGAAGACGGTGAGGTTTTAATGGAAGTTTGTAATATGATTTGACCTAACATAACCTAGACATTGTTATCTAAACTTCTGCAGTAACTCTGTAACACACCCATCTCATTTGTATTCATGAGACCCGTCTTGTCTTCTACTTCTCTATCTTCCGAAAAGGTTCTTGCCCTGTGTGACGTATCCATTCAGCATGTGATGCCCCATGTGCACATGCACAAATTTACACACTGCCAGTCAATCACACACACTGACAACAAATTCCACATGATGCTAATAGACATATATTTGCCTTGCTGGAATAGTTTAGCTGCTGGGGCAGATGAAAAACAACAGATAATGCAGGAAAACAGTCAGGTACGGTTGGGAGAAACGCTAAAAGAATTCCCTTCAAAAGGAGTTTTGGACTGGATGCGTCCTCTCACTCCTCTCTACAGCAGCAGGAGATTGAGGCGGTTTCAGGTGTAAAAACTCAGACAATGAAACTAGGCAATTAGGACTTCTTTATTCTTTTTCTGTAATATTTGTCTGTTCCTATCTTTGTCTCTGACTCCATCACCTCACTCTTCACTTTACTTTGTTTCATCACTTATCATCTCATGTTTCTTAATATCCCTCCCTTTCCTTGTACCATCATCTTAATTCTTTCCCTCTCACTTATACAATATTCTGGAGTATTCTCTCACTCACTTCTGCCACTTATTTTCTTAATGCTCTCATTTTTCCTGTCTTCATTTTCTTTAAGCTCTGTAACATCCTCTATATCTTCCCTTCTGTTGTGACCTCCTGCTCACTATCTTTATTAATATCTTTTCACACTCTGTCATCCCATCCTGGTCTTTCATCTTTATCTGTGATGTTCTAAGTTGGAAACAGACTCTGCATCACTCCGTCATGCAATCTTTGCATTTCAGGTATCGGCTTATCATTGCATCTAGTGCAGTGCTGTGATGAGAGAGGACAAAGCCAGCTAGGTCAAAGCTATAAAGGACAAAGCTAAAAGCGGCAGATAGACGTTGGCTCCCAGAAGGTAAATTCACACATGCACAGACAGACAGATGGCAAACACAGTGTAAAAAGACAAAAGTAAACACAAAGAAAGTCAGGGAGTTCAAGTCAAGGAAAATAACAATAAATAAATGAAATACTTAAAAGATATCTAAAAATAGACTGTACTATAAAAGCCTGCCGCTCGGCTGGTGATTACTCATAGATTTAAAATGACCGGCAGATGTTATTGTTCTTTACAACCTATTTTGATAAAGTGCCATGCACTACTATCATTGAAATAGTTTTTTTTTTCCACACCTGTTTCTTTATCTGAGGTTTCTGTATATATTTTATACCATAACGCTGGTTAAGGGTTATGATAAACTTGATAATAAAGTGTGTCCCACTGTTTAGTAGCTATAACATGGTCTGTAACTGGTAGTATACTCTCTAAGGGAGGTGCAATGTATTTGACATTCTAGTTGTCTCTCTGACACAAAAGGTTTAGTTTATAAATTAGAGTAAAATTAAAAAGAACTGATTCCATGCTAGGGTCACGCTGTGCTTTTATTTGATAAAACAGTATCTAAGGCATGTGCAACCACAGGCCTCAGACTGGATGTTGGAACATGGGGGACTACCTGTAATTAAAAGGAGGATTGACTAATCGTATTCTGTTCCTCCTTCTGAGCAGAGATAGCACTGCGAGGATTAGCTCAGGTCTTAGTCCTGCCTCACCACTTGCTGAGCTGTAAGCATGGTGATTTAACTCACCATAATCACTGTAGTATTTCCTCAGATTTTGTAATGCAGGATTGGAGTGAAACTGCGTATTGTGCATGAATGGCGTCTCCCAGTGAGGTTATGAATAGGAATGTAAAGCGGCTGGCCTAAAATGATTTTCAAATTGCTGCTCCTGCCCGTTTGTAAATTCCCACATGTGCTCGCTGGCTCTCACACACAGTGTTTCAGACCTGCTGAGGATGCACCAGCATGCATGCAAGAGTTGGAAGTGTAACTGTCTTGATAAATGCTGACAGAGAATCTGAGTTGGTCCAAAGGAGGAGAGGAGCCCTATTAGGTTAGAAAGGGTGGAGAAGTGTGTGTCTGTGTGTGTGTAGAAAGATGGACATGAGAAGTGACGCAAACCAGGTTTGGGTGCAGAGAACGTGGAACAGGCGGGAACGAAAGTGATAGTGGGGAAGAGGAGCATGAGAGAATTGGATTAAGAGAGATAAGGTTGAAAAATGATAAGGGCGAAGAGAATAAAATCAAAGAGGGAGAGTACAATGTTACGTAAAAGAAGGAGATTAAAATGTTCAGAAAGACTTTATGCCAAAGATAGCAGCTGTTTGATTAGCTTAGTATACAGAGTGAAATATTGTGAAAAACACCTAGCCAGAAAATAACACCACCACCAAACAAGTTTGTTTCACCCAAATATACGCATATAACATTGGCTAGATATGAACTTCTATCAACTTTCTTTACTAATTCTCAGCAGTAAAGCCAACAAAAACCTTTCCAAAGTATTTCTTTAAAGAGACAGACAAAGGGAATCCCAGCCCCTGCTGCGGTGGCTTTCAATGCTTTCCCATTATCACGCCAATCGTTGACATGTAAAGGTGCAGAACAGTTTGAATGTAGCAACTCAAAGAAAGCTGAGAAACAGATGACACCTGCCTTGGCACGGAAAGTGCGGCTACTACTGACAGAGGCAGGCAACGGCCTGGATTACATCTGCCAATCGGACTAATGTCCGATCATAATTGGGTAATGATTTATTGATCTTACCTTTAAGCCTTGTGCATCGGCAGGCCATACGTCTTTTTGCCAAAGTGAGCGGAATTGTTGGCAGCAACCCTGAGAAAAGCTGAAAGCAGAGAAACATCTTTTATTATCATTTCAAGAATTGGGGTTACAGAACTGAGGCCGCACAGAAACTGGAGCAGGCACAAACGCTTAACGCTTTTCCCAAATGATGTATATTTAAAAGACAAAGTTAAAACTGAGAATAGTGATTCATCGCCATCACTGACTTGTTTTAACCAAGTAACCTGTGTAACATGTGGTGACAAACATTTTTACACAACAAAAAGTGCCAAAAAAAAAAAAAAAAAAAAAAAAATCTATTAAATACCTTGACTCAGAAAGTTCCCAAGGAAATTCTTCATCTGTGAGCTTTCCTCACTGCCTGTGAAGATGCTGGTGAAGTAATGGGAGTCGACATATTCGCCTCTCTCAGCCAAGCTCAAGATCAGTGGCGCCTGTAAAATGACATCAAAATGCATTGCAATGCCCTGAGGTGCTGTGCATGACTGTGAAAATTTGCTCTGAAGAAATTATTGGTGTCAAAGCAAATCTGCAGGCTATAATTTAGACTTTTTTTTTTAACAAGTTTTCATTTTATTGCACTCTACTATGGTATGCAACAATAATTCTTATTCGTATTGTTCATCTAAAATAGATAAAATATTCTCTATCTGTGAGTGGGCTGAATAAGTGATGTTGAGGGTGCTAAGTAAGTACAAAAAAAATCTACAACAAGTAACCAAACTTACAAGGAACCATAAAATTTCGAGTCAACTTAGTACAGTAAACATTATGCTTGAAAATTTTGGTTACTTGGCTTTTCTTGTTGCTAAGAGAGCATTGAAAATCAGTTTTTTCATGCCTGGAGGAAAAAAAAAAAAAAAACATCTCCAAGCTTGCTGCTATCAACCAAACTTCAGTGAAATGTTCGAATACCTGTGTCTCCGATTCAAATACAAGCACATACATCCATTTTACCCCCGTTGCAAACTGCAGTGGACTACATCATAATACCGAATGACAGAAAAAAAGAAAAAAAAAAAGTTGGATCAACTGATCTATAACACTCAGTTGAAATTGCTGCTCGGATGAAATAAGAACAGGGGAATACATTTTCATTTCTTTGTGTTTTCATCCAAAAAAAAAAAAAAAAACAACACCAAAAAGCTCCGCGCGCACACATGCACACAACCCTTTTGTATTCCTATATGTGCGTACTTCCACGCTCGACATCCAACTCAATGACACACCCAATGGGCATGGTATGACATGACCAATCACCAGGACTGCTGTGAGATGCCTTTTGGCACTCTCTGAATGGCCGCCCTGAAAAAAGGAGAGTGGAGGAGTGCCATTTCAGCCATTAGATGAAAAGCCTTGACGTGGAAGGGCAGAGGAAGAAACTTGTATATATAAAATTGTGGCTTCACAATGGGCGATTCTTCAGGGGCATCCATTTTTCAAAATCAAACGCCATTACGATAATGGGTTTGGGAGCTTTTAAAGGTACAACCCTTCGGATGGCAAAAATGTTGCTGGTATTTTCTTTCTCTTTTTGCCCCATTCGCAAACCTTGTGGGTGCGAGTAGGAGAACAGATTAGGTTTGTGATGGAAATAAAGTCAAAGACAATTGGTGGTACATATGTCTAGGTGTTTCTGAATAGATGCACACACAATGCCTCGAGTTACAAAAAAGTGTGTATGTAAAAACACATCCAGTCACATGTCAAGGCTTTTGAATCCAGTATTCAAAATATAACAACTCTTTGGGTTGAAAGAGCAAAACACTAATGGTTAATGTAGTTTGTGACTTCTAATGCTGAGAGGAACACAAAGACACCACACTTTCTTTTCCCCTTTGGTCTGCTGCTTAAAAGGTTCTACTTTCCTGTAGACCTTTTTGAAACTGTGGATCAGCTTCGGGAACGATCGTTCTGAATATCACAAGAGATGCAGATTTGTGAAAGCCACCATTTAATTTGATTATATAGTCATTCAAACTGCACTGATTGGCCTTCTGAACAGCTCTGTCCTGATAACATTGCTTGTTATGATCATCTCAAGAAAATCAAGTTAACAGTCCAGTCTTAGTGAATTTTCAAAGTAATATATATGAAACGGCAAATACTAAAATCTCGTTTCGTTGTAATGCTGATAAAAAAGTTGGATTTGCATGCTAGAATAAATAACTCACTATTGTGACAAATACACAACATTTTCTGCGATAGAGGAAATGACAACAGTGTAGACAAAAAAAGAAACACTTTAATGATCCCAGTAGCAGGAAACATTTTCTAACTTTGATGAAAGTTACTGTCTTTGTGAATTTATTTGCCTCAAACCCTTTTTAGTTCCCTGCTACACACTAGGATAGGAGTTAAATGTCACTGACCTGTTATATGTGCTAATAACCAACACCAAGGGTGCTATCTTGTCCGTGGGAGAAGAATGTGGTTTAGCTCCAACAATGTGCTCACACTGTGCTTGAACAGTCTACAATTACTTTTAATTGCTTGTATTGAAGTTCTATTAACAAAAAACAGTCCTTTGGCTTCTCTGATAATGGTTTATGAATGATGTCCATTGGGGTTTTATTCTCATGTCTCAGTCACTGCCAGTCACAATGGCAGCTTATCTTCAAACAGTATAGAATGTGCCATCCTTCCTCCAGCATCCAAGCTCCAATCTGCGAGAAATGTTCTACACTTAGGAGGGCTTCCCTTTCTGCTATCAACCTGCTTGGGAACTAACATTTTTTTATTTCATTTATTTATGCAAGACTCTTGGCCAGGTAACACAGACATTCTCCTGCTCAATGTTTCCTTTTTAAAAAGAATAGAAAGAACTTGTGCTTTATTAGAGAGATCCAGAAACTGACAAAATAAAGTATGGACAAGTGCTAAAGAATGCACTTGTATGACATGATTTTGTAATTTCTATTGACTCTGAATACATTCTCCTTTGCTCCTGTCACTCTCACCACTCCTTTCTTCCTGTACAACATATTGGCAATCATCAAGACAAGTTGGTTTAATATTCCACCACATACTGCAGACACATTTGAGTCGGTAACTCGCTTTCTCATCCAGCTCAGCTTGCCAACTTCACTTGGTCTGCATCTCCTTGTTCATTTTAGGTGAAATGAGTTGGGAAGCAGTTTTATCTGTCACCTCTGCATACATTTGCTCAATTTGTCTTAATGTGCACGAAAGTAAATCCTTAAGTTCAGTTGCAATCAAGTTGTCAACAGCCGATGGCTAAAATTTTGCAACACAGCTCAAATTTTTTCCGTTTGCCTGGATGGAAAAGCCTTTGAGACAGAGTGCCTGGAATAAAAATCTCAATTGAAAATAAGATCTACTGAATTTGTTGTTGATTAGGAAGCTGGGAAAAGCCAGATTAAGATTTCAGGAGGTTGAGGCACATTCATCTCACCCTTTTTGACTTACTGTGATGAGAATGGCTTTCAAGTAGTTTGCCGAAATGCTGAAAACTCAGACGAATTAATAAGATCATTTTGTAACCTTTTTATTTTTGGTGAAAGTCTTTTTGGTTTGTTACGCATCTGACAAAAAAGAAAGCTCACATCGGACAAATGAGAGAGAGTCTGCTGGTATCAATTGATATTACAAATGAGTTCTACAAAATCTAATTATAATGACCAAAGACAGCATGACCCTAAAGACCTGTTCATCCAGCATATATCCTCTGTGGACAGTGAATGTTCTATATTAATTTTAAATTTTATAGCAATTCAGCCAATAGTTATATATATTTCAGTTTTAGCTTGTTTGATCAACAGAGAAACATCACTCCTGTGATGGAGAATGAGGGGATGGAAAGACACCACAAAACAAAAGAAAATAAGTGATTGTAAATTTCTTACTATTCTATACTTCTGCAGTCTGGAACAGTCTTCCATCGCAACTGTGGTGCAAAATTTTAAGATATACAACTCAATATAAGCAGACAAACAGCTTCAGACTTATTAAATTTTTCTGGTGAGATATAATTTGACACAACCTTTCACAAAACAAAACTTGATGTTCTTTTCCAACTCTTTGGTGTCCTTCTTGCTCCCTCCCGTTCTATGCCTCTCCTCTGTTCTTCAATTCCTCCATACTGTGATAATACAGCTTAGGTCAGTACCAGCAACAACATTGTAGACAACAGTGCATTTGGTCCTTTGGTGTCTTTTTGTCTGCATTTCTTTTTCTCTTAACCTGATAGAAAACTATATAAAAAAAAAAGACAATGGCCACTTACTTTGGCTGGTGGTAACAACAGTTTAACGAGCTCAATAACAGTAACATGCCTCACTTACAGTAATGGTAGGTAACAGCGTTGTCACGGTTGAAACATTAAATAGTTAGATCACCTGTTTCTGAGAAAAGTAACGCCGTTATTCCCATCACTGTATACTACAGACACATTTTGAAGGGGTAAATATAATACAGTACATCAGATTAATACCGAACAGGCCTCTGAAGAGCAGCTGCTCATCCTCTGCCATTTACTCTTCACACCTGAGCTTGTCAGTCAATATTTACTGCGGACCAAATGCTACAGTAGCTGTTAACCATGTAAAGCACGCTCTGATCAGAAGTTAAGTATCCTACCATGTAGTGAGATAAACTGCCTTCTCTCCTTTATTCCTTCCCGCTGCCATCACTTTATTGTCACACTCTTTGTGCGAGCATTAAGCCCCATGTAGACCTGCTATAAAAAGAGGGATATGAAAGCACCAGATGTATGGTTGTAGTACATATAGAAGCCAGAAATCCCTTCGTTGTGTAATCTTTTATCCCGCCTTACTCCTTTGCCTTCCCCTCCACCTCCTCCACCATTCCTCCCTCTCTTCATTCTGAAAATGTAGTACCCTCTCCTCAGCTTATCTTCCCAAGATTTAAGCTCACTATCTACCACCAAGCCGCACGCCAGATGCTAATACCATGCAGAGAGCGCAGTGGCTATTAACAACTGTGAATGCACCCAGCAGCTAGTTCTATAGGTGTTAGCCATAGACCTGTCGCCCTTGCACCTCATAATCTTGTTAACATGTGACCTTAGAGTCCAGCAGCTAATCTGCCTCTCAGCGACAGATGTCCTGTTATAATACCACAAGAGAAGGATGAAGGATTATAGTGTTATCTCCTGTTCCTCTATTAGTCAGATCCAGGTTTTATTTATTTACAAGACAGCGCATCATCGCATGGATTGCTTTTGAATTGTAGCTGACATTTATACACAACCAACATCCTGGTTAGCAATCATAAAGCAAGTAAAAACTTTCTTTTACATGTTGAAACGATAGCTATACAATATATATCAAGAATCAAGCCATGTGTGTATATAACTCATAGACCCATATACTTTACTACCCACAAATTAAAAAGTAGCAATATTTGTGCAAAATATAAATATAATATAAATAACTCTTTGCCTTCTCTCTTCATGAATAACTCCACATGAATATAAAAAAGATAAGATCAAGAGATTTCCTAACCTATGTGCTGTTAGCAGATGGTGTTTCGAAAAATTCTGACTTCAGAAATACAAAATAAAACTGTATCCAAAATCATGGCATCTCCCAATGCAATAGGGACCTACAAACTGAGCACATCTTGAACACAAGCTGTCAGGCTGGCTGAAGTAGTTGTACTAATCTGCAAAATTGACCAATCTGCGATTATTTCCAACCCATGTTTGCAAATTATAGCTGCAGACAACAGATTAAAATTGGTGACACCATTATGCACATGAATTGAAGGGACTAATGTTAGAAGTAAAGTCAGTGGAAAATATAAAACTTAGGATTCTGTTACAGAAAGCTGATGAAATGTTGAGGGCTGGCAACAAAAAAGACTTGTTTGCCAAATGATTCAGCAACACATTTGTAGTTGAAATATGCCTAGACATCTGACCCAAGTTTCTGAGTTTGACTTGGCAAATAAAGCAAGCAGCTTAACTCTGGCTTGATTGTTCTGTGAGGAAAAAAATTTATGAAACAAAACAAACAACGAAAAAAACTAAATAAATAAAACTGTTGGACGCATCTCACATCTTGTGAGTCAGGTTTCAGAGCTGGCAAATCTCAGTCATCTTATTTTCACTGCACTTGCTCATCACACAGACAACAGGACAGAACAACATATGCTCAAGGACAAGATGCACACACACACAAACGCCTCACCCCCCTCAACTCAACTCTTACTAATAAAATGTGAAAATTTTTATGAACAATTATAAATCAAGCAGTTGAGCAAAAGGAAGTGCATGAGCTGTAGAACATTTCAGCTAAATGTATTATATTCAATTATATATTGTCTTTTTTTCCATTTGCTACGTATAATTCTTTGAGCTCCATGTTCAATTCTTGGTTTCACAGAGAAATCCCAATTCATCTGTTTTAATTCTGCATCAGTAATCAGACTCACAAAACTGGAAAAGTGCCCACACCGGCCTCAGCCAGCTGTATCTTCAACAGGCATGCAAACATCTGTAAGAACCAGGATCCGTATCACTGGTGAGTCTATTTAAGGTAATAGCTTCCCCTGGCACAGGCCAACTGACAGAGCTAATTACGATAAAGTCTCGGCTGGGAGGTTTCACACGCTGCTTGAGAAGCCTGAAAAACAAAGAAACAGTTTGTTTTTGACTGCTTTTCTCTTTGTTTCCTCCTCAAATCATTGTTCCGTTCTTTAAACACGTTTAAGTCCCAAGGGGAGCCTTCCTCATTAAGGGGTGGAAGCATTTCAGATTTCTCTTCCTCCCCCTTCCTCCTCCATCCTCTCAGCATGTGGGAAGTGCTTGATTGACAGGTGAGACATTTCTGTCCTTGGCATCTCTCCCAGGTGTCCCGTCTCCTCACTGAGTGTGTTTACACGTG
Source organism: Echeneis naucrates (assembly GCF_900963305.1). Lineage (NCBI taxonomy): Eukaryota > Metazoa > Chordata > Actinopteri > Carangiformes > Echeneidae > Echeneis > Echeneis naucrates. The sequence continues at coordinate 7,829,178 of NC_042533.1, forward strand.
TGCACACATGCACAGAATACTGACAGGAACAAATGTACACGCATCCCTACGAATACGAATAAATGGAAGTGAACACAACCACACACACCCCCCCCCCCCCCCGCAGGACAGTGGATACAATTGAAAACTGTGAAAAATATATAATAGCTAATAGGTAGGTGTTTGTGATTTTGGCTAGGACTGCTACTGTCATCACTAAAAATAACAACATATTTCCATTATTAATATTGAATTATATTCTACATTTGTGCATTTGCAGGAGCTTTTCCATGTGACATCTCCTAATATGTAGAAGCACAGACAGTTTGTTTCTGCAGCAGAGATGCCTGAAAGTTTTTAAATGAAATTTGTTCCCAAACTATAATTCAAATAATGCACTTACAATTGCTCACAGACACACACACAAACATATTTGTCAAGTGTCCTACTTGAAAACTCAGTATTGTTATTCGGTAAAAACTATTTTTGACTCGCCAGTACCAGTAAATCAAATTATCCGTGAAATAAAGAAAAAATAAATACAAAACTACGATTGAAAACGCTTCCACTTGGACCAAATTGAATAAAAATTATATGAGAATAAATGAATAAATTCAATAATTTAATAAATCTTCCACTAAACTCCAACTTACCTGGTTATTGGCTCAAGGTTTATAATACGGTGACAGCAAATCTGCATGGAGAGATTAAATTCTATTATAGACTGCCTGAGAAGGGTAAAGTTACTTTCACTTGATTAAAATTCAACTACAGGTCATCTTCATAACCAGGAGTTTCACTGGAGAATCACATCTTCATTTAACAGATAAACCTGCTCATGAAAAATTTTATAAAGTTTGTTGAAGAAACAAATTATTAAAGATAAATTTGTGGTAAAATAAAATACTGTTCGACTGACCATAAATAAAATCTCTTCCCATAGCAGCAATCACAGTTTAGCCACCCTAAACAGGCATCAAAGGGTCTGTCATCAGCACGTATGCCAGTTAAACACGAGAGAAAAGCATTTTTAACTTCAGTTATACTGAAAACACAATTAACTGGTCGGCTACAGTTGAAAGCTACAAATTAGAAGCAACTTTTTTCAAACTTTCAGAATTACTTCATTACAGCATTTTTATTACTTGTAAACTAGATATATGCAGAGATAACGGAGGAGAAAAGCCCTTCCTACAAAAACATAAATAAATAAAAATCCTAAATTCAATAGTCCCTTGGAAATGTACCTTAGAAGGATAACTTGTGGATAAAAAGTGTCTAAAAACATATTTTGGGGGTAAAGCCACCCAACCGTTAAATAAATCAATCATTTTACAAAAATCTAATTTTACAGGTAATAGGGTTTTTTGTCCCCTTTTGTCATTTACTTCAGTCATTTAGTCTGATCAGTCTAAAATAGGTTCCTGAGGAAGGAGCAGCGAGATCATAGAAAAGGTCAGACTTTATCAAGCTGTTGCCAGGTCACTGACTGAGCAGTTTGCTGTCCTTCTGCCCACAGAGCTCCGGCTGACTCCAAGATGTTGTCATTTCATTGAGTCACATAAGATGATAATGTCAATCAACCTCAAAGGATACCATTTTCTGAGATTGCAAAGAGAAAGAATACATGACCGTACTTCTTCTAGGGTATTATTGAGTACCAGTAGTAGTCTCAGTAAGGCTAAACTGTCAGTGTTGTTCGTTGTAGTGATCCAGAGCTGCCTGGATATATGAGCCAGATCAGCAAACCTGTGACTGGTTCTGACATCTGGCCTGGATACCATGGTAACAGCATCCATCAAGCCCTGTTTCATCAAAGCCTTGATTCCCCATTCACATGGACACAGAGCGGCGGACCATCTGTTTTTTTCGTGCAGCATAAACAATTCACACGCACACTTACGGACACACACACACACACACTTAAATTCACTTATTTCAACTGGTGAGAGTGCGATTTTGAAACGAGAGCAGTTTTCTTCCGATGCCCTCTGTTCTTTCACTGGCAATAGTCTGAGGTTGGTAATTGAATTAGTGGGCTGGAGATAACGTGGATTACTGGCTCTGCTGGAAAGGCTGCCCTGTGGTGTCCTGTACAGAAAATATAGACCGAGAAAAATAAAGAATCTTTGTAGAGTAACTAAGAAAACAACAAGGATATTTAATTTCTTCTTGCTCAAAGTTAATAAACCTGATTCTGCAGATTGTCTGTGAAGCACTGCTTTCGCTTCACAACAATCGTCATCATGTGCTTCCCTAACAACGTACTGCTGGAATAATGGCTAATCAGGTCACCAGTAGAAAGCTCATAACGCCGAGCTAAGGTCAGTGACGGAAATGCTGGTCGACTTCGGATACATTTCTAAAGTGTGTTTGATTAACTAAAACGTGAATACTGCTTTACTGCCATTGGCATGCTAGAAATTAGTTTAGTTCTGTTTTAAGCATGTTTGAAAGACAAAATAGAAATCAACACAGGTTCATAAGCAAAAGTGGCCATCTAACCATTTCTACTATATATATATATATATATGTATATATATATATATATATATATATATATAAATGTTTTCAGCTTTATTTTCTTTAATGAATTGCATGCTGTGACTTTGTCCCTCCACCGCACCCTTGTCCTAAACTTAGACATCAGCCGTTTCCTGCTTCTGCATACATCATGGAGGTGAACAACAGATATTCACTTCTGCTGATTCATTTTAAACAAACAGACTGGCTCATTAGACGGGTCAAAAGTAATCGGCAGCTTGTGTAAAGTGAAATTAAAATAGTTTATATTTAAGGCTATATTTCTGGAGTAGACAGATAGGCCCTCAGGCCTATGACACTTCTTTCGATTTGAAATGAGTAAAAAAGTTAATGAAGTCTCTTTCTTTCATTTACAATCAAGATTCAGTGGTGATAACTGCTTCAGGTTGTTCATACAGCCCAAAAACTGTGGTGGAGTTTCAAATCATCCACCTTATATTTACCTAAAAAGAGCAATGGATTTTTATATCATACATAAAAATAAACAAAAAAGCAAAAAGCCACCTGCTGTCATTTATCTTTCTGTTCCAATAATATACAGAGAAAATGTTAATTTTTCAGTCATATTTACGAATAGTGATTAATCTACAGCTACGCTGTGATTAATGAGTTTAAAAATTTGAATGGTTTGACAGGCCTAAAAACAAGTCATGGCTGGCTTATCGTCAGTTTGACATACTTCCTATTCCATCATTTTTGCCAGTCCGATTCACTGCGAATTAATCACACACAAATCCACCCTGCACATGAAACAGCTGCTTCATTCACCGAGTGACGACAAGGTCAAAACATCCACCATCTGGTTCCTTTCATGAAACCCTGGAAGACCCTCAAACACATTAACATGTGTGATGACAAACAAGAGTCAAAGGACAAAGCTCCAGATTCCTCGACAGTTATCCATCTCGTCACGTGCTAACCCAGACTTTGTTTACATGAATAAGTCGCAAGACAGAAAACTGGAATTTCCTGCTTCAGACATGGAAGTTTGGCAAATTAACTACAATGATCAAGGGAATAAATATAAGAACTATCGTGTCTGTTTATGTTGGCATCGGCCGTTTTGCCTTAACTTCCTTCCAAAACAGCTTCCTGTAAATGAGTAGGTGGGATTTTAGTGTTTGATGGGAGATTTGTCAGTTGAAAAAAAAAAAAAAAAATCACACAATGCCATTTGAAGATACTGGTCCAGTAATCTATGCATGTGCATCTTATATTTTATATCCAAGTCAACATGTAAAACTTTGTCATCAGGGAAATAATTCTTTGCATCCAGAAGATATCTTACAAAAAGCATACGAGCACAAACTCTCAAGAAATAGAATTTTCACCTCTTCTGATCTGACATCTGTATATCAGGCGTTCTCCTGTAAACAGTGGGATTTGTCCTTTCATTTTGGCCTGAGCATCATTGATTGATATTCTCTAACAAGAACAGATACAGCACACGGATGCAGTTGACTGTTTCTTTCTTAGCTCATGTGATTTTGAAGGTTGGATGTTGAGTGGATTGTTGCAGGTGTACTGAGAGGAGAATTCTGTCCTTTGCTCTGGTATTTATCTCTTTCTGTCTCATTCACTCTCTCAATCTCCCTCCCAGCAGGGATGGGTTCCTCTTATTAACTTCTGTTTTCTGAGGGGAGATAGAGTTGAAAAGGATGGCAGAAGAGCATTTAATAGATATAAACACATTAATAAATACACCCAACTGTACATTACTGGAAATATGTGTTTTGGGGCTTATATGTCCGTGAGATCTGTTTGAAACCTTTAAATGTCATATAAAGTGTGACCACATAACTAAAGAAAAGCAGAACTTTCAGAATAGTAAACTCAAAACTGTTGTTTACATGGTGAAATAACAGCTGTGACTGAAATTTAATCTGAAAAAGTCATCTCTCCACAAGCTCCCCATTTTTCAAAAGCATGACCACCAATCTACACATTTGCAAAACATTCCTTTATTATAAATAAATCTCCTTTTTGTATAAAAACTGGCATGCTTCAACCATGGCATTTTACAGGTTCACAACCCAAGGCGACAACCTGGTTAGCCAAGACAGCAGGAGGAAACACACTCATCTCATTATGCAAGGGCGATCCATCAGACAACGGTGAGACAAGAATAAAAAAATCGTCACAACCACAAAAATACTTACAAGTAGAGAAGAACAACAAACATGTTTGAGTCTCATAGATTTTCTCTTACATTTGTCTTTTTAAATATCTTTTAAAATGCAATCTGTTAAATCTCTTTCCCAGCCCCACCTCTGCCCTTTTAGATATAATGTCTACATGGTTTCCGAGTATTTTTTCTTAAAATTTTCCGTTTTATGATTTTTTTTTTTGGTTTTTTTTCTTAATTTTTGTAGCTTTTAATAGTTATTCTCTCCATCACATTGTCCTATGGCATGTCTTTTTTTAATGATGTCTTTTTTTTTTTCTTTTTTTTTTTAACAGGGAAGTTCATGGTAGGACCAATGAGCTGTGAGCAGCAGGAAAGCAGGCACACTGACTGGCTGTTTATGTGGTCCCAACTCTCTGTGGTTTGATGCGCAACAATACAAAATGTCTCATGCTTGGATTCCATTGGGCACTCGGTCTGTTTGCCAGTTCTCCAGCCAATAGGCTTGGAATTACGGCTTCTTCTTTTGGTCGGCCCCGCCCCCAAGACTCGCCCCCTCTCCTGTCCATCCCCATTCTCCATCTTCTGTGGTCCCTTCAGATGGCATGATTGTTGTAGCTGACATATGTCGTCTTAGTTGATGAAGCTGCGTGAAAGTGAAAAATAGGGTGGTGGAATGTGGAGAAAGGAGCGAAGGTAGAGGAAAAAGTGATAGTTGTGAGTAAGACCAATGAGGAACAGAGTGAATATGAACAATTTGGATGAAACGCAAAAGAAAAAAGACAGATCGGAGGAATGGAGTGGAAAAGAGGGAAAGAAACAGAAGAAAGCAGTTGAGAGCAGATTTTGCTAAAGACGCTCACGTAACCGTGTCACATCTACAGTCCACCTGAGTTGTTGGGGCTTTTTGTCAAACCCATTACGTCTTGTGTCCCCTGCAGCATTCCATGGTAAATGTCAATGTTTTTGCAGTAACCGCAGGACTCTAACTGAGCTATTGTTATACTCTGATGCTTTCATAAAACCCTTTCATTATTGTTTGTTTCTGCCTTTCACCTGTTTCGCCATGACACTGCTGGAATATTGGGGGGGAAAAAAAAAAACATATATATATATATATATATATATATATACACACACACACACATACACACACAAAAAAATACATAAAATACCAAAGAAATTAGCATTAGGGCATGCAATGTTTTTCCATTTATTTCAGACTTAAAAATGTTTGTATTGATATTTTCAGAGGAGCACTCTTAAGCAAAATGTCATATGATGAGAAAAACTATAAACTCTGAACCTTTTTACACTGTATGAATCATTTTTGCCTGGATCATACGGCATAAACTTCAAACTTTCTGCAAAGTGAAGTATGTAAAGAGATGACTAAGCAGTTTAACGGCTGGCTAAATGATTGAACTGTGACCTTTTCCCTTTTATGGAAAGTGTTGACAGAAGAACATTGTTTATCCTCGCATGTCTGAATCCTTCTTGGATAAAGACTTCCTACAGGCATATTATACACAGAAATACGTCACGGCTTAGACGAGAAATATGTTCATTTGGTTAAATGCACTACACATGCACACAAAAAGAGCAGACTGATAGGAGACTCACAGGAAAGCTTGCACGTGCATATACAGATGGCATCATGCAAGCACACACATGCAGTCGCACTGTGCTGTCATTTCATCTGCATTGCTGACACAAGAGAAAGCTCAACACAAAATGGTGCTTTGAAGTGGATGTAACAGGACTTCACTGTCAGAGCTCAGCGAAAACACAGCATGCTATCTAAGAACTGTCAATTGTGCAGCTGTTTGTGCCATGCAAATAAAGTCACACGTAAAAATTTATGTTACACTTTAAATGAAAGCAAACCAAAAGCTTAATTTGAAATCTTCATTTGCACATAGAGCTACACAATGGAAACATTTGTTTGGTTTATTTCCTTGGATAGTTCTATAACAAGCGATTTGACAAAAAATTGGCCATATTACATATATTAGGCTGACGTATATTAGGATTAGGATATTAGGACATTATGATCAAATCCATGACTCTAATGTGTGTGCTAAGTGTATGTTTCCTATATATATTTGCATATATCATGAAAGATTAGTCTTCCTTTTTTTCATTAATTATCAGAGGTGAACCTCTTATGAATGTACCCTTTGTTAGTCTGAAAGCTAGTTAGTACACTTGAGCATTATCAGTTTAGTTGTATATCTTCAAGATATATATTTTATTAATTTGTTATATGTGTAATTATAAAATTTTGGTGTTCTCTTACTCACTGTTGGTCTCCATGCTCTCACATAGCTCAGTCTTCACCTCTCCATTGGGCCGGTCTCCTCCCTTCTGGGTCAGTTTTCCTGACATGGTGGCAGCTGTCACGATTGCCTGTATAATCACACATTTATAATGAGTGTTAATATGATGTAGGTCTATTCACATCCTGGCATCACTCTAAGTCTATGGACTTAGTTTTATCTAAGTCCATAGACTTGCTAGATTTTTGATTCTCATTTCAAGTCCTATTTAGCATCAGATAAAATACCAAATCAATCCAATTATATTATATTATATCCAAAGATATTATGGAAAATGTCATAAACCAGACTGATGCGTTTCACTCCACACATTCGTGCCCTGCTCACCTTGAAGCTGCGTTTTCGTTTGGGTACGTTCTGCTCAGGGTGGAAGAGGATGATGTAGACCTTGGGCATGTAGAGCATCCCCAGAGACACAGAGGCAGACAGGCTAAGGGAGATAGTCAAGGTGGTGGTTTGGATATACATCTACAATGAGAGAGAGAGAGAGAGAGAGAGAGCTGTCAGAGATGGTCTGTGTAAAGCTGCAGAATATTTCTTATGAGAGGAAAGAAGAGGAAGACAGATTGGAAGTGAGGAAGTATAGAATCATCTAACGAGTAAAATTAGCAGTAGATTTGTGTAGAGAAAGTTAGTCTGACATGTAGACAGGTAGAATAATACTACTACATCTCCTCTGTGGCTGCAGAGTTAATCTCTTCCTTTAAGTATATGACAACATTCTTAGTATTTTTTGGCAGAAGGAAATAAATCAAATCAAATTTATTTATAGTGGCAAATCCTAACAAAGTTACATCAAGGCACTTCACACACAGAGCAGTTCTAGACTAAACTCTTTATGGAGTTGTTAAAGAGATTCAACATATCCCTCCAAGAGCAAGCATCCGGTGACAGGGGCAGGAAAAAACTTCCTTTAAGAGGTAGAAACCTCAGAACCAGAGCCAGAACCAGTGGAGCCATCTGCCTGCACTGGTTGAGTTGAGAGGGAGAAAGACAAAGCTGTTGAGCTGAAGTTGTTCACACACACAAACACTTTCACACAATCAGACAGTATAGTTGACAAAATGGCAGCCACTACAGGCAACTGTGTCCTGAAAACCCGACAAAATTACTATTTTAGCAGACTGTTCGGCCTCAGCCGAGCAGGTTGGAGCACAGTCAAAATAAACCAGAAGAAAGTGGAGCAGATGCACACTGCAGTGGACTGTGAACTACAGTCTTCAGGTCCTGAGTGAGTAGTTCGGAGAAGGACAGATGTAATAACAGACTTCACATACACTGACCAGGGCTGGCAAGCTCTCAACTCATGCAGGCTATCAGGCAAGCATTGTCTCTGGGATATGAAGCAAAAGAGAGTGAGTGAGGAAGTACTGTAAGAATGGAGGGCAAAAGACAGGAAGGAAGAGCGAAGTGTGGAATGAGAAGAAAAGGAGGGGAAGAAACAAAAACTTCATCTATGTAACGCAGCAAAAAATAAGGAGAGGAGGACAACATGTGGCCAAGTACGGGTGAGAGTGAGAGAACAGACACTCTGCCGGCTCTGCGTTGTCAGAAAGTGCAAAGGAATGCTGATTGAGGCGAGGTTGATAACTAGAGCCTGACAAGACGATGAAAGTAGAACAGAGAGACAGAGACAGTGGCATCACACTTTCAGCAGGCCAGCTGCAAAAACGACAGCAGTGCTGCGTATTTGTCATTGATGGTTTTATTTTTATTTATGAATAAAAAATAATTGCTGCTAAACCCCAGGGTACAGATTGAAAGTTAATGTAGTATAAAAGCCCTGCTTCATATGAGTCCTGCACAACTGATTCCCTATATATTTAACTGCTTGTTAGAAAGTTCAGTGACAGTCCTCACAGTGACATCTATCATTTAAACACCCAAACACTGCTGGATATCTGATACTATGGAAATAGATGCCAGCATGAAAAAAATATTGTGCCATTTGTGAAATATTGGAGTTTAGGAATTAATATTAGAAATAAATAGATAAATAAATAAATAGGTTATGAGTTCAGAATTCAGTGCCAGCCCTTAGCTACCTTCTTATGAATGTCTTCAACCAGAACAGAAAATTAATGGTTTTATGTTCTTGAACAAAAGTGTCTGGAGTAATATATCCTTCATTAAAAGCTCAACAAAGCTTGACTGGACCTCCTGACTCTTGCCTCAGAAAGAGCTCAATGGCAAATAGGACTGAGTATTTCACAAGGATACAATAAGTCCAATGAATTTGAACTTTTAAGAGATTAAAATATCTGAATTATCCCTCATGAATGGGTGAGAAATCATAATTCTCTACTTAGCAGTACTACAAATTTAACACAGATATAATGAACCTAAACCTAGTCCTTAACACTGAACCCAAGTCTGGACCGGAGAGTGTTGTTAAAATTGCCTTCGTCTTAAAGTCTCAGACTCAAATTGGCCCTCACAAATTCTATAAGGGAAGAAGAAAACACCCACCTTGCCGGAGGTGTAAATTGATAACATTGACAGTAGCCAAAGGCAGAGGGATGTGTGTAGCCAATAACTGGAGGCAAATGGGCACATTCACATTTCAGTATGTAGGTGTGTTGCATTTATCAGGCCTTCATTTCAATGCATATATGTTCGCACTACCCCAAAGTCACATAGGAATAGTGTAATAACAGAACATGAAAATTTAACATGGAAAATTACACACAAGGTCATCCATCATTTTACATGACAATGTGTGGCAGCGTCACAGTGTGTTTCAGGGCTAAAGAGCTCCGCCTGCAGCACCCTCCAGGGTCTGATAGCAGTTTACATGCCATAGCCATGTGTTCACTTCCAACTCAGCCACAAGATAGCACATATGCGCGTGCACACACAAAAACAGCAACAAATGCAGTGTTACATAGGTCTGAGAGAGGCCAGCAGTTCATTGAAAAAATGAGAGGAAACTGTGGAAAATGTTGATCCATCTGGACACATTGCTTCTTTTTTTTTTTTATAATTTTTTCTGCCAACAAATTGGAATTCAACCGAAATGCACCGATAGAAGGACGAGCAAGTGGCTGTATCAGAGAGGAACAGATGGAGATGCAAAACCATTGTAATTTTTTTTTTTTTTTAGAGAGAATGAAACAGATATACAAAAACAAACAATAAAAGAGTGTCAATGAAGAGATGAAGGAAAATAAAAAAAACCTAGGCTACAGAAGGGAAACAGAAGAAAGGAGAACGATTCCCCTGAGTGGTGAACTTGCTCTTATCGAAACAGCAGTAAGTCTCCTGATATCTGCTTCCATTACACCCAGGCCTTTGGTCCAAAGCTGGGCTTCCAGCAGTTATTTACAAAGACAGGTGTGTGCGCACACACAAATATGTTCAGAGAAGACAGCTCTCCTCAGCCTTGTTGTCCACAGCTGATGATAGCAAATGTGTGCAACAGACGAGCACTCTATTATTCCAACTCACACTCAGAGAGCAGCCGTTCAACTACATATGTGGCTGCATACAATGCCTTCTCTTAAGGTTTAAAACATTTACACACACGGACAAACAGAGGCATAGAGTGGAGGCTGATGGGTTTTTAAACACTTGGGGAGGGAAAAAGATAAAAAGGGAAAGAAGACAGGAAAAAGGTAGACTACTTCTTTGTTTTGTGTGGCCCTTCCTTTGGGTCCTGTGGCTAAAGGAATGAATGCTGTAGTTGAGTTGCTGTCCTGTGTCAGTGACTAATGTTGCAGAAGTGAAATTAGCAGTGCTGTACTGATAACACGGGAGTGTTGTTATTGTGTTTTCCAGGGGACTTGTTATATATTGTGTTCATGAGAAAACTACTCATGGATAGACTTCCATCTACTGAACTCTCTTATTTTTCAATTAAAGCTCATGTTTTTTTGTTTTTTTTTACAGGGTTGATTATCATTTTTCACCACTGAAATCACAAACTTACACTGTTATTTTCCCAAGAAACTATTTATCATATTGAATGTATTTGCTAAAAAAAAAAAAAAAAACCCACTATTCCCCAGATTTTTGTTTCCAAACATACTGTATCACACTGACTTTACAATGACCATATCACAGACTTCAGTGCTGCTCTATTTCGTACCCAGGAGGCTACAAGCAACCAGATATTTCGCCAGATAGTTTGTGAAAGGGATTGTTTTTAATCTAGATCAAGATTGAGCCACAGTGCAAATAGCATAGTTGAAGCCAATTTGATGATCCCTCACCTCCCAGACAGGAGATGGTTGTTTTGGTTGGTTGTCAAGGCAACAGCAGCACATGAAGAGCAGAGGTGACCAGGTAGCCAGGCTCATATTTGGACAGAAGAAGGAGGAGAGAAACTGGCCAGGTACGTGCAGGTGGCGGTGAGACAATACGACTTCTTTCACTTCCAAATATTTTCCTGGCTTTTACTTTTTGGCTTGTTTTCATTTGTGACCATGGGAAAAGCAGGACCCATTGGTCTGAAACTCACAACACTATCTGAAAAGCTTAATGAATGTGATGTGTACATTGCAGTGAGCATCGCTGCTGAATGAGAGTTACCAATGCTGGATGTCATTCCTGGGCCATTCATCTATGAGCCCTGTGCAGTGAGAGCTGTTATCTTTTCACAGCACACCCGTGCGATATTCGGATCGTGACAGCTAATGTTGATGGCTATCCCGGGTTGATTTGGCTGCTCGATAATTTACACTCAACTCAAACATACAGCATACAAGGACTGCCAGTCAACTACATTCTCCATGAAATCTGATTCTCTGATACTGATAAGTGCAACATATGTCATACACTTTCAGTTTAGCCCTCTACAGTGTGTTGTATTTATTTAAAAATGAGCACAGCTATGGAGTGTTTTGGACTTCTGAAATCACATAAGCAACACTGTTTGGCTTTCAGAGGATATACAGTCACTGCCAAAAATGCCACTCTCAGTAATTCTAATGATTTAGTTTAATCACTGACTTTAAAACCAGATTGCCTGGGTCCAACCGAGAGATGATGTAACAAAATTGTCAACATTTGAAGTGGCCTAATGATGTGCGTGTGAATATGCATGTGTCTCGTACAGAGACGCATGCATTCACACTAATTCTGACTTAGAAAGTACATGAGGAGAGAAATACACACATACACACAAATCCCGGCTTCTCAGACTTCATGAACCGAGACATGAAACATGCTCAATCATTACACTGCTTCTGTGATTATTGCAGCTCCTTTCATATGTAGCATAGAGCAAGAGATGAGTGTTGAAATCAAAGCTCTGGCCAGCTACATAGTCAACTTTGCAATAGCAGGGGGGGAGGAGGGAACAGAAATAATAGCTGGGGGCTTCAGAAGGTACAAGAACTATCCACTGAGCTGGCCACTCGAGAAAAAGAGGAAGAAAGAGAGAGACAGATAAAGTGAATATGAAAGACAGCATGGGTAAGCTGGAGAGAGAACAAACGAGGAAGTAAGAAGGACGACAGGAGGACAAGATATGAGGAAAAACATTTGAGAGAACAATCATATGCTAACAAGGAGTGGAAGAAGATGGAGAAATAAAGATGTGATGAAGAATAAGATGCAGTGTTGACAAAGCAGTGCAGAAGGATGGTGAATGAACTGAGGATCAAAGTTCTGAAGCACTTTTAGTCACGGGAATGTTTGAGGTACAAAGAAAATTTCACCTGTGGGACAGATGGAAGGCCTCACGTTTTAAATTAAAACAACCAAGAATTATTTTGTTTTTCTGTGTGTTGCTAAATGTCTAGTTCCCCGTTGTGACTTGGTGGCAAGGCTGTACACAGTGTGGAATCATTGAAAGCATAATATTTGCATAAAAATTATTTTCAGTGATGTCCCTGGAAATAGACAAGACATCTCAGCCACAGAGAAAGACCCTAATAAAATCATATTTCAAACAGCAGGATTGATTGGTGAACACTGATCAGCAGTGGCACAGCATCAAACTGCTGCTCATTGACATTGTGTTAAAACAGTACTCAACCCTCTGAGTCACAGATATATTGTCGAGCATCACTTCTTTCGCTTTGTTTCATTTGAAATAAAGTACTGACGACCATTTTGTTTCATGTCGGAAGTAAGATGAGGGTCACAGAAAAGAAGAGATTAGAAAATAAAAATTGGGGTGATGGATGTCTCCCTTCTTTCCATCTCTCCATTTGTTCTACTGTATTCCTTCACTTCTGCCCGGACTTTCTGTTGATTGATTGGCACTGCTCTGTACCTCAACTACCATGCATGCTCTCTGGATTGTTTTTCTTCTTTCCTCACCTTCCTGCCTCTTCATGTCTTCCTCATCTTTCTGTCTTTCCATTGTTTAGCATCTCCCAGTCACATTTTTTTCCTTCTCCATTTCATCTGTGCATCATTTAGCATGCTGCTGTCTCTGCATGCTGATAATGAGTATACATGTCCTTGATAGGTTCATATCCCAACCAAACCTTTTATGAGTGGAGTAACATTTCAAACCGCCTGAGGGTCCTCGACTGACTTCTGCTGCCATTTTGTGTCAAACCCTTTTGTGTGTATGTATGTCTGTGCATCTAAATGATGCCCTTTTTCTCCCTGCTCACGCCACGCGATCACTAATCATTTTAATCACCTGAGCCATGGGAGGGAAAAATGGAAGCAAACCAATGTCTGCCATTTCCAAACATTCAGGATAATTGGCTCTATTTCATCCAATTTTTTTGTTGATAGAACAAGTAAATATATTAATAAATAAATGGAATGCTAATAATAGGGGAAACAAATTTGGTCAAATATCTTAAAAACATCAGATCAACTGTGTTATGATGACTGGACGACATTTAAGGTCAGTGAGTCGGAGCCATAATGTTTCATAAGGTGTATAGTTTCCTGAAATTCTTGTATGGAAAGCGTAATTTTCTGCAAAAAGTCAAACCGTTGATTAATCTGGTGTCAGAAGCATTCCGTTGGTGATGCAGTTTGTTTGCCTAAAATGATTTTGACAAATGGGGAAACTGTAGCATTCAGCTGCCTGATCGATAGTGTAAGTTCATCAGTCAGTCACATTTGTTTGCAGGGCTGCCCACACTGTTCTGGTTCAGCCAAAAACAGCTCGGTTAGATAAAGGAAATGACTGGCTCTTGCATGCTCCCTAGCACTCCACTTCACAAAATTGCCATGTTAATAGTCACTATATTTACAGGCTTCTACTACAACGTCTACAAATATTTACGGATGGATTTTGCTGTGCCAGTGTGACGAGGGCTTTATATGTGTCTCAGTGAGTCGGTCTTCAAAGTTTGCAGCAGTTTTGTTTGATCGTGTGCTCAGACCAGTTCAAACGCAAGATGTTTCAAGCATAGGGCAAAGATTTTGATCTGCAGCTCTTCACTCCAAACTCAGAAACACTTAAGTTGTTGTGTTGGATGTAGGAAACTTAAAAAAAAAAAAAAACAAAACCAAACCCAAAACCCTTCCACTTCACTGACAGGAAAACACAAAGCAAAGCAAAAGGCATTTAAGATTTCCATCTTTTACTTTTATTTATTTATTTGCTTGTTGGGACCTGAATCTAATTTTACGTTTCATTTACTCCATGCTCTTCTCCAGAGAAACTTTCAATAGACAGTAAAATGCATCACCACTCATGGATCACCACAATTTTAAGATGCTTAGCAACACAGCCGCATAGAGGACGACAATTGACAAATGAGAACTGCCACTCTTTGTTTGTAGCTAGGCCACTTTTACTATCTGATAATGTCTTTGTGTTTACATTTCGTGAAGATACTGAGATAATATCCCGGTTTTGTTTGATACAAAAAAAAAACAAACAAACAAAAACAAAAGTATATTACAACAACTTATTGAAGCAGAAGAACTCGCCATTGTACTATTTAACTAAAACATGGTTGATATTGGAATATAAATCTTTCTGTTTAAGATATAAAACCATAGATAAGGAATGTATTCAATCCATATTATGTAGCCTACACAAAGTTTGTTGCTGCTGAATCTTGTTATCAATGTTTTTACCCAACTACAGAAAAAAGTGACAGAGCAGACTGTTGCAAAATAACTTCAAACCCATCAATTCATTGGTACAACTACATAGCAAGTGTTCAATTCAAACCACAAGCCATTAGAGGCAGGAGGATATTATTTAGCGAGATGTTCAGATTACATAGGTGTTTTGGGTTATTTTTTTAAAGTGAAGCTTCACTCATCCAGAACACGTGGCATGTCATTTTGATGAAAAACTATAAAAAAAGACAAAAAGCACTGAGGAAGGATTCCCCACTACAATATTTTACCTTTATGTCAGTGGAGCTTAATTGGAGTCAAGAGTCGCCATTTTTGTGCGTCACGGAAGAGTGTTTCATAAAATAATGCAATAATGCTGTCTTACATCAGTTTGTTGGTGGGTTTCTTACTGACTTGCAGATCTGTGTGAGGTTGGGCCAGTGCTGTCAGGTCAAACAGACTTTAAGCTGTGCAGAGCAGATTTATTGTAATGCATACTGTGAGAGTGGCCCTGTCGTGAAACTCACTCTCTCCTACTCTCCTCGCTGACATTACTGTGGTCCCACTGTGCACTGCACCAACCAATTAAAATGCCCAGCAAGGACTTATATAGTGTGTCATCAGTCAAAAAACTGCTGTCCAAATTGTAGGGGGAAAAAAATTTGTCACACCTCAAGCATGTAAAATGGGAGTAATTGCAGGTCTCCTCTTCTGTTACAGATGCTAAACATGCCACTTTATCCAGGTGACTTTATGCAGTCCTTGAAGAAAATGATAAAAAACATTTTCCCCTCAGTAATAGAGGCGCACTACATAATCCCAAATCTCTTTTGTAATACTCATGAAATTAATGCAAGAAATTGAAATCCCAGTAATTAAATCATCGCATTCCTGTGACCCATTTAAGGAAACACGTGGACTCATATCAATCCACTTATTTTTAGATTTTTGTTCAGAGAAGTCTACTTCAGCCTCATTTCAAAATTCCAATGCCAGGAGAAGGAAATGACACCGACCCTAAGTGCCTTACAGGAGTCATCAGGATATTGTTGCTATGTTTTAATTATGTTGTGGTCACATTGGCCAGTTTTTTCAAACTGAATAATATGGTTGGAACAGGTGATAATCTGCAGCCCACTAAGAAAAGCATTGGTCGACTTTGCCCTGGCTGGAGACAGGGCAGATTATGTAAATTTTCGGGAGTTGCTTGTGGTTTTAACAGCGTGCAAAAGTGAAGTGAAAAACTGTCAGAAATTATTTAACTAGAAGAAAAAAGTATGAGCTTTCGGCTTGTAACTATGGTGACATACAGGAAAACGCTGAATAATAAAAGTCTATATTTTTTTGCTTTTCTTTGTCATTCTTTTGCAGAAAAGCTTCATCTTTGGTCATCATGGCAACAAAAATGACTTGTGTTTAGTCATACATACACACACAGCTTATCTTTATATTGAGCAGGAACAACAAAGAGATGTACACAGACCCACACACACATGCACAGAGAGAAACACACCACATGAATTATTAGAAGTGTGAAGCTTTCTCTGGTGACACACTAAATTTGTCTCCCTATACTTCTGTGACCTGGCTATATACAATTTTTATTCATGTGGGCGTACTAAGTGGATAAAAAAAAATTCAAATTTCACAGTACCTCACAACTCTTAGTTGACCAGATTTTTACTCCTGATTCAGTCTTCTGCTGCCTAATAGAGCACCAAAACCCCCCAAGCTAAGTATTTTCTCTTCTTTGCCAAAAATCTGATTCCAAGTTATTGCACCTGCACAGCAACAGCTTGAAAGGCAAGCTTTGAATCACTCTCGGGTTCAGTATCGCAGTATTATTAAATCTGGGCAACTGCAATGGCTTAATAGATCAATTTTCAATGTTTGTATTTTTGCCTAAATTATAATCGTCACACTCAGTAAATATGATACAATTTACAAGAGGATGGATTCTTCTCATGTTTTACTGATTCTGATAATTGTCACAACAATAAAACCTCTTGAATCTTGAATGGAGGAGCACAGTTGCCTTAATGATTGTGAAGTGGATGGTTTGTATCCATTAGATAGTTGTGTCTTTTGTTAATTGGCTTTCAAGAGATGAAGGAGTGTTTCTCAAGGAGGTGGACCAACGGTGAACCCAACGGCCATTCGCTGCCAAAGAGACGCCAGTAGCACTATCAAGCAAGCCATCGTGGAGAAGTGGCTAGACAGCAGCACATATGCCAGCCCATGTGATGTTTGCCTAAAGGCATAGAAAAGCACCTGAGAGCACAAGAAAAGCTCTGTCTGGCCAGAGAAGAAAACAAATGTAACGTCTGGTGGACACCAAGTACTTGTCGTCACCAGGCTAATGTCATCCCTGCAGCAAAGCATGATGGTGCCATCATTAAAACGGTTGTAAAATGGTAAAAGCAGAGGGACAGGGAGATGGATCAGTATTCAGAGAAGGGTGAAGACAGCCAAACACAGAGTGCTGCTTGAGGAAAACCTGCTCCAGAGTGAAAGTGATGGTTCATCTTTCAGTAGGACAATGACCTGAAGCATACAGCCAAGAAAACTTTGGCACATGCGTGAGGGGTCCGGCCAAAGCCCAGAGTGAAACCCCATGGGACATCTGTGGGGAGACCTGAAGATGGTGTTTTACAGATTGTACCAATCCCATCTGACAGAGAGGATTTGAGAGGATAATGGGATAAACTGCCTAAATCCAGGTGTGCAAATCTTGTCGACACTTACTCATCAAGATGAGGAACTTTAGTTGTTGCCAAAGGGGTTTCAATAAAGTACCTAAATACCTTCAATGAAGAGTCTAAATATTTTTTGGAAGTGATCGATTTCGGTTTTGATCTTTATAAACATGCAAAATTTCAAGACAGATGTTTTCACTTTATATAGTTGAGCTTACAGTTTATTCATTTGGACATCATCTAAAAGTCAGGAGGCTGAATATGTTCTTGAGCCATGGTTTGTAAATATTGAAATAATGCTACAGTGGCGGTAAAAAACAAAAACAAAAAAACAAAACAAAATCAAAACTACAGAGTAAGCAACGGCATATATGAAATTTGGTATTTTGAGTTGGTTACAGAGATGGACAACTGATGGAAGTGACTGTTGCATCAGGCCTCAACAGGGAACTTTGCTGTGACGTTTGGATTTATAGTGTTTTTTGTCAATCCTACTTCTCCTCAGAGAATAGTGTGTGTGTGTGTGTGTGTGTGTGAAGGCTTAAATATATGTTTTGGTGAACACAGAGCATGCATGTATGGATGCATACAGTGCTGCGTATATGTGAGCATCTATGTGAAGCCCCAGTATGGTGTAGTTTAACCCACAGTAGTATCAACTTTCTTTCTCCAGATGTTTAATTTTCACATACTCCTGTTCATACAGGAACACTGACAACAGTGTGGTATGTTGTAAGGGTGGGAATCTTTTACTATGTCACGATTTGATTCAATTCCAATTTTTGGGGCTACGATTGGATTCAAAATTGATTTTTGACCTAAAACGATATGATTCACAATGAATTCTGCTTCAATCTATAGGTGTGCAAAGGATCCTCATGACAAAGGGAGACATCAAAGTTGTGTCTTTTTATTTATTAAGTTTTAAACATTTATCAATGCTTAGATGGAATTGTTGGAACTGTTGCATAAAAGCAATGTAAAGTATTGCTTAAGTAACAAAAATAAAAGTGTCTCTTTATAGAAAAAAATACTGCTTTTAAACATGGGTTCCTCATTTTGCAAATCTTGCACACTGAAGCTCATGTCAAGATCAGTCTTCTCTGACCTTCCCAGGCCCTATAAAATCCGTTATCACAGAATTTGACATCAAAAACAGAATTCATTATAAACACGGAATAACACGGAACTGGCCGACAGATTGTTATATGAATCGATTTTTTGGTATGTTGCTCATCAGCTCATTCTGTTGTACCGCTGAGCCTCTTGGTTCAGCACTCCTATCCGCCTAGCTTCTCTTACATTTACACACTTTTACCTCAAGCATCCATTACATACATTCCAATATCAGTATACCTGAGTTTCATATTATTGGAAGCTTTGCACTTGTGAATATAATGAGAGGCTTGAACCATTCTTTCATGAATACACATTGTGTGATCAAAATAATTACTCTCGAGCAAATTCAAGGATTCAGACATTTCTCATGTATCTCATTTACCTCTTCATCTTGCTTTCTGTCTCTTTGTATCTCTGTGTTTCAACATTCATATAATTTGATCTGTATTTTCTCTCTCCTCTTCCTCTCATCTTTAGTGTCTCACGACTGTGTAAATACCCCCCCCGACTCTGTCTGCTATTTAGTTGTTAACGTCGCTCTCATTCTGCACTCCCACACTCTCTGATTCATTCTTTCTCTGTTGCGTTTTTGCCTTCTATTCTTTCCCCCTTACTCCCTTTTGTCCTATCTTTTCCACTCTCTCTGCTGTCTCTTTTATTCTGCTTCACCCCCTAACCCCCCCCCGCCCCCGGGCCTCTCCCAACCACTTCAGATTACTGTAGATTGATTACTGCCGGTTATTCCCAGTAAGGATCTGGGTGGTCATGGGTCCTTCACCAGGACCACAGTCACGGCCATAAATCTGTCTGAGGACGGTGAGCAGTGATTTTAAGTGTGTGTGTGTGTGTTGTGAGAGGCAGATAGATTTGAGGAAGGCAGATAGATTGTGTGTGTTCTTCATATACTCACGAGGACGGAGCACAATCACAGGGAAGGAAGAAATATGAGGAAAGCTACTCAAAGTGAGGCCATTTGCCATTATTCTTCACTTCTTAAAGGGACTGTTGTGCAGTTAGGACTCCTGGGTCTTGCGTTAGTCAATGGTTAGGCTGTAGCATGAATTTCTGTGAGAGTGTGTGTGGATTTGTGTGACTAACAGAGAAATCAGAGCAAAGTGAATGGGAGACCTTGAGAGACAGAAAGAGCATAGGTGTGTACGAATAGCACCTCCAGTGAGTGAACAAGCAGCTTCACACTGTTCTGAACATATGGCTCTGTCCCTCTGTTACCACACTGCACAATTCAGTTTGTTCCTTGGCTGTACTGCAAACATCACATCCTGGTCAGGTCTATTTGTAGTGATTGAGAAACTCAGACTGCCATAAAAATGTAATATTTTAGTATAGAGGATGGCGAGGGACAGCTAGTCCTGTACCTGCATATCAGAGATTTTAATAGAACAGTCTCTTCCATCTCTCAGGAGCTCAATCGATATATAAATACACAAACAAAAATGTCTCTGTCTCTACGTGAGCAACTGGTGCAAATATAAAGACACAACAAACATACCAAAAACATGCATGCTGTGAAAAAAGACCCACACACAGTGAGTGTGCAGGTTTGTTGGTAGTAGCAGGATGGCTTCTTTCTCTTCCGTCAAAGGCAAGAGATAACAAGCTGACTAGATTTAAGGCATATGGAGAACAGGAGAGGTGGCTCATGGGGGGGTGAGAGAGAAAGATATAAAGAGAGAAGAGAAGAAACATGAAAGAAAGAAAGAAAAAGGAAATATGGACCTCTGTCCATATTGTCAGGCAAAGGTGTGATGAGGCAGACACAGAGAGAAGATGTACCCTGTGGTTACTGTTTCACAACAAGCAGAGAGCGGAAGAGCGAAATACACAAACACACACACACACACACACACAACTGTTCTCATTTCTGCAGGGTGGAGCAGCCCCTGCATGGTAGCATGACCTATTTCAAAACAATACTTCCCTGGTCGGTGATGGCTAAGAATCTCCCTCTCCCTCTTGATTTATCTCTCAAATTCTTACTGTCTCACTGTCTCCCTGCATGTCCCTACCTCTCACTTTCCCTTTCAGTTCCCATCCCTCACTTGTTCCCTTTCTTTTCCTGTGCTTTCTCCTTTCTTTCTGTACCCTGTCTTCTGTGACTCAGAGCCACATTGGATATTCAGAGGGGAGGAGTTTGACAGACTGGCCCAATGAATACCAAGGGAAGGAGGGGAGTTACATCGGGGGGAGAAAGTGCAAACACGAAATAAGGATAGTGTGAGAGGAGGTTCCAATGGGAACTAAACAAATATGAGGGCACAACAGGGTAATACAAGCTTTGACTGAGTGGGTGGGCAGAGAAGACAAAATGAGGATTTGGCACAAACTGAAATTTCCTTTTATCAGGAAATGATTCAAACAAATTCATCCAGAGAGTAGAAGAAGACAATTAGATGTTACATACTGTATACAGGGCATTTCATTCAACCCTGCAGCAAGAGGGAGCACTGAATTCCTTTAGTTGAGAGGTTATCATAATCTTGTTTGGGCACGCACTGTAGCTTACAATGGGCTCTACAGGCTTCACTCTAACTATATGGCTGATTCCACTAAACTAAAGATCAATTTACCTGCTTTTTCAGAGCTTTCAACCACTTACCTCAAACCATTTAGACCTCTCCTGGTACACTTGAAAGAAAGGGCCTCGCCAATATAGGAATTTGAGCTGCCTGTACAGTATGGTTAGGTGCAACAACAGTCGGGACCACTATGCTGGGTTACAGGTCCTGGAATGAGACACTGAATGAACACCAGAAGTGGCGACTAAAGCTCTTTAAACTCTACTGATCAGGGGACAGGTGGAGCAAAATGGACACTGAGTACATCCATGTGTGACCCAAGAGATTGTTTTTAAAAGGAGTCAGGGATGGCAATTTTACCAAAAGAGCCTTTAGAAAACAACTCTACTCCCAGTTACACCCAGCAAACTAGCTGTATTGAAGCTGAGGGCTGGTTATCGCTGGAATTAATGAAAGATGACCAGCTATCTGACTAATCTCCATGGTAAAAGGCTGCCAAGACATTGCAAGATGCATCTTGAAGGTCTGGGGAAAAGCTGACCTTCAAGACAGCAGAGACGCAGCTACACAAAGAACATCTGAAGCACAGCCTCATAAAATACACGTCTTCACTCAAAATGTCCTCACGTGGCCACTGCAATTAACAAAACGAAGTTGCTTTTTAAGTAGAAGTACATTTCAGCATTCCTGAACAAGAAGTGGACAAACAGTGAAAACCCTCTGACCCCCTCCTCAAACTAAACCTTTGCCCTTGGTGGTGCTATCCTCATTAACGCCCCATCAGCAAGTCACATCATTACCTGTTTATTCCTTTCCATCCTCTCTCTCCTCCCTCTCTTCTGCACTCTCTGTTTGCCAGCCAGCTGCCACATACTTCAGAGGATATTCCAATTAGAAACAACATACACAGACAAACAAATGTGCACCGGTGGATCTTCCAATTAAATACAACAAAACAGACAAACACACTTGAAAGCAAATACACATTAAGTCGCTGGTGAACATTCTAATTAGCCGGACGAACATAGCACGGCCACGGATTAGCCCTTCCACAAAGAAAGAGCGCTTCAGCACCTAACACGCACACACACACACAAATAGATGGACACACCTTTACAATGACACGACGTATATGCTGCCAAAAATAGTCACAGTATATATAAGTTAACAGACTCATAAGTAGTTTTCTTTGGTGTTCTCACCAAATCACTTAGCAGATATGGTTATGGGGTATTTTAAAGCTTTTGTAAAGGGAAAGTGAAAATGTACCTTTTCTTTATAATTGTAATTATTTAGTTATATCTTGATGCATGGATAGTGAAATGAAAAAGCTCAAGAAGATAAACTAATATAAAAATCCTGCCTCAAAAACTAAGCAAAGGCAAAGCACCATGAAACAGACAGCATCAGTATGATTTCCCTGATATGTGATTAGATGGGATCACTTTGATGCCAACTTTACGCCCTGTGACGTGCCCCCCTTGAAAAGAAAACAGGACCGTGATGCAGAAAATCAAAATTGCCTGATTGACACTCAAAAACACAGAAAGACAAAGAGCTAAAAATGTGTTGATGGCTATCTCAAGAACATATATTATTTTTCACTAAAACTCAGACAGTATTATGAGGTGCGTTTCCTTCCAGGTTTCGGTTTATGATGTTTATATCTGTATGTCCATACCATGTAATATGTGAAACCTTTAAAATAGAAAGCACTATCTATCTGTTCACAGCCATGTATGCCTGTTTACTGCTTATCTACATACAATGTGTTCATTGGTATACAAAGGTGTACGTGTTTAGCATGAGATTTCCAACTTGTAAAATCTGCAATCAATCACCCACCTTGAATTCCAATGAGGTTTTGGTTAGTGCAGGAACTGTTACAATATCAGGAAATGTAATCAATGAACCACTGCTGCTTTTGCTCTACTAAAAACATAAATACAGTGGTTTCTTTTGTGTTAAGAATTAGATTAGTGTTTGAGTGTTTGAGTCCATTTCGTTTTACCCCTACGTTTCTAAACTGATATGGTGAAAGGAGACCAACACACAATCCCTATGTCTGTCTGAAGATGTATATCTAAAAAAAGACAATCATACATGCAAAAGATTGCTGTAGTCAAAGCACATCCTTCATCCTTCGATGTAGAGTAAAGGCTGCTCGCATACACACACCTCCGCCAAATGAAAGTTACATCTTACTCACATCAAATAGCCATCAATAATTGACTCAAGGTAGGAGGAATAAGCTCTAAAAGCCTGAACCAAGTCATGTATCCAGTCAATCAGCCACATAGAAAATCCCTTTGTACTCTCTGGAAATTCTCTGGAGATTGTGGTCTTAAAGGCTGCTACAGTTGTAAAACATATCTATCTCTCAGTGTCAAGAGATGCACTTTAGATCTTTACAAAGTTTTCAGGGAGTGAGCATAAGCATAGTCTTTGCCACAGCAATATATGCAAATTTATGGCTAAAGAGAGCGATTCCAAAACTTAACAATGCAGCAAAATGGACCCAGGAGAATTTAGTCATACTCACTGAAAGCCTATAAAACATATCATCACAGCCAACCTGTCACTGAATTTTAAGTTTAGCCAAGTTTTTTTTCCCCCGCATTGATAGTTTTCCAAAAAAATCATCTAAATCCATCTATGGAGTCAAAATCACCCACCTACACATACATACACACACACACACACACACAAAATTGCTTTAAATCCCAAAAAGGTCATATTCAGGGAAATCCAACAGATGGATGAGAGGACTAGCAGACAGACAGACAGACCACGATCTCATCCTCTTTGCAGAAATCCTTGAGATGATGGGGATGAATGACAGACATTGGCTATATACTCACACTCTCTGTAGACTGTAGTTCACAAAGAAAATGTTAAAACACAGAAGTTAAAGTCTTCAGGTCTGGTGGCATATATTGTTGGATTCACAAAAGATTTAAACAAATATGCAAGCACTCACCCTCTCTGCAGACTGTGATGTGCCGAAGAAGATAGGTATGAATGCCAGCCAGATGATACAAGTGGTGTACATGGTAAATCCAATGGGCTTGGCCTCATTGAAGGTCTCGGGCACACCTCGCGTCTTGATGGCGTAAACGGTGCAGGTCACCATCAGCAGGATGGAGTAACCCAGAGAGCAGATGAGTGACAGGTCAGAGATGTCACACTTGAGCACACCACGTGCTGATAGGGGATCCTGGGTCCGCTGCTCCCCGTAGTCCACAACGGTGTGGGGAGGGTCCACCGCGAACCACACAAAGACACCCAGGAGCTGGACTGAGATCAGAGAGAAGGTGATGACGAGCTGGGAGGCAGGCGAGATGAACCTGGGAAAGAGGAGATTATTGAAATGAGCTGGAATAATGAGGAAAAATGCTGCTGGGGTTTTCATTTTAAGTGGGACAACTTCTGCCAGAAGCTTCGCTCTCATGGAAAAATTATGTGCCTTTTAAAAAAGGTGTTACTGTTAAATAAATTTTTTTGCAATTTTTCATGGTCAGTAATGTCTCTATAAGTACATTAAAAAGAAGTCTAAAAATTTGAAAACAAAGCTGGTTTTCATAGAGCTGGTGCAAGTTAACCACTAGACATGAGCAATATAATCTATTCCACTACAAGCAACCACACACACTCGTAAAAACATGAAACGGTAAGGAAAGATCAGGGATCAGATTAGATTTGGAGAAAAAAAAAAAAAAAGTGGTAGTAACATATAGATGTACTCAACAGAGAAAATGTGTTGATCTCCTTGGATTTTTGAGAGCTAAAAAAGAGGAGAATAATATCCAATAACAAAAGCTGTGATTTTGCTCACACCTTCAATGAAAAAACAACCTGGTCCTTCCAGCTCCGAGGCTCAAAGCATGCTCTGTGCCTGAAACCCCAGAGGAACAGCTACACCCAAGAACCCTGAAAAAGAGCCCCAAACTCTCCAGTGTGTCAACAAAGCTTCAGATGGGGCATTACCTCAACCATGCTGCAGTTTATGTTCACTGTATTTACTTTAATTCACTTGTTTCCCTTCATATGAAAGAGTTAGAACAACTGTCACAACTAAAAGAACAACTAGATGCTTTGCTCCGGTTTTCCTGGAGAGCTGACAAGAAATGTGGAGATAAATGATCGTTTAAAAAAGAAATAAATAAAGAATCTTAATATGTATGAGTGTGAGCGGTGCAATAACATGAACTCCCACAGCTGGGTGGTACTAAGGGGAAAAACAGATGACCATCTGGGCGGCAGGGACATGAACCTGTGCACCATTAAATCCTGCATCAACATTTCATCCCCTTACTTGACGCTCTCTCCTAGAGTCACTCACACTGAGTACAAACAGTACAATAGGTGAGTGTGAGTTCATGACTCTCATACATAATGTATGAAAAATAAATGATGAATAATGATTGCAAGCAGCTTAGTAAGGAAGAAGTAGAGGTTAAGTCTTCATTTGAATACATGCCCCTCAGTGAATAAAAAAAAAAAAAAAACACAATTGGGGAATAAAATAAAAAAAACAAAAGCACAGCGACCTTCAGTGCCTCTATACCCATCCAATATATTTGTACTGTGCACACAAAGAGCAAACAGATAGGCGTGCTCACCTGGGTGCTGTTACAGATTTCTTCCCTTGTTCAAAGATGCGGTGTATCCTGTTGGTCTTGGTGAGCAGGGCGGCGTAGCTGAAGCACATCCCCAAGCCCAGGAAGATCCTCCTGAAGGAGCACACTCCCACATCTGGTGTGGCGATCATCAGGAATGTGATGGCATAACACAGGAAGATTCCCGTCAGCAGCACATAGCTCATCTCTCGGCCCGACGCCCGTACGATGGGCGTGTCGTTGTACCGGACAAACGTGACGATGACAAAGGAGGTGGCGATGATCCCCAGCATGGAGATGAAGACGGGCACAACTGCCCAGGGGGAGTGCCACTCCAACTTGATGATCGGGATGGGTATGCAGCCGGTGCGGTTGGTGTCAGGTCGCATCTCGTATGGACACAGCTCACAGGTGAACTCTGAGGCCTGGGTGAAAATTTAGATTGAACATGTTTTGCTGCGTGAACATGCAGCCCTCTAATAGAGAATGTCAATTAATCAATGAACTGTTCTTTTCCATAATAATTTGAGGGGTTTGGATACGGATCAAACTAATTTCTTTTCCTCGCTCTCTCTCCTACAATCATTTCCTGAACCCTATTAGCCACGCATGGAAATAACAAAGCAAATTTTTGGCCGATTTTTTCTCGACTGCTGCTTTTGGATGAGGAGGTTTTCATCAGGTGTACTGATTAATAGAGCTATTGCAACAAAAAAAAAAAAGAGAGCCGTGGATTTGGTTCCTGGACCTGGGGCCTTTCTGTGTGGAGTTGCATGCGCTCCCTGTGCCTGTGTGAATGTGAGTAGTTGTTGGTCTCTGTCAGTCTCTGTGTGTTGGCCCTGTGATGGACTGATGACCTGCCCAGGGTGACCCCGCCCTCCCCCAGTGTGAGCTGGGATTGGCTCCAGCAACCCCCCCCCCATGCCTGATGAATGAATTAAATTCTTTCCAAAACTCAAGCTTCTTTGACGTATTTGGGGATTTTGTGAACATTTTCAGACAAATTGAGTCAAAAGGAGCCACTTTTTTTTTTTCTTTTTTTTGTAAAGAAAAAAAGAAGAAGTCACATAGCTTAAGGCCAGCTATCGGCAATTTTGGGGAAACCCAATGTAGCCCTCGTTTTGTCCACAACAGCTGAGTGAGGATTTAAAACCAAAACTCTTACATTCATGTCCATGTGCAGAATCACTCAAGCTTGGTTTTTCATCATGCTGCTGTGTTATTTTCCATTCTGCTTAAAAACCCAAATCTACAGCAAATATTTCAACAGATAATTGATTTTACAGCAAATGCATGTATCTGCAAAATGACTATTGATCGCTCACTCTGACACGTATTGCCTGCTGGTGTGCTGGCTGATGTTTTCTTTTCCCTTTATTGGCTTCTCAAGGAGGAAACTCTTTGCACATATACGGTCACTCATAGATTTTTCTAACTCAATATGAAAGAGGGATCATGGGGCAGCCAAATTGCCAGTGATATAATTAACATGGAGGATACATCTTGATAACACCTCAAACTATGTTCCTTTTACTGTAAAAGCATCAGCAGAGTTTGTGCTGCATTTAAAAATTTGACACAGGCTTTAAGTGACTTATTTTCTTTGGTTACCTAAAATGAGCAAGGAATGAAGACCACAGGAAGATGCAACTCTACTGCAGAGCTAGGTAGCATGCAGCAGGTGCCACAAAGCAGATACTTGACCAGATTAGCATGTTCATAATGCCAGTGCTGCTATTGCAAACATATCTTGGGAGGTTATGATGTAAAGTAAGATTTAGACTGGCTTTTATCGCAAAGCAAGTTAAGAAAGTTCATGCAAGGTTTGACTTGAGATCAGAATCTACATTCACATCATAGTGTTTTTATTGACAGTGGATTTTTACACTGAGGTTTAAGCCAAGTGCTGGAGGCTTTCCCAGTTTCTAAAATACAGTCATGGTAATTTACAAGTCAGGGAAATCCTTTTTCTTGTCAGGGCTTTGAACCAAAGAAATGAAGAACTACAATGAACAATGATGCCAAAAGTGAATATATTGTATTTTGTCCAAAGAATGATGCTGCCTCTGATTACCCAAATACAACACCAACACCATAAACTGAAAACCAGAGAACCTGAGAAAGCTTTAACATTGTAATATATATTTAACTACATGAGAGACAAAGGTGAAACTATGTTTTCAGCATATTTCCATGGAGATGACTTTAAAAATGCTTTCATCATTTTTGTGCAGACCTTTAAATTACCGATGTGACCTTATTTCTTATCAGTCACAGTGTGTGAGCAGCTCATTTCACAGTTTTAGATCAGAGCCACAACTTTTGACAGACATTTCTAGACAGACTTACCTGATAGTGGTATCCCTCACAGCGCTCACAGTGCCAGCAACAAGGCACACCTTTCACCACTTTCTTCCTTTCGCCTGCACGACATGGGATGCTGCATACGGATGCAGGGAGAGACGGGTCGCCTGTCCTCCAACGCATGGCCTCCACCTGGATAAATTGAATTTATATATATTGGCAAACATAGATTTTAGTTGCTTTTTGTTTGTTTGGTTTTTTTCTTTTATCTGTCCACAAGGCAAAGTAAAACTTCCTACTTTCTTGTGGGATATTATGCAGAGACTGAGAGTGGCAACCATCTGCTCAAGCTGACATTATTGTGTGTTAACAGGCTTTAACACTTGCTTCCGTAGTACCTGCAGAAAGTGTGTCTTCGGGGCAAACTTGGAGAGCAATTAGCACAAACAGATCCTCTGATCATTTTCCGGAGCGCTGCCGGGCACAAAACTAACACCAACTAGTGTGGAAGCCAGCAATCAGCCCATAATCAGATCTGGCACAAAAAGGCCATCTGTATTTCCCTCTTGTGTGTATGCGCATGCAAATGTGCACGTTCTTTCATGTGTGCATTGTGTTTGTTTGCGCTTCTGTTATTCTGGCATTAAAGCGAATCCCTGAGCTTTCCATATGTGTGGTATGTGTGAGATTTTGTGTGTGTGTGTTTTAATTTGCCTTTATGTGTGCAAGTGTTTGTAATAAATGCTGTCATTACGCTGAATCCCTGAGGTTCGTCCTTTCCCGAGGGTGCTCAGTAAACTGGAGCATTACTGTTTTAAGGTACACATTGTACCAGTCCAACAAAAACTAGTTGAGAGGAAAAACTCATTAGGGATGGAGGAAATGGACTTGATTGGATCACTGACATATAAAAAACACACACTGCACAATATAGTGTTATTTCTGTCAGGAGAAACACACGAATGAGTGTTAGTGAGTGTGCAGGAGTGCAAATTAGCATTGTGTGAAACTTTTCAAGCGTTTTTCTTTGTTGCTGTTTTTCTCTGTGCTTATTGAATATTTTTGCTTATTATTTATTCATCACCTAACCATAGTTTTTACATAGACACAGATACAAACACACCTTGTTTTGTTACAATTATTATGAATTATGTACAGGTCTAAATAATACAGGCCTGTTCATGAACTTCTCCACCATTAATGTTTATGCAAAACAAGAATGGCAATAAACTTCTGCTTTAATTATGAATCTCAATTACACTGTGCATCAGTGTCCTAATGTTCTGTGTTCGAACACACATTCAGCATTGACCACACCAACTTCATTCAGCAGTCCCCTCTTTATCCTGATGAATGCCTAGTCAGTTTGTTGACCATGATTCAAACCAGATTTTTAAACAAATCAAGTCCATCTGCTAATTTGTCAACTGTCAAAGTTCCCAGTCGTGTTCATCTTAACGACGTCTTGTCCTTTGTGCTGCACGTTCTCGTTCTCACTCTCTCTCTCTCTCTCTCTCTCTCTCTCAGTCAGCAGGCCGTCCATCAGCAAGACAGTTTTTTGTGTCTATTAGTCTTCTCATCTGTCACCTGCTTTTTCTAATGAAGTCCTGGGTGGATTTATGACCCAGAGAACTCCAGCGTTGCTCGAGGAATTTGTGTGCATGCATGTTTTATGAGTGCGCAAGAGTGGGAAACTATAACTAAAACAGAAAGGTTTTAGCATGTTCTCTTTTTCTCTTGTTCTGCTGGAGGCTGTTGTGGATCAGGTGTACACTGCAGACACTGTGCCTGCACTTACAGGTTGTTCAGGCCACTGTGAATGTGTGACTACTGTGAGTGTATTACTGGACAAAGTTCAACTGCGTAAACTAAAGAACTTAGTGTTTGTACAAAAAAGCTCAAGTCCAGCAAACCCTCACTTTGAATAATTGATAGTTGGAGATTTTAGACTGATGGCAGCTGGTTTCACTCTGCTGAGGTACGTGGCCTGTAATGGCTACAAGAATGCAGAAAATACAGTTTGGATTATTGGCCTGCACTAATATATGTTTTTCATTAATTTTTTCAAGCTTGGAAACATCTTATTCAGATCACTACCGTTACATTACAAATATTTTTGTTTGGAGAAAGATTTAATGCCCTTGAGCAGTTCTTTGATCTCAAGTTTACATTTTATCAGTTCTGTTTTCTGTTCACTGTATGAAAATGATTCTAGATGTTGATGCGATGTATGTGTCAGCATAAAAGACAGAGTTTGTTTGTGCTGGTGTATGAAAAGCTTACTTTGAGGTGTAGTTTATTGGTCCAGGAGCCGATGACTCTATACTCCGCAGTAGATCTGTTAGTAATCTGGTACTGGAAGATATCATATCTCCCTGGAGCATCTCCATTCTCATTGAAAACTACCGGTGTACCAGCACTTCCTGGAACAAAGTAGATGTTTGGAGGAAGGGTCAGTTAATATGAAAACCCATAACCCAAACCCCTTTACATTTTGATTTGTGCTCAAATAGTTCAATTGATCACCACAACTCCTACAAACAAAAAATAAAAATCTGTGATTAAAAAAGGAAAAAAAGTACAGACAAATGTAATATTTAATAACATTCAACTGTGACTGGTCACTTGTAAACCAAATTCTTATGATAATTTGTTGACAGCCAACATTTACACATTACTGATTATTAAAAACATGATATATGATATATGATATATGATATATATATGAAATAACGTTGTATGATACAAGCCATAATGTCCCTGCAAAAAGGCCAACAGACATGATATGTATCAAGTTAATATTTCCTTGTGCTGTTTGTTTAGCAGCTGTGACTGCAAAACCAATGTACATTTATTCTGTGGTCTAGAATGTGTTGTTGTATCCTTTCATGTGTGTGTGTGTATGCGTGTGAGCAGTAACATAGTATGATTGAATGTTCAAGCACACGGAAACATGCATATTTCTACTAAGGTTTAGTTTTCTTACCACCAATATGGCTAAACACAAAGTTTTTATATTTTTCGCTGTCTTACTCGCCGTCTTTCTTTTATGTAACAATGCAATCAAATCAAATTATTGAATGTTGTGTAGCAGAGAGGATATCTAATTATGGTGTGCAGATTAGGGAAAATCTGCCTTGTACCGTAAGTCACTGATATGGTGCAATGATGCTGAAGATACATAAGCAGTAACAGTTACCAGTCTGATGCGAAGCAAGAGAAGGTGTTAAGTTTAGAAACTGACAAAGAGAATGAAACAGACAAGAGAGAGCAGCAGAAAGAAGAAGAGAAAGAATCCAGTTAAAATATCAACTGAAAGAAATTAAAAGAAACAACAAGAATTTGTATGATAAAAACATAAAAGTCATTTGAAAGGGAGACAAAATTGAGGAAAATATTGGGCACTAAGAGGTGACAGAAAATTGATGATCAGAAATTTAGTGTTGTTAAAGAAGAGTAAGACAGATGAATGGAAGGAGACTGAATTAGCAAGAGAAACAAAACTACAGACTCTCAATCTCTCATTGTTCTGAAAGGTTTTGAAAGAAAAATTAAAGCTGTCACTAAAAATGTTGAAAGTCTAAATCTCAAATGTTAACTATCTTCCCTCCTGCCCTATCTCAAATTTTTCCTTCAATTTATAAATACCAAAAGAAGGTGATAAGATGTATCAGGGATTCACTGTGAACCACAGTAGAAAAGTTTTAATCGGCAAAATATTAGATTAGAATACATTAAATCTGATGATGAATGTGGGTGCTTTGTCATTTGTTGTGCTGTGGCTGCAACACACACTAATTTTATCTTTCAAAGCAGAATATTATGTTTGCTTTATAGGAAACACACAGGATGAAGTAATCAATGTCATCATGTAATACACTCCTAGCAACTATGTAGTTCTCCCTCGCAACCGCATTGATCTCGCCACATCAACACATGCACTGTCATTTCTTCACAAGTCACCTCCACAAACCACTTCATTTCTCAGCGTTGCTCATTCTTCTTCTCTGACTACCCCATGTTCCATTCTAATTCGATTTTGGCCACACCCTCATTCCTACCCACTGTGCTAAACTACTGCACATTGCACACAAATGGGTTTTTCCATTTACTTTAGCCCAGTAAAAAGGATATAAAAAGAAAAACGATGATCAAATCTGTTTTTCTTTCGGGTTATCTTACTGCTGTCTGTTTCGTTCCCCCATTTTCTTTCTTCTCCCGCTCTTTTGTCCTACCTACCTTTGTTTTCTTACATTTGCCACCCCTCAGATATGAACGAAACCCCTTCTTTTATTATCTTTAATCTCTATCTGCTGCTTTGTTCTCTTCTCACCCAGTCATTAACATGACACCTCGTCCTTATTGGCTGACTTTCCTTTCATTTTTCCAACCCCCCAATCATGGCAAGTGTGCACCAACTAAAACATTTGACTGCAGCAGAGACATGCTGGTGGGTACTTTAAATTATGCAGACTGTTTGCTCTGAAAGCAGCGGTTACCTTGAGTAGAAAATAATTATTTAATCTCAGTGTTTGTATCACTTGCTGGAGATCATAGATGAAGGTGCATAAAAACACACTTTTAAAAATCTGTGGCAATGATTGCAAACACATACAATAGGTGTGAGAGGAGCTGACTTTATCTAAACTATATGCTGGAAAAACAAATAGCTGACAACCGCTCATCAGTTCAGCTTAATGTTTATAGTTTAAGGGACACATGGACGGGCTTAATTGTCTCATAATTTTCCATTTGGGTTTTGCTATATAAATTCATAAAAAAGACTCACTGACAGAAGCATATGGAATTTTTCAGTAATTAAAAATGTATTTTAAATTAACAAACATAAAATTATGATGCACCCTTTATTGCAGGAACATTGAATCAAGGCTAAATTGCTTGTCTGATGGTTGGAGAAAAGATAACCATTAGATCAACTGGAAAAAAAATAATTACAAACGCTTAACTTTTGAATGTGTTACTGTAGTAGTGGCACCCTGAGTCATCAGTGTGGGAGCAGTGACATATCAACATGCAGATTTTCACAACTTCTGCTTTAGTTGGCATGACGCTAAAAACTAAATGCTCTCCCTGTTGCCCTGGCAACACACCTCCACCTCATCCTGTAGCAATACCTATTATGTTCAGTTATTGAAAGGAAGATGCTGCACTGCAGAAAATGTTTCCACTCTAAGATGAAAGTTTGTAATGTTTCATATTATTTTGGCTGAAAAACAAACATATTTTAAGACAAATTATAGCTTACCTCATTCTCATATCTTGCATGTGTTCATACAAAGTACCACAACAACTTCTCACACCCCACAATTGATAAGATGTCATAACAGAGTTCTATATTATATTTTTTATTCTTGTCATCTGTATTCATTTTCCCTAGAGCAAGCTTTCAAGGTTTTAAAGTACACCACAAATGGTGGAAAGGCCAGAGGACAGACATATGTTGGCAAAGTTCATTGTTCATTGGTCTCATTTATTGAACTAGACATGAATGATAGTTCTGGTAGAAGGCTTCGGTAATGTACATGTGTCTGCATCCTAATTGCACAGAAACTCTTTCTTGGACTTATTTTAATTTCACAGATCATCTCGAAGAACAGTAATAAGGTGTCACTTATTGCGACACAGGCCCTGCGGGATTGTCCTCACGCAAGACTCAGTTTCCCTGCTTGCCAGAGGCGCTGTATCTTCCCCCGTAACGTCTTTAGAGGCTTTCCCTTTGGGTATCAACAATAGAGTATCAAAGGGAAACTCTACAACTTTTCTCAATATTTCCCAGGCAAACTCACAGGTCATGACCTTCTGCTTCAATAATATGATTAGATATGAAATAAAGAATGATGGTCTTTGTGCAGTGAATTCAAATGGAGCTGAAAATGACTTGCAGACTAAGAATTAGAATGTAAACGTAATGTTGGCACAAGAAAGTAGATGAAGAATTGATTTGCTTTGCCACTAAGTTTAAACTTACTGTCAGTCAGACCAATTGGAATCATACTAACCCAGAAGAAAGCCGACAAGACAAGAGAGAGTGAGTGACATAATTAATAATAATAATAATAATAATAAAAAGAACGCATGAGAAATGCAGAGAAGCTTCCTGTCTGTGGCTTAAGGAAAGGAGGAGGGGGAAAAAGATTGAGGACAAAATGAGCGGCAGAGGAAGATATCAGTAAAATAAGAGAGCAAGCAGGTCTGTGGGAAAGCATCAAACCCCATCTTTCTGACAGATAGTGGCAGACCCATGGATCCACTTAAAAGCAGAAGAAGAGAGCGAAAATGAGGCTGAACAAGGGAGAATATAGGTGAATATCACACAGCAAGGCAGTTGAGACGAGTCAAAACTTTTTCTAGTTCGACAGAATAGGAAAGAAACCAACACTGGGTGGGCGGGGGAGAGACAGAGAATTTAAAAAAAGAGAATGATACAGTGTGTGAGAATATCAATTAGTGTAGGCCTTAAATCCTCCCTGGCAGACAGAGATTGAAACAGGCAGATGGAAGGAGAGGGGTATATTAAGAGTCTCAGACCTCCCTCTCTTATTAGAACTACATATGCAGTGAGACAAAGGGGAATAAGAGAAAGATGGCGAGATGGAGAAAAAGGGGAGTAAGAGAGGGGAAAGCAGAAGGGATTAAAAAAATAAAATAAAAAAAAAACATCAGCATTGGCTGATTCACTTTGAAGGCACAAAGGATGAATAGCAAGTCCTCACACCAGAGGCAAAATTTTTGTGACATGGAGATGCAAAAAAACACATTGCAGCTTGCATTAATGAAACATGGGTCTGTGTGTGCGTGTTTGTGTACTGAGTTTTCACCAACAGACTCATATCTGTGTGTTATGTGTTGATAGCACTAATAGGGGAAAACAACGTGACTGAAGGAGAGGCTGAAAAGTAAAAATGAAGCCTGGACCAGCTGTGATCTGTGAGCAGCTGGTCAACTCATCCTCAATTCTTATTTCACTTTTCTCCTCCACTCAGATTTTTCCCATTAATGTGTGAGATTTTTAATTCCATTAGGACAGACAGTTTTGAAAGCTTGATGGAAAACTTATCCTTACAGCCAACCCTCCCTCCTCCGAGCTGCTTCTCTTTCCTGCCCTGTCCTTTTCAAAGCATATTTTGCCTCTCCATCTCTCTACCGCCAAGCCGGGCTTTATCCTACCATACGCCATATCAAAAACTACCAATTTTCTCCCTGTGCCGCCTCTGTGCATTTTCGAAGCCCTCTTTCCCTCCTACCCCAATGATCCCCTCTTCTCTCAGCAGCTCTGTTATCACCATACCCTGTCTGGGCAGAAAAAACAGTCATGGAGATACTTTGTCAGAGAGAGACAGTGCAGATAATGAAACAGGCAAGACAGAAATATACGTTTGAAGAGAATCTCGATCTAAATTGTCCTCCTTGTGAATAACAATGAAACACCTTGGCTAAGTAGTCGAAGTGAGATAAAGATGGGGAGAGGGAGAGCCAAAATGAAAGATAGATTGTTGAGAAAGGGTACGAATTGAGGATATAGAGTAAAAAACACACTGTATACACATACACAATCAGAAAACAAGACAAACTTTGTGTGGAAATCTGCAGTAATTACAGAAAATTAATTTAAGGGGCATCCATTTGTATCATGATCTGCATTGACTGCATTCTTAAAGAAAATGGGAAAGAGAGAGGAGTAGGAAAAGGTGATGAAACGGAGGGAGAGGGCAACTATTAAGCTGATCCAAAGAGACAAAACAAGCCTGAACGAGGGATGTAAATACAATTAAGAGAATGAAAGCAAGGGAGAGGAGAAATAAACAAAACAAGAAACAAGGAGCTGCATTACCAAACCTGGGAGAGCAAAAGGGTAAAAACTGATAAGCTGATTGCACTCTAACGTTGGTGCCCATTAGATATAATTGGGAGCATACGGTTATTGTATTTAAGCATATTTTTCAGTTTATATGACTATTTGTATGAGTACATGAGAGTTCTAGAAACATTTTCTGTCCTGTTCACTTCCCGTGTCATAAACACAGTGGCAGTGAACAAATACATACGATCCAGCATGTGCATTTCCCTGCACAATGCTGTCTGGGAGAACGTGAGGTGTGTTTGTATTTTCTGTCTCAAGAGTTGACAGCTTAACATTCATTTTAATCTCTGTCCATACCTTCCTGACAAGTACATGCAAAGTACATATACATGTGTCAGTGTGTGTGTGTGTAGTTGTAGTCAAAAAATAATAGTAAAATAAAGCTGCACAAATGTGAAATTTAGCAGCTATGCAATATCTAATTATCCCTTCTAGCTCTCATTTCTTCACATGCAATTTCAACTCAGATTCTGGGTTGTTTTGGTGTTTGTGTTCACAGTTGTCTGCCTGTATTCTTCTCTGTCCGATTACTTTTATATCTCGCTATTCTTATTCTGATTCCTTATCTAAAACTGTATTGAAACAATGATCCTGTGTCAAAAATTAGCCAACTGGAAAATAAATGCTGGAAAAAGGCAATGACCTCCGAAAAATGCCAAATAACTTTTTTGCCTAATGTTGCCCTGATGACAGGGGTTTAGTATCTCAGGGTTACTATCGTCTCAGTTTTCCTGTCTCTAGCATATTTCTCTTAGGATTGTTATTTTTTTTTTAGCTTATTATTCATTCTAATGTCACACACTACTATAAAATTCATACTTCTTGTTTCTTTGTCATTTTTTGCTTCCCAAGGTCATTGTGCTCTTGTTAAGTTTGATGTATCCCAGTCACTCTATCCTCTGTCATCTCATGAGGTCATTTTATTTAGTTAGTTCTGAAATATTATATCGCTCAATTTTTTACCATGTCCTGAATTTATCTCCATTTGTCTGTCCCTGCCAAATGGATAGACATTGTAGATCCGTCTTTCTACTAATAAAGTCTCCTTCTGCCAACACTATTATTGACCAACCAAAGTTCTTCTTTCCTTTATCTCTGTGCCCACACACAGTGTTTCACATGTTTCTTCCATACTGCCAAAAAGCTCTTTCCAAAATGATGTTGGCCAAAAAGGGCGCTCCCTTAGACTACTGTCCATCGTTTTTCTCCATCCATGTCCTCTGATTCCCTCTCCCTCCCAGCTTTGCCCGTCCGTTGTCCATCTTGTCCATATGTTTATCCACCCATCTCCCTGCAAGGTCATCATGCCCAGGATGACTCTATAACCCTCTGTATGTCTTTTGCTCCCTCTTCCTCTCTCAAAGATCATTAATGCTTGGTCAAGTTCATCATCTCTTCACTTTCTGAGTGCAAGACCTTCATCATTGCCTCACCAGGTTAGACCCCCCCCACCCCATCTCATCAACGCAGTCCCTCCCTACTTCTGTTCCTCCCTGAGGTTGTTCAGTCAGGTATTGAGTTCATCGTCTCAAAGTCAGGCTGCTCTAATTAGTGCAATCACTTTCCCATGCTGTTGTCCGTCTTGTCTGCCGACAGGAGATATAACCTGGCAGTGTTAGTATCACGATGAGATTTTTCTTGCTTTAACAAACACATTTATATGGAAGACAAAGAAAGGCCCTTGTCATAAATTTTTCTTGGCTGCTTAACAGCCATATAAAAATTTAATAGGCCTAAACTTCTCTGTAAAGGAGGACATCAACGTAACTCATGCACTGATTTACTTGTGGCAGCCTGCCATAATATCAACACTGACTGCCACACATAAACAGGCAGATCCACCTGGAGTCAGACTGGTCATAAGGACAGCTGAAAAATGTGGGTTGTTTATAATTTTTCTTTTAAGTTATTTCTTCATCACAAAGTATTTGGAAAGTAATAATTGCAGTGGAGAACTGTATGTACACAATTGCCAAATAATGAGATGAAGTGAGTCCTTCCTGAGAGCTACTGTCACAAATGGAACCTTATTCTTACACAGCTCCCTGCAAAATTACATTCTGGGATCTACAACACAGCTGTAAGAGGTTTAAAAATGAACTATGCTCATACTGAAACCTACTAAGATTTCCAATGATATTTTTCAACAGAAGTAAGTTTCTTTTGTTTTAATTAACTTTGAGCGTTGAAGAATAAAATAATGTCGAATGTGGTTGAATGACCAAAAGGATAAACCAAGCGATTTTTGTGGCAAGAGCTTACCTCCAAAATAATGGGATCTTAGAAATTTTAAACTATTCTTAATTCTAAACATGAAACTTTATTGAAATATTGAGGGGAGAAAAAAAAAAAAAACTGGAAAAGGAAAAGGCTCAAGAAAACAGTCCAAACTGTAAACTTCAGATGATGAGTCAACGCCTTTAGGGAGGAAGGAGAACACAAGAGCGCCTGAGCGTGACAGACAGATGTAGTGAAAACAAGACAAAGTAAAGGACAAAACCGAGGAGGCAGGCAAAAGACAAAGACATGACAAGGAATAAAGAAACAGAAAATAATAGTACAGCAATAAGCAAAACAGAGAGAAACATTGCCAAGGTGAATAAAAAAAAAAAAAACACTTTCTGAAAAGGGTAGGCGAAGGGGCGGTGGGGGGGTCGGGGTCAGGAATGTCCTTGTATCTTTAGAGGGCAGGTCTTAATCAAGCAGCCAATTCAACAGATAGAATCACATCATTCTTCCTTTTCATGTATTTTGATTGCTGATTACTCTGCCCACTGCAGCATGACGTGATACTCTGTTGGTAATGTCTTCCTCTCTTTCTCTTCAGCAACAATCCTACACGGACAGTTCAGGTTTTGTACATTCTGTCCACTGTCTTGAGGGTTCCACACATCAGTCCTCTCATATAATT
This sequence comes from Echeneis naucrates, assembly GCF_900963305.1. Taxonomy (NCBI): domain Eukaryota; kingdom Metazoa; phylum Chordata; class Actinopteri; order Carangiformes; family Echeneidae; genus Echeneis; species Echeneis naucrates. The sequence continues at coordinate 7,868,222 of NC_042533.1, forward strand.
TTCTCTTGACATATTTAAAACAAGTCAAATAAAGAAAGCTTGAAAGATGTGTCAAAAATTTTTATAAAATTTCTCCCAATTCATACTGACTTTGTGGGTGTGGGTATTAGTCTGGACAACCAAATAAAAGCCAGACGGCATAGTGATCTGTCCTTGCTGTGGGGTTTTGGTTTTCTTATTGTCTGTCTCATTGGGTGAGTGTGTGTGTGAGACATTATTCTGGTATATGTGTTAAGATTAGTTATTATTTTCCTGTGTTTAAAGGCAAACTGACACTCCCCCTCTGTGATGCACTGGCAACCTTTCCAGGTGACCCTAGCCTTGCCCAACGTGAGCTGTGATTGGCTCCAGGAGTTCCCACAACCCAGAAACAGATAAGCAGTAGAAGATGAATGAGTGAATGAAACTCCTTCTGTGGGACAGCTAATCAGAAATATACTTAAGTGTTAGTTAAGTTTACTAAGAACTTAAAACCAAAGAGCTTAAATCACACATGAATATTGACAATGTAACATGAAGTAACACAAACATGTTACTTGAGTGGGCGTTCACCCTAAGAGGACATTTCCTAACTCATTGTCTTCAACCTTTGTGTTTTTTGTATCTCTCTCCCTTTCTCCAACAGTGGTTCCAGTTTGGTTTTACTTTGTGAGTTGAGTTTACTCAGTACAGATCCACCAGAACAATCACCGGCCTCACAATCTGAATCCATCCCCTCTCTCTCACGCTCACTCTGTCGTGTTCTTTTAGGAAGTTGCCCAAAAGGTGAATTGGTATAGATCCACACAGAGCAGAGAGAGAGAGCAGATCCATGCTCCAGCAACTTTAACTTATTCTCTCCCTCTACATTCATGTGCCACAAACACACAGATTAGAAGCAGAGCTGCCCTCCATCTTTGGCTCGTTCTTTCTTAGTGATATCAATGCCATGCTGACCCTAAACAGATCAATAGCAAAACTACTTTTAATTGGAAAACACAAATATATTGAGGTCTTTATGCGGGCTTTATGCATAAAGTCTTTAAATTTTGCAGGCTTCCATTGATGTAAACAAACAAGCACAGACCATCGTTCTGCTTCTGCCCTTCAGACATCTACAGCGGAGACTCGAACCTTTGAAACATCTCTGAAACAGGCAAAGTGAAGGTTACAGGCTATTCCATCTAAACTTCGTTAGCTGTTATTGCAGGGATGACATATAGGTGCCAATTATCCATAAGCTGTTTGATGACACTGCCCAAGTTCCCCAGGTTCACTATAGATCATTAGTGAGAACTCTGAAGTAAAAGATGATAATTTCTGTGTAATTTTGTGTTATATCACTTGTTTTAATAGACAAACATAATGTGCAAAAAAAACAAAAAAAAAAAACAAACTCAAAGCCAAAACTGCTATTAATATATTTTCAGAAATCAATGAGAGGTTTGCTGTTAAGGGTGAATAATTATTAGTTCATACCTTCATTATTTAGCTTTTTATTTGTACATCTACAGAGATCTGATTTGGTGGGTATGTGAAGCAGTACATTATAAAAAGCAGACAACTACATATACATGAAAATATGATTCAGATCTACTTTAGGTGAAGCTTTTATCAACAACATTGCTTGCTCAACAACCCACGTAAATACTCCCTAATCATTTTAGTTTGATCTAATCTTCTTCATGTTCTCTCAAAACAGTTGCCTGAAACAGTTGCAGAACATTTTGTATTGTAGGTGAGTCAGTAGGTGAGAGTGGTGTCAGTGATTCATCAGCATATGAAGTTTGTGACCTTATGGTCATTAGATGACTTCTCTCCCTTCAGGCCAGCAGTAAGACACCTGAGCCCAAACCTGCTGTTGCAGTATGAGAAGATGCAATCAGCGCACGACTGAGTTGGTTTTTCGAACAATGACAGAGAAAGATCGCACGTGAAACAAAGAGCAGTGACATGTACTTCACTCACTTTCTGGCACAGACATACTCATGCAATTTCAACCTTGCTTCTCAAAATCAGACAAACATTCCTGTAATCCTTACAACTCTCCTTCTCTGTTGGTTCCTTTTCGCCTCGCTAAACCATCAGGCTTTATGTATTCTAAACAATACTTGATGGAGGAACACAGGAAATGAAAAGGCAGACAGAGAAGTACATACCAGCACATCACGGGACAAAGGATTAATAAGAAGATATTAAATTCAGGTTTCTGATTTCATTGAGGAGGAAACGGGTAAATTCTTTTCATCCACTGGAATTTGTTAGTGGGTGAAGAAGATGAACAGATTAACTGTTTGGGGAACGCACTAAGAAGAAGGTGAGCGACAGGATATGATTTTTTTTCCCCCAGTTGGGATTAGACAAATTAGAAAAGGAGCTGAGTTTTGCATTGTCGAAGGTTGAGCTGAATGAGTCAAGTCAAGGTGGATAAACGTGACAGGATTACAGAACAGTGTCCCGGCATTTTGTAGATTCTAATTAGTTCCCCTTTCCCCTTTGTGCTGTATGAATAACCCATATTGTTGACTTGAAAGATTATAATGGCAAAAATTATCCTATTTTGCTGAATTATTACAAATTTTGGCATAGGTATTATAATATCACCCATGTCACCATGTCAACCTGCAGAAAGACACACTGGTTTGATCACCTTTACTGAAATGACAGTAAATGAAGGTCTTTTCAGGTCTATGCTCAGTGTAGAAGGCCCGATGGCAGGATGCATGTTTGTTTTCTCTGCATTGGTTCATGATTATATTTGTTGGTTAAAATAATAACTATCAAGGGAAATAAGCTCACCATTGAAGCCGACTGCACGGATGTGGCTGAGCAGCTCTTTTCCATCGATGTTGTTGGCCATACGTGGACAGATGCCTGGGTAGCCGTAACATAATTCCCGGTGCATGCGGTGCAAAGCATGGGCCATGGCGTAGACGGCATCCATCACAAACTGAACCTTCCCCTCTTGTTCATAACTGGAATCCCGGCCTACTTTTTCTAAACCTGAGCATGCAACAAGAAAAAGTGGTTAGAGAGGAAAAAAATTCGAAATTAAAAATAAATAGGACATGGTTTATTTTGAAACAATTCCTGCTGTAGTCATTTTGAATTCAAGTCACAAAAAACACAGAACTCCATCCAGGACACAAAAAATGTCTTTAACAGAGATAAAGTGTGATACAATACGGGTTAAGAGAAACGCCAGCAGAGCAATGCAAACTCAGTGTGGCTCAGGGAAAAGTGAAAAAGGAGAAGAAAATAAGCCAACGAGTAACATAAAAAAAGAAAAATTGAGGTTAAAAAAACAAGAAAAGGGTCATAAACGAAGAAGAAGACAGACAAAAATGCTGAAAAAGAACTTTGTACAGACGGGTTGACCATCAGACAGTCAGCAGAGCACTCAGCCTGACACTGACAAATAACTCCCCTCAATTCATTCTCACCCTGGTAGAAAAGTTACACATGAAAGAACAACATATTCCTTTTTTACATCTTCTGGAGCACTGATAATGGCAGTTCCTTGTATAGAGAGAGGGTAAGAGAGTGTCCAGAGCAGAAAGAACAGATTTTGTCCTCTTTCTGGCTCATGTCACGTGGCTACATTGAAGATTATTTCTTTTGTGCAAATATGATATATGATCTAATTTAAATACATGAAAAATGTTCATTTCATTTATATGTCAGATGCTTTGTTGTATCTCTCATCCATTTTCATATAGCTGTGTGTCTTTCAGAGTAATTAATTGCTGTAGAGTAATTGTTCATCAAAGGGCAAAGAAACAAACGTGTGTGGTGGATTTGCATTGTGCCTCTATGGCTGTGTATTCACAGTGCACCAAGTCCCACTCACACATATATAATACATACATATGCATAAACATGCAAATGTACTCCCAAATGCAATTTCCTTGGCAGCTTTATGTAATGACTCGTGAGCATAATGAGCAGATAAAAAAGGAACAGAGAGGAACCAAAACCTCCTTGATGAATCAAGATGGAAATTAGCAACTGATGACGACATCCATTTTCTGCTTTTTCATCAAATATTTCAGGTTAAATTTTCCCTTCCATGTTTGTTTAACTTTCCCGTCAGGTCCAGTCTGCTGTGTGTCTGTTCTCAGTCATGTTATTCACTTGTTTTATTTTACCATGTTTTTTGACCCGATATTTCTGCACCTGCTTTGACTTACTGCTTGCATACCGAACCCATGCCAGTAAAAACTTTGAACCAATGACCTGACTATGATGTGCATTTGAGTCTAACTTTTTTGTGCCCAGCAACTGTTATATCCCCTTTCTACTATATTTTTATCTATTTCCACTAAACTTATCTTTTGTGTTTCACCCTCTTTGTGTTTTCCTCTTTCACCATCTCCTGTCCACTGGACTTCTTTCCTTGACCACTTATTCTCCTGTCTTGCCTTTTTCTGTGTTCTCCTCTGTTTTGTTCCCCTTCTATACTGGTGCCGCTTTTCTTTTATTCACCCATTTTATACAAGTAGCAGTCACCTTCGGGCTGCTAAAACTGAATCAAAACCCATTTGGGCTGAACTGAATTAACAAGACCAGAGGCTGCCTCAATCAATGTGAGCATCCATAAGGAATTAATGAGGTCCTGAGAATGAAACCCCATCCACACTTACAGAAGGCTTTTAGGTGTTTTGTATGCATGTCTGTATTTTTTGTGTTTGTTGGTGGTGGGTGTGGGAGGTCGGTCAGCATTGTCAATGACATGGCTGGGTAATGGAAGTCATCAACTCTGAAGTCCCTAGATAACAGAGCTGTGCCTAGACATGTGTGTGAATGGTTGGCAGACAGATTAGTGTATGTGGCAGAAAGAGGGTAAGAGAATAAGAGGAAAGTACTACCCTCTAAATTGTGAGCTCTCATTCAGCACTAATCACTCTCTCTATTAAATGCAATACTTCTGCTGTGCTGCTTTGTTTCTCTCCAGCTCAGGCCCAGCAACTTTGTGACTGTACATTACCAGCTGTATTCAGGATGGATTTGATGAACACAGGTAAGGTGCTGATCCACCAGGCCCATGTGCATAAAGGGAAGAACTACCTGCATGCTAAGGCTTAGACAGAGTGAGACTTGCTATCAGAAATCTATTTCATAGCAAGAACCATGAAAATAGCAACTTTGGCCAACATGCTATTTGGGGCCTGTAATTTGACATTTCATTAGAAAACCAGGTGCACAGATGACAATGACCTTTATTTATCCAGAGAGGTGTGACCCTTTTGGCCAACAACCTGCTCAACATTCATAATGGTACACACTCACACCTCAGTAGTTGCGGAAAGAGTAGATCGCTTTTCTCATTAGCTTCTTAAATACTGGCCACAAGCCCAGTTTTCTAACCTCACAGCCAAATCTATATTTAACTGTCTTCATTTTCTGCCAGTTACCAAAAAAATTGTATAGTGTAAAAAAAGTTCCACACGAATCATGTTTTTTTTTATTCAGATTTTGAAATGTAGTGAATGGCTGTTTTTCTGTTCTCTGGAACTTATTTTAAAGTACTGAACTATAATGGCATTAGGCTAAGATGTGTAACCATACTAACGAGGCCTAAGAGGTTTTTTCATGTTTGTTTTTTTTTGGAGGTTTGTTTTGAGGCTTTAAGGTCTTGTAATTTCCTGGAGTTATTTTGGGAACAGCCTCAGTTATATAATTGATGCTCTGTGTGCAGCACTCTACTGGACCCACCACTGTGTCTAGAAGAAACAAACGGCTTACAGAAATGCAGCAAGGTGAAGCTGGTACAACTAAGTGACTGGTAAACTCCCTTGATGGATCTAACTGGGGTTCAATTTACTGCTGGTGTCACTGATCCCAAGGCAACTGATGCCTGATACAATGAACGGAGTTAACATAAAACAAGAAATTTATGGAAGTTGACACCTGGGTGTGTTTGAGCATTTAAATCTACGCAGAGCACCAATTTAAATGTTAGAGAACGTCTGTTCAAGCTACAGGGTGAAATAAGCGAGTTGTTTTGTGTAGATAGCAGTAAGGCTGAAATTCACTTAATCACTGCAAGGTAATTGTTGAAGAAAGGACCCAGTGACATCACTTTTGGAAACAGCAGCAGTGGCAGCAAAACTCACAGGAAGAGCTTTGAAACCAAACAATTAAACTTTTGCTTTTTACTCAAGTTCCTACTTGAAGAATTAAATAACATTTCACTTTTGAGTGGTTAAAATTGCTGAGAACGAAAGAATTTTAATTGTGTTGTGCTCAGCCACCATGAATATCACTAACCTTCATTCATCTTCTAACACTTATATGTTTCTGGTTTGTGGGGGGTGCTGGAGCCAATCCCAGCTCACACTGGTGGTGAGCTGGTCACCAGTGTATCACAGGGCCTCTAACGAACAACTTCAGCATAATTATTGTGTATCCAGATGATATGTACCGGAGGCCATAAGGCTCAGCAGCAGACAAGGAGACAATTATGGATGCACACACACCACATTGGATGATTAAATGAATCATCTACTGTATTGCTTTTTGTTCAGAGGGCATTATATACCATAGTAAAAATCAGTAATGCGGCACTGCAATATCCCCCACTTCTATTGTTCTGCAACACAAGGTTCAAAAAGGTTCATGTGAAATATATGAATTTAAGTCTAAGGTAATTGTATTTTTGTATCACATACATAAAACTGAAGCCAATACACAATACTGAGAGCAGAGCTTCATTAATCAACAAAAGGCCCTTGAGCTGACCGCCTAATGTCCTATCATAATCACAGGCTTAATTATGCTAATAGTACATTAATAAAGCTAAAGAAATACATTCATTAGAAATGCTTTCATAGCCTTCTACCTTAATACAACATATTGGTAAAGGAGTATTAATGCGACACTATACCCAAAATAAAAAAGTCTAAAATAAAGCGTAAAAACGATTTAAATGGTGGCTGCTGTTCCTCAATGAAAATATAAATCAGGATTAAACTACAGAAGAAAGGAACCATTCACAGATTTCTGTTTTATCTTTGAATGAAATTCTACTTTTCCAAAAATGACATTGTCCTAATAAGGACTTTTGGTCTCCCAACATGACAACCATTATTAAACCAATCATAAGCAGACTGATTTTGGTGGCAAAAACATGTAACAACAGGGGTGTTTATAAAGAGTTTCATTCCTGAAACAGAAAATGGCTCTATCTCCCTAAGATCTATATAATTCATTGATTATCTTGCCAATGTCTCCAAAAAGAAACAAATGCATAATTGCAGCTATTCTGCTGATATTTTCAACTTCAACACTGACAGTTTAGTGTTCCTTTAAAATGGTACTTAGAATAGCAAGAGTGTGCTAAAATACAGAACTTGCAAATTCAGCTCAGAAAAACTAACTTGGATGTGTAATTGAGAGAAACTTTTGACTGAGCTGAAAGGTCTCTCCTGTTTTTATGTGAGGAGTGACCTGAAGTGAGAAGAGATGTTTTCCTAATGGCTAAATAAAGGACATCAATAGAAAAATATTGATTAAAGAATTTATGTTGACCTTTACAGACCGGCTCATAAGCATCATATAACTGATTGAGTCATTATTTTACAGCAGATTTGTGCTTACAGAGAGCCAAAGCCAGTGTAGTGTTTGGAATTACGGGTGCACACTTTGCTTTCACCATAACGGCACATTTCTATTCAGAGAAAAAGTAGCAAAAGCACTGTACTTTGAGCCATAGATCAACATGTCATGAGATAATGAGAATTTCTCTCTGCTGTTCTCGTGAGATGTGAAACGACACGATGCATCATAAATCAGCATATCGCAAGAAAATGCAATCCTGCCTTGAGCCAGTTAAACGACTGGTGCTGTTATGAGTGGTGCTAAGTTGGAAAACACTACTGTCTGTTTCCCGGGATTGCATCAGGTGTGGGAACCAAGGGGTGTGTGTGTGTGTGTGTGTGTGTGTGTGTGTGTGTGTGTGTACACGTCTGAGTGTGCAAAGACTACAATACAGCTTTTATTGGATCTTCCTGCCCATTGTCTGCAGCCAGTAACAGCCTGTAACATCAATGATGCGACCACAAATGTATCCATTTCATCGCTGTACATAATTTGCACAGGTGCAAAACAAAAAGACATCTTTACCCAGGTCTTTAACACCTTAAATAACATTTCCAGTTCACTACAGTATAGCTTCTGTTTCAGCATGTGTGAGATGATTTTAATGGTTTAAAGGATGAGATGGAGGCAGAGACACAGATACACACACATGGATATTTGTGTATTAACACACACCCTCCATTACACATTCGGCCAGAAGATCCTAAGTGAAATTCAGCCTTTCTGCTCATCGTCAGTGACACTGAGGACCACAGGCAGCTTGGTTGATTGGCTACTTGGAAAAGGGCAATTTACACTGAAAAGGATTTGAACAACTCTGAGAAGCAGAAGTACACATGAAAAGTAACTTTCATGCCTCATAAAAGACCCGCAAACCAAAAATTGCACAAGGATGCAATCATCTCACCATCTGCCTGCAAGTCATTTTCATATTTTTCTGGTTGATTATTTGTTCTTGTTGCAGAGGCATGCAGGGCAGGGCACTCTGTTCTGTGTCAAGATATGTAACCATGCACTACTCATCTCAGCTCTGTTTAATAAAAGCTACTAGCACCATAGGAACTTTGTTCAAAATTGATTTCACGATGAAAGTTTTGTTTGAAATAGGGATAATCTGCTTTTTGTACACCCCGACACCTGCTGTTACAAACAGAATGCTTGCAGAAAATGTCAACTTTAAAGCCTGTACTTTAAAAAGGCCTTTAAAGATTAAGACGTGGTGGTATTTTTCATCATTATCATTGGTCAAAATTGACACTGCACTCTGAAAGGGACCTTCATGGTTATCTCTTAAACAACATGACACTCCACTTGAATGGTCTAAACTGCTACTTCAACATCAATGTGCAAGTGGTGCCATAGTGTTATGACTCACTAGTGAGAGCATAAGGGTTAGAAGATATAACAGCAATCCAAATATAGCCTTTAATAACCTGTAACCTATAACCCTTCAAGTGGAGAGATGAAATCTAACATTGTCTAACAAGTCATGCAAAAAAAAAAAGAAGCTATAAGAACAAATGAAACTATTGTAAATAAATAATTGTTATTATATGGCTTTTGTTCAATTTAGTCCAGCACTCTACTAAAGTACAAGACAAAATATAGACTTAAAAAAAACATTGAAGGAAATTGTGAGGCTGTCTTTCGAGTGTTTGTTGTTGTTGTTTAGTTAATAAACCATAATGTGTTAGCACAGAGAACACATGTATTGGGTTCACCCTGATGTTCAGATATATGGAAAAAAAAAAAAAAAATTGCAAAACGGACAAAAATGGTCTAAAGATGGAATAATCCAATACCAGAAATTGACAGTGAGAAACCTTTTCATACATACTCCACATACAGTAACAGTAAACACTTCTTTGTTCGCAGACTTCTAAGTTAGGCCAATGCTATGTCTAATGCAAACACAAACAAATGCAGCAAACAGCTGGGTGAGGCTAATGCAAGAATGCTGACTGGTTAAGTGCCTTGATGAATGCTTTCATGGGACAGTGTGCCAGCCAGGTTTTTCTCTCAGCATGATTGATGGTACCATGGATGACAGACAGACTAATGATTTGGACAAGTTTCTTAATGAAATATCAATTAGGAGTGCATTGATTGTTCCCTCCTTCTCCACTCCTGTCATCGAAAAGAAGACCTTTTTTCTTCCTTTCTGCCCTAATCTCTCCGTGTGCTCAGGTTGGCTCATTCACATACACACAAATATTTATTTTCCTGTTAAGACACAGATTTGATAAATCTGGGAATAATTAAATGAGGAAATGTATTTATAAATCTCAGAATAATGAAAATTCTGTTCAAATGGTAATGAATACATTTCCATAAAGGTTGCTTAATTAGCCTTTTTCTAATAAATATCTGAAGCCGTCAGGGAGATGACAAGATAGGGAAATGCGCCGACACACACATCTGAAATAATAGACATACACTGTCATAAAAATGCATCCGTATACACTTCTTTATGCAGAAAACGTCCCACAGAAAAACATCCCGCCCACACATAACAACAAGCACCCACAGATGTTGTTAGCCCAATACTTTTTTTTTCTGGCTCTGCACTTGCTTGAGGGCTAATCTGCCAAGATTGAAATTAATTACCAATAGGAGAGAATAGGAAATGAGCATCAGACAGAGATTCTGCTTTACATGATTTGGCAAGAGAGTGGCAAAGCCAAGGGTTATGTCAATACACTGCTGCACAAACTAGCCATTAGATTCAAGTTTGTGTGTCTGTACAAATTTGCCTGTGTGTCTGTCAAGAAGTCAAGCAGCAATTCTCAGGAAATTCTGCTGCAATAAGTCAGTTTTCATTTGATGATGTGTTGAATATGGAAATGCTGGTTCAAAGGAGTTGGTTAAATGGCATGTTTCATTACAGAACAAGTTCCTACAAAAGACATTCCATAAAACTGATGTCATGCTTCATGAACTCTGCGTTTAGTTTTGCTTTCCATTACTTAAAACCCCTTTTTAGGTGTCAGTGAACACTACAAAATATATTTTGTTACATATGTATAAAATGCTGATGCTGATAGTATTTAATTTTATTGGATGCATTCACTTTGCTTTAAAATGAGGTTAAACTCCAAATCTGTAACAATGCTAACGATATTCATGACTGCTGAAGGATATATAAACAAATCTTAGCAGCTTAACACTCCTTGGCCTTTTGCTGTTTAACTTCAGCACTTGTTGCAGTGATGTAGAAATGCACTTCAGGGTGTGTAAATATGTGATGACGTCATTGTTGCATGTGATTACAGATGCAACAGGGTCCACTTCTGACCACATCAATCATGCAGCATAAGGTCAGAGGTTATAAAAAATAATAAGTTACAAAAAGGAGATGAGAATTTCTATTTATGGGAACTATACTGTCTTACCCTCCTGCTGACTTCCTGTTGAACTTATTTGCTGACAAAATTGTTGGGTTTGACAAGTATCTGCCTTCTTGTACTCTTTCATCAACTTTCAGACCTCCAACTGTAGCAAGTATCTTTCTTGCTTCCTGAAGAGCAATTGGTTGCAGAGTACCAGTTTTTATGAATAATGTGATGCCACTGACATATGTGGCTAATGCATATTAGAAATCTACATTATGACAGATATACATATCTATGGAAAACAGCTAAATAAATTATTCATTAGTTGTTACTCATATTTTGTTGAATCAGTGTCCTGGCAAAATTTGACTATGCTACAAGCTTATAGCTTCATTGCCTTCAGATGTTTTTGTTTCCTTTGTCACTCCATTCTTGTAATCTCTTTTCAGTTGCACAAACAAAATATTTGGGTCACTGGAAGAAGGTGGAACAAGAAATGATAAATGTAGCTTCATAGAAATATGGTAGGAGAGAAATAAGAGGAACAAATGGACCTACAAACCATCCAGTGATAGGATCACACTAGCTGTGACACCCATCAACAAGCTGACATTCACACAGGATACAATCTTCAAACTCGGCCTTCATTTTGATCTCAACTTTATGCCAGTTATGTTTTGTGACTGCATCTTGCATGGTTGTGACTATTGTGTGATAAAATCTGTCCACAGACAAAAATATAAACACCTGCCAGAGTACACAAAACCACCTGAGTGGTAGCCCCCCTCTTCCTCCCCTCCTCCCCCATCTCCTCGCAGTTGTTTTCAACTTGTGAGTCTGTATGTGTGCCATCATGGCAAAATGTTTTCCTGGAGACAATACCTGCCACACTGTCGCAGTTGGTAACAACAGAATCAAAGAATAGAGGAAGAGAGGGGGGAGACGGTGGAGGCATGCGACTGAAAAAACAGGTATTGTTCAGGAGAGGACGAACCGTAAAATCACATTACAAGAGCAGCACTTGTTCTCTCTAACCTACAACAACCTCTTACAGGCACGTTCGCTCGTCCACTCAGAGATGGATGCAATGGCAAAAACTGACAAATATGCACACACCTGCTTTTATGCTATACACTTTTCATCTGAATATTCATACTTTAAAAAACCCAGAAATAAACAGTGATGCAGCAATTGTGTTGCCCATTTTTATTATCCTCAAGTGAGGTAGATTCATCTTTTAAACCCCCTTGATTGCTGTTAACAACACTCAAATACTGTCATGTAAGAACTTAATTTAAAAGCTAGGTGTTATTTTTGATAGGGTTGGCTCATTATTTATATCAGTCACAGTAACATTTTGCTCCCTGGGTTAATTGCTGAGGCCTGGAGATATGAGTCGTAGCGGCACATACAGATAAATACTGTTCAGCCATATAATCTAAAGTGCATATTTGATGGAAAAGCTGGTTAAAATTGGTCATTGTGATGAAAAATCACTAAGTGATGAGTGCGAACAATGAATATAGGGTTAGGGTTAGGCTCTGCTTGTAACCAGTGCTTATGTAGCTTAGGGCTGTATTTGATAGTTTTTGGGACACCATCTTAAAGACTTGCACTGACTTTTACGTTGAGAGGGACACCTACATTGCCTTGAACTCTATTTCAACACTAGCACACATTAAAAGTATCATCACGTGTTCCAGTATTCACGAAAATCCACACAACTCAACAAAAGACTTTTTATAGTTTTCCCACGTGGAAGCAGATGGTTTCTCTCTCATCCAAGGAACAAATCGCTCTGGAAAGACGAGGGGTATCTTTCAGGTGAAAAAAATACACAATTGGTAAAACTGTCTGTAACCCTCACATTCAACTTCTGAGTATAAGAGCATTTCACTTCTGGAGGGAATTTGGTAACATTATCATCTGTGCAGTCTATGACCCACCCAGCAGGTAAGTGCTTAGGGTTGCCGCAGACTGTGTTCCCCCACAGCTCTAGCACACACCTGCAGCTCCTATTTTCACTCTAGCATGCCTCAACAACAGTAACCTTAAGTTAACCCTTTCTATTTTGTGAAGCAACAACATCCTTAGAAAAATGTGACAGAGAGACTGCAGCTTAATACAAACCATTGCTGGCAAACTCAGCCCACGACAGTGAAACTTCTGGGACAAACATAAGAGTGGGGTTAAAACAATAACGGGGACGCTGAAATACTGTTTCATGTCCACTGACTGGAATATTTTTCAGGGCAAACAGTGCTGAGTCAACTGAGTTAGTAAATAGCAAGAACAATTACTATACAACCTAACTGCAAACCGCATATGACAAAGACAAAGGACTGTATCAGGAAAATAGCCTTGAGAAATCGTGACCTGTTGAAGTGTAAAATTTCACCCTAATTGGAGTTTAACAGCTTCAGTTTCAATTATGATTAAATGTTTCCCAAAAGATGCAAGTCAATAGTTGGATCTTTAGCAATATGCACAAGGACAAAGTAATAGATGTGACTGTTAAGAATCAGGAGGACATGAAGCTTATGCACAACAGCTTTTTGTTGATTTTAGTTCAGCTTCCAACAGGCTTCAGGCATTGATATTGATTACAAAAAAACTGAACAGATGCTTGTTGATACATTTATTATTGAACTGTCTCTTTTTTCCTGACAGACTGTATGACCACAGTGCTTCTGACATTCTATGCAAAGGAGTATAACTATTGGGATTACAAGGCCATTTTCATCGTACTATGAGAAAGAAAATTCTGTACATTGGTACATAAAAAAAAAAACCAAAAAAAAAACTAATAAGATTGTTTTTGACCCAAGGGCAGTAGGTAAACATTGCGCTGCATATATCCACAATACTCATTAACATGTTCAGCTGGTGAGCCCAGGTGTGGCTGGCTGTGTCCTTGGTTCCAGCAGAGATTTCACTTTTCAAGAGAGCTCAGAGCATTTGCAGTTGGCCACAATCTTTCTCCCAGGTAGTGTAATCAGATACAGGATACAGACAGTATGGTATATTACCTCTCCATACAGTTTCAATCTTGGCTTGTCCATCTTGTCTGGACCACACTGAAGGTCAAGTGAAAGAAGGAACAACAGTCTCTTCCATTTATATACAGGCAGAGAAAATCCTCCCCATGTCCTTTACTGAGTATGAGCTTTCACCCTCTGGCAGACAATATTAAGCACCCAAGTGGCAACTCAATCGTTTTAAAACCTCATTTGTTCCCTCTCCTATTAACATCTTAGGAAGGACGTTGTATGAGCCATAGAGACTATCGTCCCCAAAGGGATTTTGTTAGGATGATAGGGTTCAAATACATCATCCCAAAGTTGTGTGATGATGTTTGATGAAGTTTTTATTCACTGACCCTGTATGTACATGTTGAGTGGCCAGAGAAAATGAACACCACTTCATATCTGCGGCCAACTAGTTCCTAATACACAATAATTTCAAGCTAGTGTAATATTTAAATCCTCTTCTCCATTGTGTGTTAATTAACGTTTTGACGTAGCGTTTAATCAATTATGTTAACCTGCAATGGTTAAGGACTGAAAATAAAACACATAACCACAAATACAATTCATGTGCATCTGTCCATGTGAATTTGTGTACGTGCATGTAATTTGTGTGATCATATGACTTTTGGTCTCTATCCGTTTTGAGGTGTGAGTTTGAGTGTCTGTGTGTGACAAAGTGTTCTGTGACCTGCTGAAGATAGATTAGTCTGCATGTGTCTGACAGATGGGTAGCAGGATGCATTCATCTGCACGAGACTTCCTGCAATAGCTACAAGGAGTCTCATGCGCACACAGACACAGAAGGCTTCTGTGGGGAAGAACACAGGTATATTGCACGCATTATCAGTCTATGACTTCATTACAGAAATCAGTCACATAGCTATGGCAAGTCATCTGTGACAGCAGTTACATAACCAAGTTGTCAGGATAGATTTAAAAAAAAAAAAGGGCAATTTCACTACAGCTAAATGATACTTCATTTCACCGACTGAAAACTAATGCTGCACAGTCATGAAATACTGTCTCGCTGTCGCTGACTGCACCCAGCAGCCTGCAATCTGTCTGTCTGTGTCTGTCGGTCTCTAATTGTCCATCAAGCTCTCCATCTGTGTTTGTCTCCATCTCTTAGTCTGTTTGGCCCTGATGTCTTTTCACAGGGGAGGGAACAGTTTATCCAGCCTGCAAGCCTAATAACACTTCTTCCCCCTAAGCCTTGTCAGGATATGGTCTATTCGCTGAGAGTGAACGTGCGTTTGTGCAAGAGGGTAAATGTGTGCAAGTAAGGCTTTAATTAACTACTGGAATTGCATTGTGCATCTTGCACAGACAGATCCATGCACACATTGCTAATGTTGAAGACTTTGCATCTTCAAACGCATTTTCTTTACCAAGGAAGCATCCTTGTGTCCAGAGAGTGAGCGCATCAAGCTATTTCCTAATACCCTTTAGAAGATCATTTTCCCATTAATAATTATTGAAAGTATTCATTATTTATGTTAAACTTGGGAAATGTAAAGCTTCATCTGGATGCCTGTGTGTGTAAGCGTCTCATAATCTTGCGTTTGCCCATTAAACAGGAAGTAAGTTACAGCGCAGCCTTCAGTAGCAGCTGCAAAGGGAACGGCAGTCTCATGCTCATCTCGCAAATCAGGGAAAGTAGCCGGAGCTAAAACTCGTAGAACATCATTTTCACTCAGTTTCTTTCTTTCTTAGCTAATTTTAACATGTGCGTCCTTCAAAATGTCATGTTCTTAACTTTGTGTTGTGTTGCCTGTATCACTAACTTGTATGCGTTATATATGGTCCTTGTGTAGCTGTTTCCTCTGTAGGACCTTCGGGTTCCTTCGTGTGTGCTTGCCTTGATTGTATTGACTGCTTGCGAGCTTTGTTGGTAAAGTCTTTGATTTCTGAAAGCCTTCACCTGTGTCTTCAGCTGTGTTTTTGAAACTTCATCCTGTGGTTTCAATGTGTGACACCAAAAAGTATACTGATGAGTCATGCAGAATATCAATGTGAATCGACATTTTGCCTTGAGCTGAGGATATGTGGTAAGGACACATAGGACACACAGAGTATGTTTACTGATATATAATCCAGTGTCCATGGTGAGCCTTCACCACCATGCTCACTTCAGTTTTACACATTCCCTCTAATAGTGATACTTTCTGTTCACATTGAATTGACTCTTTTGTGCTTGGTTTGCGAGTCTTTGCCTGTCTCTGCGTGCGCTTTCCCCACATGTAGGATACAGGAAAGACCTCAGCTGGAGTGTTGTTAGACCCATTAAATGTAGCAAGCAACACAAGATGCAGCTGTAATAAGCAATGCAAGTGCAAATTATACAGCTGCATAAAAAATACATTATAACAAATAGCTTGTAATAGCGACCCATCATAACTATTTAAACATAAGCATCACTGTAACAGCCTATCTCATTTATAGACATAGCTTACATTTATTTGCCACATTTATGGTGATATATAACAAAATGTTACAACCTATTAGTCACTGTGCCCTTGTTTAGAACCTAAGCTTTGACAAAGAACACACCAGGCAGGCGTGAGAATTTGTTTAAGAATATGACTGAGACAATGCAAAAGAGGAGAGAGAGCACACTGAGTAGTTAGATTAAAATTTAAGTTTATAAAGCTCCACTAACAGCACAATCTCAGAGAAATGTTCATATAGTATGACCAAACTTTATAGTAATTTGTCTCTAATTCATATGCATAGATGAAATTCATACATTCATACAAATTCATCATACGCAGACACATTCATGAATTTACACATCCATCAATCAAATATGTTAAGTAAGCATAAATTCTTTCTTTTGGGATTTTTTTTTTTATTTACTATCAAAGTACATTACTTATAAAGCCACACTTCCAACAGTCTTTAATCAATCATGCATTTATTTTGTACTAACCAATGATTAATTCATTTTTGTTCTTCTTGCTGTTGGTTTTGTTCAATATTCATATACTACTTTGTAACTAAGCAACACAATTTGACCTGACATAAACAAGTGGAAGATGTGTCCAGAAAGAATTAAGAAAAGAAAATAGTGATAATCAGAAAAGAGAGATTGCCAAAGCAACGAAATAGAAAGACAATAAATATTAGCTTCATTTCCTTGAGTGCCAGAAGTCACAACTTGCACGAGAACAAACAAAAAAATAAATAAAAAAATCCAACAGTCTAAGTACGTTGTTTTCTTCTTCCAATGCAGTTTAATACCTGTGTGTACCTGAGGCTTATAGCTGCTGTCTCAACCACTGCTGCTCATAACACAATGGATCCACTGATGAGCCCATGCGGAAATGAGTGTGCATGCATTTTGTCCAGCTACACAACAGGATGTACTGATTTACATTTTATCAAATTACTGTGCTTAAGAAACAAACCCAAACTCCAGTCTAGCCTTCTTAAACAGTTTAAAAGATAAAAGGGTGTGTTAATGTGAGTGAGAGAATATAAACCTGAATCTTCGATAGAAAAATAAAAGGATCGGGGCCATATTAATTAACACAGATTGTGCACTCATTCATAATGCCATGTGTAGCCATTGCAGGGTGCAGTGTTTGTGAGTTTGTAAGTGTGCATGTAGGCTTATCTGCAATCTGGTGTCTGCTTCAGTAAGCTACTCCTCTGGCATCAGTTTTACATGACTGCATACTTTCAACAGAGGAGAATTTTATTGCGATGGCTGCACAGCCCTGTCTGTGTGTTACAAACATATGAGCCAGGACTGAAAAGGAGGCTCGTTATTTTATTTAAAAGTTTAAGTGCCCTGGGTTTCCCTTTTCTTATGGGCTTGGCATTCTTTTGATGAAAGATGAAATGAGGAAAGATAAAAGCTGTGGTAATGTGCTCTAAATAAAACATAAACATTGATTATTATTGGACTAATGTTTGGCACAAATACAAAGTGTGAATACTAGTTATATTTCTCCGAAATAAGCATTAAATTCATGAAACTGAATGAGTGAAAAGAATCTCTTGCTGGTGATATGTGAATGGTGGGGAAAGAAAGCCTCTGCTGAAAGACTAAACGCTGGTTCACCAGAGCCCTGCTTAGATCTATGTTAGGATTCAAAACAAGTTTGACATTTACCTGGACCTTTTGCAAAAGATATTCAGCTTTTAATGGTCACTTTTTAAGTAGGGCTAATTCAATAAACACATTTGAACTGGCGGCACAAGTGAAAGTGAAGGTGCACTAACAAAGTTGAAGCAAAAATTTTGTGTGTTCAGTGGCTGATGAAACTATCCAATGGTGAATAATGAATAATCCAATTGTGTTGATTAATATCTTTGAGGTAATCAGTATTGTTCAAAGATTGGCAGCAAAAGTGGTTGAGTGGTTAGCATGCATGCCATGTTGCCGTAGAGTCCCTGGTTTGATTCTCTCCCTGTTTCGCCTCAGCCACTAACTGATTGAAATAAAGGCATAAAAAGCCCAAAAAGATATGTATGAAAATAAAGTGCACTAAACACTTGCACTACAAAATGCATGGTTCCTGTATCATTAAACTTTGTAGCTAGGATAGCAAATGTACACAGTTCTAATGAAAGCAGTTAATGTGGTTTTAAGATTACATATTTACTCAAGTACAAATCTAGGACAGCTATATAAAAATCCTATTTGAGTATTTCTGTGTCATTACTGATTTATACTTCTATTCCAGCTCAGAGGGAAATATTACACTTTCTTCCCCACAGCATTCATTTGACAGCTTGGTAATACTTTCTAAATTAACAAAAACTCTAAACTATAAAATATGGCACACTGTGGCTGAATAAACTACCCAACAAAATTAGGAATAGTTCAAGACAATCAACTACTACAGTAAACGATCACATTTGTCTTATAATAGCTGTAATATACGATGATGTAACACTGACAAGGCAGTTTTCTGGATAATGAGCACTTTTATTTCAATGCCATTTTAAATGCACATTTTATAGAGTATTTCCACAGTGCAACTTTCATTGAAATAAACAATTTGCATACTTCTACGTCATACTAGAGGTATTTTCTGAGCTCTGGTATCAATAACAGACCCCTGCTGAGTATATCTGTGAGGGGGAGTAATGGGTTTAAAGATGAGTGAGCTGTTTTCAGCAAACATGCTAAGAGATCGGGATGAAATCACATTTGTTCAAAATGTTCCCAGAAACATTAGGAGCTGTTCATTTCCTTCTCTTCATCTGAATTATATGGGGTCATTCTGCTTTGGTTACTCATTTGTCCTTCCTCCATTACTCATCTACTAATTATTAGTTTTGTCAGTGCTTATTTGTTCTTTCACACATTATTCTGGAGTCTCCCTTCCTATTAATTTTATTATTTGCACTTGTTGACACCATCTAACTTCCTATTTGTTTTTTGCCTTTCAAACACAAACACATGAAATAATCACACCCATTTCAGCATCCTCCCATCATCCGTGTCACCACGGCGACCTTGAGCAGCAGGCTGATGATTGGCTTTTGTGTTGATGATTTAGAGGTTGTGAACCTCAGCGCTCAGAATTAATGGACTCTGTCGTGCAACTACACAGCCCTCGACACATGCACACCCTCAAACACAGATGCCATGGCTAGTAATAGACGGTCAATGGGAGTCACAGGCCTTACAAACCTAATTATGGGAACTAATGGCTGACATCAGCTGGGGAATACACTGACATACATTCACAGGAACATGCCGACTCAATCACAGCAGCATGAGTTCCATATGAGAAAAGGTTTTATGTTTGTGATCATACACCTACCTTCCTTTATCAGCCAATTGCATAATTAACTGGCTAAGTATAACACCTAAAGCAGAGTTTTGTTGCCAATGACAAGTATAGGTAATGTGAAACATTCATCATCATGTACGCACAAGACACACAGGTTAGACAGCTTACACATCAGTTGCAGAGGCCTGGTGTAAAATAACATAATTGTGGGAATTTTGACATGACAGAAAAATGAGGTTAACCAGATTACCATGCACACAAACAAATAACAGTGAAGTGCCCAATACAGCTCAAATACACACAAACTTTCATACACAAACACATGCAAACAAACAGGGGATTCAAATACAATATTTACAAACACAGACTCCACCAATTACTCAATTTCTCTTTTAGCATTGCATACACAAATAATTTTCATTGCTCATTGGAGACTAACAGCTGCTGTGATTTGTGCTTTAAGGGTACTTATTACAGGCAGCACTGCACTTCACAATATACACACTAATTAAACCCATGTGCTTGTCCCCGTTGACAAATCTTCTGAGCCAGGATGCTCCAGTTAAGCCTTTGACGATCTACAGCGATGTGGTAAATCTGCATAGATCTTTGCAGTCCAGACTAATTCTATAAGCTCAAAAACACAGGTGGATTTTACAGTGAACCAGTTTCTCTGTATGAAAAGCTGAAGCTATTTAGAAATCTCAAAGAGTAACAGATATTTGTTGGATTTGTTGAACTGGAATCGATGGCCATTTTACATTGTCCCTGTTTTCTGTTCCGAAACAAAAGAGTGAGGAAGACTCTAGCAGACCTGCTGTAAAATCTGTCAGAAGTTAAAACAACTCTTTACAGCTTCTGTACTTGATCGCTGTATTTTAATTGAATTCCTGTGAACTTGGTTGTTTTTTCTAACTTGGTGTGTCTGCACTTCTTCAAAACAACCTCAATCTAATGACAGACCGCATGCTGCATGCCAAATCCAAAATGAAAACTTGGCCTATTTCAGCGATCATCCATTCTTAATGTCACGGATTCCCAAAGAGAAGCCCATCATGCTCAGTCTTACCTGTGCATTTTTTCAGGCTCCCGGGTCGTTTTCCATGCATCCCCAGCTTACAGTTGAAGTTTTCCTCCCAGAATTCAGCAAACCAAACGTTTCTTCTGTTGTTGGACAGTGATCGGCTACGGAAATACCGGTCAAAAGCTGTAAGACATACAGTTGGTAACTATTAGAAAAGATGGGTGAAGAGAGGAGTTTCTATCTTTCTACCTTTTTGAAATTGCGCTGAGAACATCTGCCTGTTCACATAAAACACTGAAGCATCATAAGTAGAAGAGCGTTTTTCAACACCTCCCAGATGTGGCTTAGTAGTGCAGTGTGATGCAGGCACTAGTCCAGCAGATGCTAAAGGCTTTTCTTCCACAGAGGCTCCCTACATTAAAAAATTAGGTGTTCATGGTGGTGTAAGACATTTTGACTCACAAAAGGCATATGTTATGAATAGCCTATGGATCTAAAGCATGGCTAAAAGCATGACTAAAAGGTGGGCCCATCCAGCATTGGAGCACATATGAAATACTGAAGCTGAGAGCAGGGACAGCGAGCTAAGCTTTGACTAACACTACATACATGTTCAAAAGACTTAGTAGAGATGTAAAGAGAAAGAGGGAAATAATATTTCTCAAATCATGAGTACTTGTCAGATGCTGGCAGACTAAGACGAAGAGATGAGTGAAAAAAGAAAAATGAGAAACAGAAACACACCTGGTACTTTTTATACTTTGTTTCTTACCAGAATTAATTTGTAAAAAAAACAGACAACCTCCTCTATGGCCACATTACTTTATTCCCCCACTCATCATTATCACCTTGCAGTTGCTACTCAAAAACAAGGCGAGGTAAGGAGTTATTTATTATTCCTGTGGACCTGAGTCGTGACCCAACAAGACCGTAAAAGAAGCATTTATTCTTCACAATTAAAAAGAAGGTGTTATTTCCAACAGTGCTGGGACTACAGCGGGCTGGGGGGGGCACAGTGTAGGCGAAACAGCCCATGGAGGATGGGGGAAATCTTCTGGGACTATCAGACTGACTTGGACAGCCTGAGCCATGACTCCCTGTGAAAGCTGACAATAGCTGCCGTGATTAATCTCCTCCGCTGTCAAGGAAGCTGGTGCCACATGCACCTGTGAAGCACAATTGATAGTCAGCCTGCTGGGAACAGCAGGGGTTTAGACCCCATGTGGCACAACAGGTAGCATATGTCGGCCAGGATCACATGCTTCCCATTGTGATCACAGCTGTCACGCTCACATGAAAATAAAAATAGTAAGAAGTACTTTGCAATAGGTAAGAAAGTCAGCTATCCTAAGTCAGCAATTATTTTGGAGACACTGGACCCCCAGGATGCCAAAGTTCCTGTGGTTGTACAGTGAAAGGGAACTTTGGGACATATACTCTTTCTCGCTGGGAATAAGAATGGGAGGATTGACTTCAATTTCAGATCAGAGTATTTCTAGTCTGTTCATTCCATTTAAAAATGTTTATGTTTCTTCTCGGGTATTGGTGACACCTTTTTTTGAATAGTGGTTTCATTCTCTTTGTAGTCACTGTCCAAATTTAAAGTGTGCACTGACACTTTCTCCTTGCCAAAAGCTAAAACTATTCATTTAAGTGCATGCCACCACACAAGTCTGTGTGGAGTATGGAAAATGCCATTTTCAGCAAAACAAACTGAACTGATGGTTACATAGTATTGGAAATGCGTCTCATTATAAAAAGGCTTTAATGAATGCCTTGAAAATAACCTCAGAGTTCCATAAATTCCTTTCTGACATTGTCAACAAAAACATAACCCTTAATATATCAGAAATAAAGGAATATATTGTACCAAACTTTCAGGTGTACCTAATGAATTGATAAATGAATTGATGAATTCTCTCATAACTCCTGACTGCTCTGAAAGTCCCACAGCGTTTTCCCTCATGTCGACCAGCCGAAGCTAGGTTTGATTACTTTAAAACTTCTCCATAAGCTTTCTCTCGCTTGCTTCCAGCTCATGTCTTGTCACCTTTGTGGCCCTCTAGGAGTCAATTATCTAATACGGATCTCTGACAGGTAGCAAATGAGGACATCCTCCTGGCCTAATGGCTAAAACTTGGTGCCCGGTGGGATCAAAAGTGACGGAACATGAGTGTATTTCACTGTCTGTTTCTGGCCTCTCCCCTTTCCCCTTAATGTGATCTATTAGACTGTAAGCACAAACCCGCAAGTAACACACACACACACATTCAGCCAACTTTCATTCATTCATCACACAGCCAGGAGCGTGGAGCAAGTTAAAGTGCAGATGAAAACTTATCCTAATTATTCCTAATTTACTGCCAGTTACTGGCTGCAACAATGTTGCAATAGCAACATAACATCAAGACGTCAGTCTGTGGCGTCTCTTATCTTTGCATACACTCTTACCATCCACAGAAGCTCGTTTGGGGAGAATTGTGATGGCACCCTCAGCCACTCTCTCTTGGCCAATAACAGGAGAGATTTTGGACCCCCAGCTGTCTGAACCCACCCACAGGAAATGACCCGTCTGGTTGTTCCTTTTAGCTGCATCCAGCACTCGTCTGAGGAAAATGAAGGCAGAGAATCAAAACTTTCAAGAAAAATAGATAGTAGCTGGTGACTGACTTAAAGGCAGCTAAATCCAGTAGAGTCCTCCCTACTCCTTCAGATCTAACATAAATCAGAAAGTAAGTAAGTAATTAGAAAATACAATATTAGGAAACATTTTATTAAGTGAGGAAGTAAAACTTTGTGCTACAACAGCATCTGACTCCCTGGCTCGAGGGCAATTCGGGAGAACTGTATATTCATTATAACTTCTAAGACACGTAACATCTATGGCATTATTAGCTGCAAAAAGACTGCGATCAGTGGCCGTGGGGCACTTGTTCAAGTGCACAGCACGTACCGTATGTCATCCTCATTAGCAAACATGATGATGGCCCTGGCATTGGAGGTCTCCAGCAGGCGTCTGATGATCTTGTCAAATTCCCCAGGCCTAGGCTCTCTCGGGATCTTCAAGGACTGGGCAATGCACACACCACCTGAGAGAGGAGGAAAAAGAAAAATAGGGACAGAATTTACTATCAGTTTTCTTTCTTTGCATTGATTTGCATGTTTTGTTTTTTCTCCAATTTTATCTCCATCACTAATTCAAAGACTCTGCTTGGATTTTTCCTCATCCTGCCTCGTCAAATTGATTTTAAGTGTTTTAATGCATCAGGTAGATTACAGTGATGTGCCCTTAAACGTAGTCCTTTCAGATCAATTACAGGATAATGGATTGATGGTGTGACCAGCAGTAGTCTACATAAAATACCCCGTTCAACTCTGAAGCTAAAACTAGGGCTCAAAACACTGCACCAACAAGCTAATAAATTTACATACATCATGCTCATAGACAGTGAGTTAATATTTTTGATTCTTGATTATTCTCGATTCTTGAGAAAGACAGAACAGGAAAAAACAAAGTTCAAAGAGCAATGGAGGACAGAATAAGAAACTGTGGTGAAGGGAAATGGATGGAAAAGGTCAGAAGTGAAAACAGTGAAAAACCAGTGGTGTGTTGGGGGGGGGGGGGGGGGGTGAACAGGGCAGTATCACGATTCAAAATTATATCAGCAGCACATCATGCGTGCCAAGAAATAGCCTCTGTTCCCATCTCACAGTCGCATTTCATTTCCTGCTGGTGAAACAGGGAAAGCAGTTCTAGCAACACTGGTTATTTCTCTACCAATATGTTATATACAGGAGCACTTTTGTCACCTCGGTCTTTCTCATACTCACACAATCATGCACACAAAAACACAATTCATTGTTGTTCAAACAAGGCAACATAGGGACATAAAAGATAGAGAAACTGTTTTTGAATGACTTTCATACACCAATCGATGGGACCAACATAAACATGTGCACGCAAAGTTAATCCCCTCTCTCTGTTTGTAAAGGTGTGTAGTATTAAACCATTGTCATACATTACTTCTGAAGTGCAAAATATGGAAGTGACTATATGTGTCCATGGCTCTAATATTTGTGTCTGTGTTAGTTGTGCTTGTTTGTGTGTGCGTGTGTCAGTGTGTGCACGCGTGAGGGAGTGTGAATTATATCCACCTTCCTCCCTGCCTGTTCCAGCCCATTTATTTAACATCTGTACAGTCAGTCTTTCACATTCACTACATCACACTCTTCATTCTCTCTCACACACACACACACAATGCCCATGCAGACACACAAATGTCAGCGTGTGTGACTGCTAAAACAAATACTCATTAGCCTCAAATTAAAAACCTTTCAAGGATAATCGCTAAAGTGACACAATCTGAACAGGCACCCTTGCCTACTCCTCACAAGAATCCGGGCACCCTCATCCAGAAAGAGACACATACTTGGGAGTTGGAATACTTTCTCAAGGATAATCACCATCTTGACATAAACTTGTGAATATGTACACACAGAGAGCAAATTATGAGCTAACAAGGTATTTAACATGTACACACAAACAAGTGTTGATGTTTGCATTCTCCCAATTGTCCTTGGAGCAGTATAAAAGTGATTAAATCATCATTTGTTTCACAGCCTCATAGTACATCATCACTAACTGTCCCCATGGAGAACAAACTTCCCAGATAAAAACACTTATCAAATTATTTATGTATGTCTATACACACACACACACACACACACACCCTTCCTGTCAATGCCTCAGCCAAAACCACTGCTACTGCCTAAAACATGTCTCTCTCGAAGGTGCTCGTGAACATCAGTTATTAGATCGTACCTTCGCTGCTCAATTGAAAGGAAAGCTGTGAAGTTGGGTCAGGAGAAACTTTATTTATTTATTTTTAATCACTCACAGAATGTCAAAAGCAACAGCTGGTAAAAAAAAAGTAGAAGCAGGAATTCGAGGTTTTACATCAGAACATCATGACATCTCAGGCAGAGAAATGCTCTTCATGTTGCGAAGTTGGAGACAGAAAATGTAAAGAAAAAGACAGATGACGCAAATCATGTAAACAATGATATCAAAGCTACTGTTGAGACCAGTACCTTTCTGTTGTTTTTTTTTTTTTTTTTTTTGAGGATGAGCAGACAGCTACAGCATGAAAATAAAAAATAAAAAAAGTTTGGTCAGATGTGAAAAAGTACTCCTGTGAACTAC
Source organism: Echeneis naucrates (assembly GCF_900963305.1). Classification (NCBI taxonomy): domain Eukaryota; kingdom Metazoa; phylum Chordata; class Actinopteri; order Carangiformes; family Echeneidae; genus Echeneis; species Echeneis naucrates. The sequence continues at coordinate 7,894,138 of NC_042533.1, forward strand.
AAGCCTGAGTATTGATTTAAAGAGGACCTGGGTTAAAAACCAACATTTCAGTACCTGACATGCTGTGAAAGCTTTCTGCAGGCTGAATCAAATAACTATCCTGCTTGCCAGCTCTTTTTACAAGAGAACAGAGACTGTGAATGCTGACATCAGACACTCCTCATTGTACGTATAAACCAAAGCTGAAAACACTTGATTTGGCAGCCAACGTGTCAATAATGTTCTCCTATTGTTGGACAAAGTCTAATATACCTGCTATCTTGAGAGGAATCAAAGCTTGAAAAGCTGTTTGATCATCCACAACTTTCAATGGTTACGGACAGAACCGTTTCACTTCTCTCTGACCCCCAAAAACACAATATGCAGTCTCAAAAATGACTGATTGTGTGAAAACAGGATAATTAGTCATTTAGAGACATCACACACCGGGCATGCTTATGTGAGTCCAGTCAGAAATTCTCTTTATTCATTTCAGATAAAAGAAAACGCCTCAGCCAGATCATAGCAACAGCCAGTTTATTACATAATTCACCAGTTGTAGCGCATTCATCGCTAACTAGCTAACTGAATTATGGGAAAAAGCATGTGCTTAACAAAAATGGACCCAGCTCCCAGTTTATCTCTAATAACACTGAGTATCAAGGCTTTAATGTGGAGTAGAATGTGATGAAACCCTAATTCCTTGTGTGCGTGCCAAGTTTGTTTACCTCTTTGTGAACTACGTGTGTGTATCAGCCCATGAGCTATGCAGGTGGAGATTAGCATACCTATTGGTGTGTGTGAGAGAGGGCAGATTTAGGTGTAACTGTCCCTTCTGCAGCTGTGAAAGAAAGGGAAGTTTTCATGATAAGTTTGGCATTAAGTGCGTCCAGCAGTTCTCTGAAAATAACTCTTAAACAGTGGCTATTAACTCCATTCTGTTCAGAGAAAAAAATTCTCTATCAGGACAGCAAATACCACCGTCTCAATGTTTAATTAACTATCTGCATCTCTCCCACACGCTACTCTCTCTCTGCGCCATTTCATATATTAACCAAAAGAGACGTGGTAAAAATACAAAAAAAAGGAATTAGTTTCACTCCATGCCTCTTGCTACATGCCATTTTCTTATCACCCTCAGTTTGTCAAACTTTTCAGTGAATGCATTTCCAAAGTGTTTATCAATGTGAGAAAACGACAAATTACCGCCTTGCACCACTCAGACTAATTTCGGCATACAAGTTTATTCGGTCGAATAAAACATGAACCATTTGTTGGAAATTTTGGCAGTTACTGAATGTGTTGAGTAACGACTAAAAAGCTCCCTCTAGATTACCAAGAAATGACATGCACCAGGCCTCTGAGGCATTAAAAATCATAGTGCACTACTCCCTGGAGAAATGCACCAATTTTATAACACATTTATTAGAAGATTCTATAATAATGCAATCAAACTGTCTAAATGCCAAACCACTGAAAGCATTTAAACAAAGGAAGAGAAAAACACTTATGGTAACCAGTGTCACTTATGGAAGCAATATGACAATAGCAACAGCTGACGCTTGAACCCTGGAGAGCAGAGAACAGAGCAGCTACATGTGCAGACTGGATTTTTAAGCCATTAGCCGAGGCAGGAATAACCTTCCCTTTATGCTTATCATCGTCATGTGTTTGCATCATGTGCTTTTCCCCATCTTTGTTTCTCAGAATGTTATTACTCTACTTCAACCTTAATTTGCACTTTTTTTTTAACATTTGGCTGCATCTGCCTGCAAACCGTTTGAAGAAATGTCTCCAACAGTCACAGCTTGCATCAGCTCACGATACCCTGCAGTGGTCTCTATTCCGTGTGTGTGAGAGAGAGAGAGTGAGTGCCACACACACACTAATGTGGTTTCTTGCACATTTCAGTTATTTCAAGCATGAGGAGTATTGAGACTAAAGTGTGTTTCTGTGCCTGTGTGCATACTTCTGTGTTAGAAAGGATTGTGTAACGAAATGAAAGGAAGATGTTGAAATCAAAGAGCTTGGCTTTAATGATTCTTCCATTTAGATTTAGCTGTCTTTGTACACGTACACACGTACACACGCACACACGCACACACGCACACACGTACACACGTACACACACACACACACACACACACACACACACTTGTCAGTGGCTGCTATTACATTCAATATGCTTGGACCTAATATGAGCTTCTGTGTGCCCAACGGCACAGGAAGAAATTGATTTCTTCCTTCAGCTTAGTACAATTTCTTTGATAAAATAAAAACCACCCACTGCATTGACCCCAACACACTTACCTACCAGCGAGTGGTTACACAAACACTGATTTTGACACACTTTATTTCTCTCCAAACTTCATTAGAACTGCTTTAGAATTAAAAGCTGCCCTCTGCTTCTCTATGCTTTGTTCATGGCTAGGGGCACTGCAGCATGGCACCTTTGAAGTCACTGATTGTGTATGTGCACACGTCTATGTGTGTCTGTTACTTCTCACACATGCTTCTTTTTTGTGTCTATGCTTATCAATGAACATTTGCCTTTGCATTTATTTTTGTGCACTTCAGTAACTTGCATAAAGTACATGCTGGAATGTTTTATTTATTTATTTTATTAATTTCACTTGCTTAAGTGGTGCAGTCAATATTACCGATCTTTTTTCTAACTTCTCTCCAGGCTTCCTAATGAATCATTGACAATGCCCACAGAACCACTGTCCTAGGAAATTTACATCCTCCCAATAAAATTTGCCTTTGGGGAAAGAGGCCATTGAGCTTCAACCAGGCTCCAGAATTTAAGACAGTCCTAACCCGAACCCAGACAAGCGCTGCGCAGATCTGAACAAAGCCTGAGGTGGAAAAGTTTCCAACTCCATAACTGTTTAAAGCCTTAAATTGGTTAGAGTTTGCTGGCAATGAAGCACAAAATGGCCAAAGTTGTTTCAGTTTACAGAAATTTAATATTTGCTCAATTAGCAGTATGTAAATATAACCTGAGAGAAAAATTATGAGCAATGTCTGCACAGCATCTGTCTGCAACAACAAATGGATATTCAAGATTTTGTAATGATCTGCTGTGCAAATCAAATGTTTTAATTGGTGCTCAGACAAAATATTGTTTCACAGTTAAGCCTCAGTGTATTATGGGAACATTTAAAGAAATACAGTGACAGCAGCTTGAGTTGTCCCTCGGGCTACTTCTACTTGATGAAATCCTCCATTTCTGGATTATGCATGAAGATGACAGCAGTAACTATGAGAGTAAATGCTGCATTGTTATACCATCTTAGAGGGAGGAATCATATAATGCCCGTTTTCAAAGTTGTCTGTTTGGGCATGTAATCATTCACAGTAGTTTAGTGTTTGGGTTACAACACATCATAATGTAAATGAAATAGGGCAAAAACTAATGTTGGGTCATTTAATTTTGTAATCTTAGCAGGTACAGTGTTGTCTCAGCAGCAAATTCACTCCTAACTGTCACAACTAAAGAGCAGATCTCAGTTCTGGAGGTAGTAGACAAGTCAGTGTTTCCATTGAGGCATTTGACCTACTGCTATCTGTCAAATATCACCAATACTTTCCAATTAATCAGATTAATCCCATTGGTTCTTTGCTGGATAGTCAGAGAGACACACATGGACAATGAGCTAAGGAGCAGATGGTTGAGAGCTGGGATAGATGGAGAAAGAGATATGGAAAAAATAATGTTTTGATGTTTTGCCAACATTATATTAGAAATTTTCATGCCAATAAAGCCCCTTTTAATCTGAAAAGGCTGAATTTGATAAAGAAACCATGAGTCAGAAAGCAGTGTGGAAAAATGGAAAAGGATGGAAAGATGAAAAGGTGTAGGGAGGCGAGTGAGGTGGGAGATAAGCAAGGGATGATTGGATGTCAGACCACAGATAAAAAGCACAAGGTCAGCGTTAAGCTCAGAGATCACACAGAGAGGACATGTCCACTCTCTCTCTCTGTTACTCTCTACCCCCGCCTCTCTGTCATTTCTGAGTGTCTAATCTCTTTCTTCCTCTTCAATACAGTTTCTACAACAATCTGTCACATTCTCTCTCTCTCACACGCGCACACAGACACACGATCTGACAGTAATCAAACATCCAATTACAGCAGAGCCCTGAGACCAAGGCTGTGTGTGTATATGTGAGTTAGTGTATGTGTGAATATATGTTTGTTTTTTTTTTTCTTAAACACACGTTTACACATGCAGGCGCGCGCGCACACACGCCAATTCAGCATGCCACATGCCTGTTACCAGATGGAATTGCTCTGCTGTCCTCCAGTCTGCGTCTTAACTGCGGATGAAGCATCTCACACGTATACAAACACAGATTCATACAGTCATATTTTAAAACACACACAATTGCTAAAAATGTGTCAAACAGGAAAAAAAAAAAAACAAAACATATACAAAGATATGTTCACGCAGAAGAACATACTGGAACAGGAATGCACAGCCTTTGACCCCAGAAAAATGTAAGAATTAGATTACATCCTTTAAACAAACACAGTGAGGCTGAACAAGTGAATTATGCTGCAATATCTCCTCTGTTGTATGTGAGTTCAACAGACGAATGATCAGTCATAAATCTTCAGCTTCTCTTCTCTAATCTTTTATCAAACTAGTTGTATTTGCTTTCACCAAGTTCACCATGTGTCATTTTTCATATAATATTTCTCAGAATTGTTGTCATTCATAAATTTTTTTTAATCTGAAATCAGAGGTCTTATGCATTCTGGTTATCCATCTATCCTCCTCTTTGATGTCACTGTGATGTCATAGTATTTTGAAAAAACATCTGGCTCTTATTCAGAGGTGGAGCAAGAGGAGACTGGGAGATGGTGGCCATATGTATAACCCCAATTTAACGTGTTCAGTAACTGCAAAAATAAAAATCGTTTTTCAGTAGCCATCCAATTTATATGAACAAAATCTGTTTTTGCTTTTTTTTTTTGAAGATCTTTCGATTTAATATGTTTCAATATCTTTATGTTTTGAATATATGATAAATAGCTGTGTCTCCAAATGCTGTTTATAATATCCTACTCGCAGTCTCTCAAACTTAAGTCACAAAATGTGTGACTTAAGTTTGCTGCAAAAACAGACCCACACAGCTGAAGCGCTCTGTATACATAATGTATACCAAACCCAATGGGGCATGATTTCTGCATCTGTTAAATATTTCTCCAGGCAAAACACTTGATGATTCTAACAGTTCCCACAACCTTACACATATGTGTAACAATCAACAAGTAGGTCTCAACCAATCATTCAGCCAGGCTAGAACAAACAATAAAAGCTAGAAACTCAATTCAGAGTAGATGTGTTTGAGTACACACCCAAGCACACAAACTTTGTTTAACGGTTTATCAATGTTTATCTCTGCCAAATCAACAGAATTAGTCACCCAGCAGCACACAAAGCCGACTGTGAAATGAAAATTGTGCATCAGCAAGTTCATGCAGTCATTCACATGTGACAGTTACAGTGTTTAACTAAATATACTTGCACATTAAATATTTAATAGGAAGTTCAACGATAAGTCAACGCAGCGCACACACTGCTTGCCAATCAGACAGCCCATACAAATTTCAGCCAGTAATTTGTTCCTATTTCAATCTGCCAATGAACAGAATATATGGGAGACATGGTTTTTGAATAGCAATGACCACACAGGCTTATTGCTGCTGATAGCATCTGTGTGGGCAAACATGACGCCTGAATGGCAGTGAAAGAAAAAGGCTTGGTTGTCCATGAATACATTATGGGTTGCCCGCGTGTGTGGGTGTGCGCCTGCGCACGTATCTATGCTTGTACGTTATACCTGACATAAGCAGGCTATTGTGTGTGATGTAATGAACACAGTTAGATGGATGACATGGTGGTGCTGTTGGAACATTTGCCTCTCTCCATCTCTCCTTTTCTGAATAAGGATGACTATATGGATGTGATGACAGGTTTATGAACATGTATACTACGTTCTTTTTGATATGCATCTACAATGAGTCCATGTACTGGTATTGTAGGTTTCTGTGTAACTATATTTGAGTTTAAGTCAAATTCATGTGCACGAATTTCGATTTTTTTAATATTACAATGGCAGATGGAAAAATGAGATGGTTATATCTTGAGTATGATTGTTGATCCTGGAGTTTTGGGAGCTACAGAGTCAGCATTTCACCTCCCTGCCGATTGAAAGAGGCATTTGTAAATACTTTGCTACTGAGCCTGCAGTAGCATTAATTGCTGTTTAAGTCCAGACAAAACATTGAGAGTCCGCTTACTAAACATGAGCTGTCTTCAGGAAAGGAAAGCTTGACTTGGCTCTGCCTACATTTAACTAGCTCAGTCCTACCTGTCTGCTCACCTCTGTTTATTAAGATCCTCAGACCTCAGGCCTTAATTTTCCCTGAAAATTACATCTATGAACTTCTTTAGTTCAGAGCTGAAGAAGGTCCAGCTTCCACTAATATAACTTTCTCCTAAAGGAACTCACCACAGCCTAAAATTGTCCCAGAAGAATCTCTTAGGCACATCTAAACACAAAAAACCTGACAAGAAGCTATTTTCAAGTGACCATAACCTCATATCCATTTACAAATAAGACACTTTTACTTGACGTTCATCCTTTAAAAACATTTTTGAAATATCGACCTCAGCAAATTTCTCATTAAAATATGCAAAAGCAAACAAAGCGTGCTGTTTTCATCACATGGAATATATAGAATATTGGCCTATGCTTGGCCAGGTGCTGCCAATGCACTATTGCTTTGGCTGACATCGGTTCATGCATAGATTTCACCAGATCAATACAACTTGCACATGAAGTATTCTTTGAGTATTGACGTACACTCTGTTGGCCTACGGCTTTCCGTCTTGCAGCATCAATGGACAGAGCGCTTTCTGCCAAAAGCTTAGATGACAAGATGAAAAATGCGTAAGGAGCGCAGTGTCGATGCCCATGATGAGATGGCTGTTTCATGGTGGGGCATAGATGTGGTTTTACACTACTGAGGTGACATTTCTGAGTGGCACAAAGGTTGCTCTCTGTAGTCTGAGAGTTTGATATTTTGGTGACTCACCTCAAACTTGACTGTATGGCACAGAGGTGCGACAGTGATGCAGAAGAACGATTTTAGCAATAAGAATTACAGTGATTTGAGTTTGCATACCCACTCAGGTCACAACACAAAAAATAATGAAATTATTATGCGCTGGCTGGGGAAGAGGTGATGCTCATGTTAACCCACTATCAGTTGTATCTTCCGATGAGACCACCGGAATGATGGCTCAAACACAGGGTTACTCATAAGCAAAAACAGAAACTGCAAGGATTAGATCTGTTAATGTTTATGTTTTTGTGTTCCTCTGCAAATAGTTACAATTTTGGGACAGTAATTATTAAAAGTGAACAGTGTACTGCAATAATGTACGAAGAGCATGAACAATCCAGAGCAGATATACAGGGCATGATAACTGTCAGTTCAGGCTACTGTGTACAGTATGTAAGAAGTTAAACAAAGATTAGCATCAACATTTTCAACATGCGATGGATAAATGCAGATCCTGTCAATCAGCCACATGAACCTACAGCCTACATGTCTTCGGTTTCCTCGCTCTTTCACTTATTCGCCTTCCACCTCTGTGGTGAATAGCAACACCCTACCTACCATTCATACAGCTTCTTCCATCCCTGTCAAGTCCACTGAGTAGCTAAAAGTGGTCAAACAGGCCATTCTCTTTCTTCTGCACCCTCTATTTATCTATATCATTATTTCTCCTCCTGCCTCCCATTTTTTGAAGCTTCTCCTCCTTGTGTCTCAGCAGTCAGCTTGTTGTGCACTACCTCACTTTACTGGCCTTCCTCCGTGTGGCTTAGCTTTACTCTGGCTCAATTACAGTTCCCACTACAAAAGTAAACGAGGGGGAGTCCAAATAGACTGTCTAAATCATCAATCTAATCATGGCCTTTGTATAACCACCGTGTAGAAAACTCAGCTCTTCATTCACATAGCAGGAGAACCACAGTCAGCACATGCACAGCACGTTGTCCATTAAGGTAAGACTGAGGCAGCATTTTCCCAATGCATTAAGCTGTCATTGACTGTTATAATATGGTATATGGGCAAATGTACATACATATATATATATATATATATATATATATATAAATAGTATTAAAAAATAGCAGTATAGCTTAAAGCTAATATCTGACTACGAGAGGACAGGTAAAGCGTCTGATCCATCAGACATAAATAGGCCCATATAGGAATATATTCACACACAAAATTGACAGCCAGTAAAATCAACTGTGGAGAAAGGCAGTGAGGCTTGTAGAAAACAGGTAGACAGAGTAGAGTCTATTGGCATTTACTTAGTATTTAATAAGGTGAGTGTGTCTCAGACAAACAGCGACAGAGGGCAGAAATTTACTCTGGGTGAATGATCACGGGCAAACATGCAAAAGAAATGACTAGTACAGAGCAGATGTCTGAAACACAAAGGCATTTACACAAAAGAGAGGCATACATGCATCACACACACACACACACACACACACACACACACACACACACACACACACACAGTTGTATGTTCAACTGGAGCCAGTCGAGCATGTTAGTTGAAGAAAAGGGGTCAGTGGTGATAGTTTTACCGTTCAGTTATGTGAGAACTTAAAAGAGTTTGACTGAACCCTGAGTAGTTACAGAGGGATCACTGACTAGACGGAAGGTGAGAGAAAAGGAGAGAGATCATTGTCATTCTGCAGAGGCAGATCAAAACTTCTTTTAATCGTTATAACAACTTTGTGGGCTATTCATGTGGTTGTAAAACTTAGTTTTGTTATTTTAGGATATTGGGCCAACGTTGAAAACAGGCTCTAGCAGCTGGTAGTGAAAAAAAGAAGAAATCTATACAATATTGCTGTACCTGCAGATTTCAAACACATGCATGCCTGCGCACGCACACACACACAATCCATCTGGTTTTCCTCTTGGGTTACCAGAAATCCCAAGGATTGTTCTTTTAGTCTGATTGACTCAGACTATGGATGAGAGCCAGAAGCTGATTTTACACGACAAACAAAGTGCAGGTCATGACTTAGACAGAGCAATAAAGCAAAAAAAAAAAAAAGCTAAATCATGTGTATGCAGGAAACCGATGTGCCATTGAACCATGCAGTGATTAACACAGACCCACTACAGTCACAATCAAGTCATTTGGGTCAATAACTTAGAGTCTGGTAATTAAATCTAAAGTCAGATCCAGGTGAAGAGCCTGAGGTGAGGTCAGTAGTCAAAGCCAACTGGTCACAAGAAAACCCTTCTAAATTTGTCAATATCAAAAGATGAAAATCAACCTCTGTCCCTGCAGTGACAAAATGGCTAGAAAAATTCATTACTTTAAACTCGTTGCCAGTTGGTTTCCTGTAGACACATTCATTGACAAATCTGCCCAACTCTACTCAGGTCAGTCATCAAGCAAATGTTAACATAGATTTTTTTTATGTCCTTGTTGAACTCCTTTGATATTATTTATTGTGGTTTACTTTAGTTTAGCTGTACATTTTTGCACTATTAATTTTTTTTTTTTATTTCTAGATTTGTCTTGTTATTGTTTGCTCTGTGGGTCTGAGAGGAAGGTGATTTAGATTCTCTATGTGGTGTACATTTTGACAACAAAGCTGAATTTGCCTTGACTGCGCGCTCGTATGCATGTGTGATACCATTTTATCCTTTTAAGTTGTGTGTGTGTGTGTGTGTGTCCCTCTCCACCTTTTACTCTGTGAGAGTTTACACAAACTGTGAGTTTGACTACTGTATCCAATAGGTGAAGGCTAAAGTGTTTTCTTTAACCTTTCTTCCTTTCTGTTTACATTAAAGAACTACACAAGTGGTCTCTCTCTCTGCTCAGGGTGCCCTTTGACCTTGTAATCCAGACGCCATGAAGCTGATCTGTTCCTTTGTGGGCCCCCATGCTGCTCGGGGCCAATCAACTGGCCACATTACAGTATTTTTTTCAGCTTTTCCCTTTGCAGGTGTGTGAGTAACTATCCACCAATCCCCTCCTATCTTTAATCCTGTGCTCTGTATTCATCTTTTCTCTCACTATCTATCCCATCTTTTTGTTTTTTCAGCCATCCTGCTCTGCTTCACCTTTTCTAACTTTTTCCTGCTATTAACTTTGACCATCAGATTCGCTAAACCCTGTCCTCAATCCCAATCTCACTACCCCTCCTCCTTTAAGAAACTCAACATCCATCTATCCCCTCCTCAAAAGCCCTTGCGGCAAAGGCTCCATAATGAAATCTCAGCAAGCCTTATTGTGTTGATTAAAGCTGTCAGAAAGGAACTAAGAGAGGAAAAATACAGCCAGCAACAAGGGAGAACAAGGGTTCAATGGTGCGTTGCCAGTGCCCTTGTTTCATTTACTGTTTAGTCTTCCTTCCCTTCTCTCCTCCTCTTTCTCTGTTCCTTCCACTCTATACACGCACACACCCTACTTGTTTCTCACTCTGTCCACTTTGCCTCCATCTATTTCAGTGTAAACACCACCTTTCAAGATATGTTCAGTGACCTTGTGACCTTAAGTTAATGCAGTTCTGTCAAACCATATATGCCTCTCAAACCACTTATTCACCTTACCACAGAGCACTGTTTTCATGCTGCTGATTTGTAACTGCAGAGTCACAATATAGTTACTTCGCCTTGAGCAAACAGAGTAGAAACTGCATTTCTTGTCAATAATTTGGTTTTAACTGTCTTTTCTTGGCAGTATATATCCTCTTTTGCTATTCCTGATTGGGCTTATTGAAGCAATTCAAAGCTGTATAAGTTCGAAGTGAGCTTTACAGTAACTGAGTGAGAGAATGAAGGAATAAATCTTTTTTGACTGTGATGGGATTGTACACCATGCTAAACACAGGCACTAAGTCAGCTTGATGTTTTTATTCTAAAGTTGGGTTGAACCCTGGTAGGATGCTCAAATCTTTGGAAGCAGCAAGTGGCCTGTACAGCCACCCTAACATTAGTAAGATTACATTCAGCACTTTATTTGAGTGACTAATAACAGCACGGTTTCTGAAAGCATGAGTAGCGACTCAGCTAACAGCAGGAGAAATTCTGATATTTTAATAAATTCTTAAAAATATCATTTTGCCTATTAAGCTTCAGCGGAAAAGTAGAACACAGTAACAGGCCTGTATTTAATGAGTAGAGTGAACACTTGTCCGTCATGTCTGTAAAAAACAAAACAAAACAAAAAAACAACAACAAAAAAACTATTTCATCTGTAACATTTGGGGGCTAATGTGTGAGGAAAAAAAATTGTGCTCAACACCTCTGCTAACCTATTACCTAAAGGCGCAACAGTGCAATAGGGGCACCAGAAAATATGCTTCCTATCACCATTATATGAAGCAATAAACTAGAAATCAAGTAATAGCTCTCGCTCTCAAAAAAAAAAAGGAAAAAAAAAAAAAAAAAAGATTCTGATCCCAAAATGGTGATATAAATTTTCTGTCGTAACATAAAATATAGACTAAACTAAGGAAGTCTTTTTTGACTTGAGGGTATGAAGAGCAAGTGGAGGAGCAAGATGGACATAAATAAACTAGCTGACACAAATTACAGCATTTCAGTCCTGCTGCTGTGATGGACTGAATATGAGCATGACACACAGAGGAATACTGACATGTGAAGTTGTTTACAAACAGTATTTGCACCACATGCAATCATGCAGTCTGTTAATCTAGTGACTAAAATATCGTAAAACCATTTAGCATTGACCTTAGACATTCACCTCCCTATAGTAAGTAGGTGCACGCACTATGAGACAAACACCAAACAGTCAGTGCTGAACACAAACAGGATGCGTGTATACCCTCAGCAAACACTATGAAAATAGGTAAACACAAATACATGCACACTTCAATGCATACATGTCTGTGCACACATCAATCGCACACAGCAAAAAGGATCATGCATTATCATTACCCAGCAGACCTGGAAGTCATTTCCTCTGGAGATTAACCTTCTACTAACATTACATTAACAGACAGACAGGCATGTGACAGCTCCACATGGCTGCATATAAACTGTTTCTCTTTCAATTACAAAGATGAAAACGCAGGCAACCTAGCTGGACAACCACATGGTGTCCTTTGAGGAGGCCTTGGAAGCAAACTGACTGTATGCCCATGACAGATCAGTGAGCAGCAAGTCCAGCTGTGTTTAAAAATTTGTGGTGGTTTAATGAGGACAATGCAAAACAATCACTGAGTCTGACAAACAGATTAAAAAAAGCTGCAGAAGTGGAAGGTGCTCTCAGATGGGAAACATGTACTTCATTACAGACTATTTGAATCAACCTTGTACTGAACATTTCAAGAGGACACGATTTACATGGCAACTTTATATATCATCATAAACCGGAGTAAGAAATTAAATCTGCTGTTGGGCCTTTATTAGGTCAAAATGGATATGACAAAAAGAAAGAAACTGGAGACTGATCCAGACATAACAGCAGCTGGACAGAAATCAATCAATACAACACCGTGCTGGCAAAATATGTGGGAAAAAATCTGTCCACATAACTGGAGCAATTTAAACTGATCAAGCAAATCCTTTTATTGACATTCACACCAACAGTTTATGTAACAATAGTTGACACTGAGCTCCAATTCAGAATTGACAGCAAGGGGGTTAGTCTTTTTATGTGCTCAGAAATATAAGATAAAACACTAAAAGGGAATGGTTTGTATGTGGTGGCCACAGACTATTGCTATTTTCCTTCCTGTCCTTGTTGCTGCTGGTAGCATGAGAAGACCAGTCAAAACGCACAGCTAGTCCATCTGCTTTGGTTGCAAGCAGTGTGGTTGCAAGAGGGATTGTTTCTCCCAGCAGTCTCAAGAGAATGGAGGAGATACCAGGAGACCAAACATTATACAAGGAAAGCGTGACAGGGCCATTGAGCCCAGCATCAGGACCAGTACCTGCTTCTTTGTTTGAGGTGGAACAGGGGGGTCACTGCCAACATCTACAAAATGACCTCCAGCAGGTTACCGTATGCATGTTTCTGACCAAACAGACTCCAAGAGGGTAACATGAGGGCCAGACATTTTCTAGTGGTACTAGTGATGACAGCCCAGTAATGTGCAGATCCAATGGTGTGTAGCAATGAGCACCAGAATTGGCAGGGTTGGCATTGGCACACTTTTCTCTCCACAGATGAGCAGGTTTGCTCTGAGCACATGTGACAGGCATTAAAGCGTTAAAGAGTGCCGTGGTGAATGTTATGCTGCCTGTAACATAATCCAGCATGAGTGCTGTAGTAATCGGTCAGTGATAGTCCAGGAAGGGACATCCTGAGTGTCAACCAGACTTTTCATTTCAGAGAGTGATTTTCCAACTTTCCACCGGGGAAGTGGGCCCTGGGTTTCTCCTGTTGAACGACAGTGCCTGGGTTCATGTGGCCACAGTGTCCAGACTTTCTGTGCAACAAAAACACTGACCCACACATTCACCATTCGTCAAATATCAGGTCGTGGTCTGGGAAAATGATTCATATTACAAAGACACTGTTGTCTTTCAGCCCTTATGCAGTCAGATAAGGCCAGAGATAGATGGAGGTTAGATACCCGATTCATGATGGCAGGAGGCTTAGATGCCTATATCTTTTAACTCATTACATGAGGGTGGTCAGACCATTCACTCAAGCGATTCTGCCACAAATTGAATCAATAACTTGATCAGAATGTAATTTTGAAGGCTATTGATGGTCTGGGTAAAAAGAGTGTTTATCAGAAGACCAGGGTACAGCAAAACACATGACCCGGCTATTTTTGCAACAGTGCGAATCAATGGGAGCATGATCAGGGAAGATATTGGCAACATGAGGGGCAGGATGAGCAATCCTCTCCTCAGCACAAAACAACTGATAGGCAATCTATCTTCACTACAGACATGAGACGCACATAGAATGTCAGACACAAAAAGAAAACGAGGGGTTTCACAAGCACTCACACAAATACATGCTGACACTTTAACAGTGAGAAAATCGAGTTTGCCTCTAAAGAAATTAAAAAACAATTTTGGCTTAAATTTGTCAAGCTGTACCCAAAATCTGTCTATCAGCTGGCTTGTCATCTGAAGTACAGTAAATGTGGGCAGAGCCTTTACATGCTTTCCCCTTCAGAGAGATTCATTAAAAAAAAAAAAAAAAAAAAAAGAGGAAAATTCCCTCCGGTGTCCAGGTAGCTCTTAATTCTTGTAACCAACTGGATGGCTCCTGGCTAGTAAATAAAGCAAGAGAGATGAGGTGAAAGAGTGGAAGACAGGTAAGAGAGTAGTGCACATTAGGGAGGACGGAGGTCGGTGGGTAAGACGGAGTGGGTTGGGTGGATGCTTGTAAAAGACATAAGATTCATTAGTCATTCACACTGTGCACTGGAGAGCCCTAATGCTTCACAGTTAAAGAGAGAGTGGATTAGAGTTGGAGGTGGTAGGTGGGGGGGTGACGGCATATGGAAAACTGAAGCCAGCAAGTGCATGGGTTGAAATGTGACGCAGGAAAAAGAGAGACAGGGAGTCTGAGACAATAGGGAGTGAGACAGAGTGTGGGGGTGAGACATACAGAAAAGCTGTGATGCAGGGATTCGTGGGGAAGGAGGTGTGGTGGAGGGAAAAAGTGAGACAGGCAGCCAGGAGAACTGCTGCGGTGCCATAAAATGCCAGCTGTATGCCACTGCAGTCTCTACCCTCACATCACAACACTGTGCCCACTACCTGATATAAACACACAGACACACACAACCCTCCTCCCAGTTTACAACACGGTCGCTGATTACTTGGATCTCCTCTCCAGGTCTTTACAAGCTGAGGGGCTACTTGCAACAGCAACATTTACAGGCCACTTGTGTGCATGGTGTGTGCGTATGTGTGTGCGTGCTTGTACAGACTGATGTGATGCCTTTTGTATATGTGTGCATACTTAACATTCTTACCAGGTTCCCTATAATGCAAAGTTGTTTCTACAAATTTTACCCTCCGGTCTGATAAAAAAAACCCCATCTGGATGGACAGATAGAAACAGATAGATCGATAGACGTGCACGCACGCACGCACACACACACCTTTATGAGAATAAAATGTTATGGGCTTCTCACACAAAAAGCTGTATTATGGTTTAAGAAGGGAAACTCAAAGGAAATAGCATTTCCCATACATAGTTCTAAAAATTACATACCCAGATCATTTGTTTTGCATCAAATATAAAATATGTACATTTCAAATTACGCTTACTATTTCACCTAAACTTTTTAGGTTCAGTACCTGTCTTCCAAGCGCCCTTTGTTTCAAATCATTTCTGTCTACTGCAGCCATCAACTTGCAGAGACTTAAATCCTACTCGAATATAATTAATCTATCAAAGCGACCAGGTTGCTGCTTTTATTTCTGTTGGCCGAGTTGCATTGTCACTATGTAATTAATAGTAGAATAGGAACTGATTCAGAAGCTGGTGCATTCACAGACAGTCTGACATCTGAGATGTACAAATCAGAAAGAAAAGAGATTAGCGTATGAAACAGCTGAATTGACACTGCTCCTTTTCAAAACAGTCATATTAGATCACTCACTTGACAGCACTGTTGGGCAGCCTTTTACCATTTTTCAGACATGTGTGCCTTCTTGAATACAGCACAGAGGAGAATTTAGAGGAATGTTGACACCTTAATAGCCTTTAAGCTTCTGGTGTGGTTCTTCAAGCTACACAAGCTGTTTCTAGATCATTTGAAAACAGAAAAAGAGTAATGTTTTTCTCATTTGTATGCTCCTCTCTCCTGTGTCTCGTATCACAGGTTATTTTAATGCACTCTTCCTTCCTGGAGAGCCAAGGTATAAATGAGGTATAATTTGGCCCAAACAAAACCTGTATTTCCCCACAGAGTCAAACTCAGTTCGTAATTATTTCAGGAAACATTCCTTTAGAATGCTTTAATGCTTTAATCTCAGTCATGAGCCGGACCGATACTTTACTATATATATTTTTTTGACACACAACCTAATTATCCATTATGTTTGTTCACTGTCACATACTCACTACTCTCCTGCAAAAAAAAAAGTTTTCCTCCCCTCAGCTTATTTTACACACACACACACACACACACACACACACACACACACACACACACACACACACACACACACACACACACACACACACACACACACACACAGCTTGTGCTGTCAGACTTGTCAAATGGAGTCTTCACTAATCTCTCTTGTACAGTATCACCACACAAGTCACTTAAAGCGGGAAATAATAAAGTCATGACTTCAACATCCAGGTGTCTGGCAGGGCAATAGCAAAGTACTGCTACGACCTAATTACAGGAAGGACTGCAACTCTCTGCTACGACTGTTGTTTGTATAAAAAAATATGCTAAAAATGCAATGAAACTCCCTTAACCTTCACCTTAACAGCCTCACACACTTATGGATCCCAAGCTAATGTCCAATGACTGACTTGATGTCATTCAAGTAGGTTCCACAATGTTTTTGTTGTTTTATAATATTTGTCAGTTTGACACTACTGGTGGAAACTTTTGAGCATATTCTTTATTTGTTTCTGTTTTATTTTCATTGGTTGCTGATGCACTTCTCTGGCCTTGGTGCATAAAGTGCTTCCAAAAAAGGGAATATTTCTGAAGTGAGCAGAGTGGTAGCTTAAATCATAATTTGATTTAATGAGATATAGTTATGAGGAGGAATGCCCTGCTCCATTTGTCTACATCACTGTCGCTGAGGTTGTCTGACTAAATTCTGTGGGTCTTCCAAATCAATTTACAGCTCTGCTGATTCTCGTCTCTCCACTCGCCTGGCCATAACACACACTCATGTCTTCACACTTCAGTCCCCAGACCAGCATCTTTTCCCTTCATTCTTTCGATTCATCTTACTTCTCCATCTCCATTTGTCTTACTGCTATCCTTCTTTCAGTCAATCACTGCTATTTTTCCCTTTTTCTCCATTTATCCACCTCATATATCTCCTTTTTTACTTCCCAAACTTCTCCACCTCCCCTCATCCTTCTCTTCCTCATTTCTTTTGTCATTTGTCATCACTCAAGTTGCTTCCTTCCACCCCTTCTTTTCTGCTCTCAACTACCTTTTCTCTGTATTGTGGTGCCCTTTTTGCTCTCTCTCCTCCATCTTTCTCTCATTCAATCTGGCTTCCTCTTTTACTCTGGGGTGGTGGAAGTGATTGGTTACTCCCAATCACTTCAGAGGTGAAAATGGCTCCAGTAAAAGATTATGAGGCAGATCCATAACAGCTATCAAAGCTAACAAGAGGTCGCACTGGGTGACACACACACACACACACACACACACACACACACACACACTACAATATGCAAAAGCAAAGAAGACAGACACACACAAGCCATTCTATACCAATTAGAGTAGACTCTTAAATATCTCATCATTAAAACCATGTCAGCACACAACAGCAAATCTGCTAAGAGATGAGAGAGGTAAAGCAGAGAAAGAAGAAATTAAATGTGGAAATGGAAGAGCCTGATTGAAAATGAATGTGAGAGCACATGGATAACAATTGTGGTTATTCATTTGAGTGAGAGACAAAAAGTTTTAAATGAAAAATGAAGCTAGGATTGCATTTCAGCTTTACTTCTCTCTTGTGTTAATTGCTATATTAGCTGCTCGAAAGCTGAGTCCCTTTCAGTCTCTCAGACAAGCTGATAGCTAAATACCAAAAACAGCCATTTTGACCTTTTAGCATGGTTCTTTTAGGTATTTGCAGTATTTCCAGTGAAATGAATAGAAATACATTTTTATACGGTACTTGTTTAGCAATATTGTTTTTGAAAAGAAAGACAGCTCCTCACTCTACTTCGCTCCCTTTCTTCCATCTTTTCCCTCTGACCTCCATGTACTTTTGTTTTTGTGCTCTCTTCTGCTACATCACATTTTCTTCTGTGTCTTTCATGTGACCAAAGAAAGAATAAAAATCAGTGCTGGACTGAGCCAAAGGCAGAGAAAGGCAGAGAGGACAGGAGGGAGCAGAAGATTTAAAACATTAAGGGAGAATACAGAGAGAAAGAGAAGGGATTCACATGAATGTCAATAACACGGCTGCTTCAGTGACTGTGAATATGAATTCCAGTGAAGGGGGAATATACTGTAGAAAAGTCACATCACATGACATCCATTTCACCACACTCTCTCTCTCTCTTTTAGTGATTCAATCTCTTACTCACTCTCTCTCTTTCCCACCCTTGTCATTCTGGTTCATCCCCTCCTTCCGCCATGACAGAAAATGCAGAGAGGACTGAGCTGTAACCCACTGGGGATTTTCCTCCCTCGGGATTCTGCGATCTGTCTCTCTCTTTCAATTTCAATTTCAATGCCCTCTATTGGCAACACAGTTGAAAAATATTGGCAAAGCATCAAAAGCCTCTCTTTCCTTCTATCCCTCTTTTTTCACTGCCCTTCACCCTTTTCTCTGAATCTCTTTAACTTTCAACTTTTGAAATTTCATTTTTAGTTTCAAAAACCTTAACTGGCATCAGTCCTGGACATGTGTCTCTCTGACAAACACTATGTGACCCTTCCTTACTTCAAGTTTCAGCCCAAGTTTCTTTGCTTCCTTACCTCATCTATCCATTTCTTTCTTTCTTTATTTTAGACAAATCAAAAATCACCTCTCTCTTTCAGGTCAATGTGCTACTCTTTGTGCTTCTTTGTTCTCAATCTTGACCTGCTTCTGAGTTGGTGAATCATATTTGAAAAGTGGAGCATCAAGCGTTCCTCAAGCGGCTCAGCCAGTCCTCCCAGGGAAACAGGAGGTAATTCACATTGATCCAATCCAAATTAGATGTTCTTTATTCTCTAATTCATACTCTGGATCCACTGGCCTCATGACTAACTGCCTGAATCCATCAACACCTGAACTGAAATGTTCCCCACCAATCACTGGAGCTCACGGTTGCCTCGCTGAGCTGGGGGATCATTCATGAGATGAGTGTCTCCTCAGTCATAAGCATCAGTCAGTGAGTTAGCCAATAATTTTTGCCTCACACACAAGCTATGCTGATATGATTGAGAAACATAATATTTTATAAATGATTAACCATTTCACAGAGGACATGTTATCGCAGCAACATGAAGACTGAGTCACATCTGTCTATGTCTGCCTTCAATTCATATTCAACTCTTTTAGCATGCATCTTGTTTTAGCACAGACACGACACATGTAGCATGTAAGCAAAAGATTATTAAAATTGTAATATGGAGAGTCATGTTGCCACAGATTGTCTATTATATTGTTGTTTCCAGAAATGGATGTTTGTGCCATAATTTAAATAAAAAACTCGAAATGACTGACACAGCAGGCATGACAAATGAAATGGAATGAAAAAGCAAATGTAAAGCAATATACCTCTGTCCGTAGCTGCTGCTAGCGCAGAGGCATGAAAATGTGCCCAGAGGGTTCAAAAACAGTTTACATGTTGTTTTTGGCGAATGTAACGCTCATTAGAAACAGTACATCCATGTTGATCTGCTTCCCCAGAGCTTCATTGGCAGAACTCCTCAATTCATTACATGTCCAATCCATGACATGTAAACAACAAACAATGAGGTTTAATCACAAAACCTGTAATTGTCTCTTCACAACAAAACCACTTGAAAGCAGAAAACAGGACAGTGGGGCATGGCTGCACTCATTTGTGAGTAATTGTAATATAATGCTCAATTGAAACTGATAAAAAAGACAGCGTGAGAGAGAAAGAAGAGGGTATTTTATGAGGACCAAAGGATTAGTGTCCTTTATCTGTTTACAGCATTCATTTTTCCTCTTGCAATAACAATGGTCGAAATTAATTTTAAAAGAGTTTGAATGAGAACGATAAATATGGACAAGACCGTGTGTCAGAGTCACTTAACTGATATGAGTGTGAACACGAGTCCCATGAACTTTCTAATGAATGGTCAGTGAGGACATCAAATAAATCTGATTGTCAAGAGCTTCAATTAGCCAAAGCAGCGACACCTGAGCTTCAAATTAATTCCATCTCTGTATCTCTTCCTGTCCTCCTTTTTCAAAGCCTAGTTAGCACTATCTGAATTCAAATTAATCACTTTCGTTTCTATCTCATTTATACCATCTCTCATCCTTGCACCGTCTTTCGCTCTCCTCTGCAGCAGTCAACTAAATTAGTTGTTCTCTTTCATCTTCATCACCTTTCGCTCTCTCCCCCCTCTCAAAATTTTTGTCTCTGTCACGTCATCCTTCTCCAAAGGCCATCATCCTCATGCCCCACTCCCCTCTTTGAATCATTTTACATCTCATTCTTAACATGTGCCATCCTCAGCCTCGTTTTCCAAAAGCTTTCAAGCTTTCAGGTTCTCCTCCTCCTATATTATCTCAGAAAAATGCCTCACCCTGGTCCTGATCACACTCCCTTTCCATCACCTTCCCTTTCCATTTTCCACAGGCCATCAACCTCAGTCTCCTCCTCTCGCCTAAATCTCTCCATCTCGTTTTACATTTCACTGAATCAGAGAAAACAGAGAGATGTTTTGTCCTTGCATTTGGTGTTTGTCCTTCTCTAAAACACCCAAGGTGGTAACAAAATGGTGAAAACAATGAGCTGTAATCATTAAATATCAGGCACAATGGTCATACAGTGATGAGCTCGTGTTTTAGTCTGGACCTGGTGCGAGATGTTACAGTTCTGTTTTTATTGCATTTGCATCCACTCGAGAGAGGGGCTTGGCTATGACATGAGGCTTCACAAAGTTTAACATGTATATGTGCCATCAGCATATGTAAAGCACAAAGGGAAAACAAAAGTCTTCTCAGTAAAAACGCTTATCAAGAATAAAGTAATCAACAAAAGTGGTCTAAGTCTTTTCACCAGTTTGGGTGTTTTCTGTAAACAAACAAATAAATACATGTATACAGGTATCAAGGACTAACTGTGTGGGAATCAGTGTGTAACACTCAAAACTACAAAGCAAAGTGATGAGGAATACACAATATGGCTATTACACATCAAAATAGACACAGAACAGCACAATCATAAATACATGCACAGACTTAAGAGCCAATCTGTAATCCACTGCATTCTAAAAGGTACAATCTCATGGGAGAAGCCACACACACACACACACACACACCTAACTGCAACCCCCATTGAAAATACAGTTACCACAGAGACAGTAACACAAATAGACTCTCTCTCTCGTTCACACACACACACACACACACACACACACACACACACACACACCCCAGAGGGTGATGTTGCTCTTTCTATGGTAATTGCATGATCAGGTATTCTGGTTAAGCACTCTCAGGAGAAATGCATGACGCGATGTTAAACAGTCCCTTCTGTTACAGCTGTCACAGTGGTTCTCCTTTTGTGTTTGAGAGCATGTGTGCGCACCACTTTATCTCTCTGTCCTGCCGTGGTGTCCTGTCATTCTTTCCTACAGTTATGTCTTTTTCGTCTCCTTTTTTTTTTCCCAGAACTCTCTCCATAAATTGACATTTGAAAGTTTTGACAGGTATATATGAGCAACAGTGGCAAACTGGATTATGGGAAGCACCAAAAAAGCACCTGTTGTGTTAACATCTGGCACACTTGTGAGTGCGCATGTGTGGAACATCTGTATATGAGGATCAACAAAGGCTTCTTTAATTAGGTGCCAAATTGGAACAAGACTGTGCATGGAAGCTAAACACACCCTAATTCACACACGCACACCTATATATGCATACACTGATGAGCACACACACCACCCAGTTACTTGATTGCTAATTAAGGCTATGAAGTGAGCTGTGACTGGACGAAACAGAAGCAGGCTAGCTGGATTGTAGACAAAATGGGCTGTAACTGACAATAAAAGCTGACTGGTTATTAATAAGAGCGGACACGCAATATTCACCTGAATGTACACCATACACAATTTCATTTTGACTACAAGTGACAACACTGAAGCAAAGTTGTGAATGGCTCCAAACTGATTCTGTGGGAATGCCTGAAGAAATGATTACATCAGTGACTTCCTTATTAGTTATCTCTCAATGTCCCTACACATCTCATACAAAATCAGAGACACAACAACCGCTGGACAAAAGACACACTGCAGCCAATTTTACCTTTGCAAGGCAATTACAGAGGCAGGAAATCTAGAGGACAATGAAGTTGAAAGAATTAATTAAATATTTATTAACAGACAAACCCTCAGGTCTCAAAAGATGATACACACACACACACACACACACACACACACACTTATCCATAGTCATACAGACACATACACGCACAAATAGTTTTTCAAAACATTGTTGACACAATCTTCAATCTATTGATCACAAAGAGAGAGCTAACAACATTTAAAGTCCAACAACTTCTTTGGGCTGTGTGAGGGAGGACAAAACTTCACTCACCATAATGTCAGGCTCAACAGATCATAGCGCCCTTATGCTTTCACAGCAACACTCTGAACCCACTCCCAGGGTGCATTCATTTGTATTCATTAAAAGGACATTAATTAAAATGGACACAAATTTCAGTTGCTGTTTCCTGCTAAAAAGAAAAGTTATTACAACCATCTTTCAAGTTCAGTACGCTGGTGTGTGATTCTCAACTACTCAAAACAGTCGACAGATTTTAGGTTGAGTGTCACTTGAAAGACAAGGCAAAGTGAAATAAGTACATTATTATGCAGCTTTTCGCAGCTGAGGAAGAAAACAACATCACACCATTCAAAGATGTCATCATGCTTTGTTGTAAATTGGCTTCATTTCAAATTGTTTATCACATAATCAAAGCAATCAACAAGCATAATCTAATCTTACTATCATTCCAACTAAAATACAATTTCAAAATTCATCCACACTAATGATTCACTTATTTGATGGATGTTTTTTTTTTTTGTTTGTTTTTTTACTAGAGCATCTCACAGAGTCACAAATTTAACAGATCTTATTGTAGCATGAAGATGCAATTAAACCAAAATACACAAAAATATTCAGTCAGCCAAACTGAAGTCTTGGCCTTGAATGAGGCCATGTCACGGGAATAAATATCAGGAAATAGGTTGCAATGTTTCAGTAACGGTTGTTTGACTGATAGAAAGGTCTAGCGCTCAGCGGAAGCCGTTGGCCTTTGGAGTGCATACAATATATAGCATGCAGTGTTAAGCTAGAAAAAGTGACGCACATTACGGCTGGCTCAGTGCACCACAGACAGCCTGCAGGTGCAGGACCGGTCTTACAGCTGTTTATGTACCCTGTCAAATCAAATGTCCCACAGTGGTACAATTGTTTATGTAGCCTGTCAAAACTAGAGAAGCATGGAAACACATTCACCTTGCAATAAAGGCTGAGACCTCAGTGCAACCCTATATGCCGCCCTGAGGGGACTGACAGCTCTCTGTTGTATAGATAAACACATCCTTGCTACCTGATGATTTCTTTATCTGCGACACTCTCCGACCATCTGTCATGTGTTCCACCTGTCTCTTTGCTTTAGTGGATCCCTGCCTCTTCTCTTTTGAGACTGAAAGTGCAAGCAACAAAGACTTTGGAAGGGCTGGGGTATACAAATATCTGTGACTGCTCTCAGAGCTCTACAGGCTGATCCCACTGCTTACTATCTTGCTTGATCCTACTATTAAGGCTACACAACAACTGGCATTAAGTGTAAGCATTAAAAGCTAAATGATGAAGTTATGATAATGGGTTTTTGATGACATTAAATGATTAAAATGTTGTATGTATGTAAAGTATGTGTTCAGGAAATGTAATTGCACCCCAAAAATGACCATTTGGGAACAGAAAACAATGTGGGCAGCTGCTCCCAAGGACAGACTGAATTACTGGAGGAAAGGCACACACAGCACTGTGTGAAAATATGGGTAAACAGTCTTATCACAGCTTTCTCACAAGGCCACAGTGGGCATACTTCTCTCTGATGCATTACTGTCATCGAGCTGAGACTGTGAAATGATCCTCTATTCACAAAGTGTGTGTCATGCTCCCCCGTAGGTCCTAGTGTCAACTCTCAAACATATCAAAGAATCGCAAACCTTCTAAATGAATTTTTATTTATTACCTGCCCTAACTAATTCTTTTTTCCCCTCCTCTTAGTCTACTTTCACTCTGTGCATTACAGGCTTGGACGATGACTACAGGGCCTGAAGTTAACATCAGAAAATCCAGCTGTGCTGTGGCAGCACACTAAACAAATTATTTACATCAAACACACACTGACTTTAAGTGTACTTGGCAAACATGTTTTCAGATTTTATTATATCACAGTAATTCAAGGCTTTGGTTTAAGCAAAGGGAAAATGTGTTGGTGGTTAAAGTCAACCATCATAACATTTGTTTGAAATCTTTCATGACAGCCTCTCCCCAGATGACCATTCCCTGGTTGCCATACTATACTGATCTAGGTCCTCAGTCTATATCTAATATCCCTTGTTTTCCACTGGTGTAAACTGACATGCATCAAATGGCACCATGCGGCTGGTGTGTGCTGCAGTGGTACAGAGCAGATCTTCTCAGCGACAAGATAGTCCTGTTATATCAGTGTTAGCACAGAGGGCACTACACAAAAAAGACGGGCATTAAGGTATTCTACGTTGGCAATGTCATTTGACAACACATTCAAATCTAGAGCTGTCATTTAGCTCATAGAGTTGGACTAATCTTATAAACCCACAGTTCTCCAAAAGACATGACAAGTGAGGCACGACAAACAGGAGGACATTTTCTTTTTCATGCCTATCTTTATTAATGCCTTTCATTAATGGCAGCAAAGATCCTATATTGAAAGCAAAACACCCCCACACAAACAAGTAATCATTTATGGGCTATATGTAGCCTAAAGGAAAAGAAATTAGTAAAAAGACCGAGAGGAAAAAAAAAAAAAAAAAAGAAGATCACCTGGAGCCAAAGTGGGAAAATAATGATTAACATCTACAGACTAGTGCGGTCTATACTGCTTTAATGTAGGAAACTAGGAAGTTTAGTCAAACTTCCTGCAGCAGTACACCAACATCAGCAGCTGAAGTTGTTCAACTGTAATGCTTTTGTTATCCATAACAATGAAGACAGTTGCACTCTCTTCCACCACACAATGTGTGTAGCCACAAGATGGTGAATTCACTGTTTCTGCTTCCTCTTTTACTCATTTTATGGATTTTTTATAATGTTAGACCCAAGGTTTTATCCAATTTGTTTAAAACATTCTGATACAATCAGCTCTGTGTTCAGTTTCTCTGTGCTGCATCATTCACAGTGTTTTCTGAGTCTCCAGAATCCAAGGCAGAATTGTCCTGATGAACAGCTATTCATATTGAGATTTGATGATCAGGTGTGGCTACTGTTTGTTCAGTTTTGTTTTTTTTTTTAAAGACATTAAGCAACAGCAATTAAAGAAATGTCTCTACATTTGATTCCCCCAGATAAATGTGTTTAAATTGTCACAGACAAGCTATATGTTCTCTGGTGCTCCCATCAGGAAATGGAAGTCATAACATCAACATCTCACACAGACCTGGCACACCTACTGACCCAGTGGGATGTACCGGCATTTTAATAAAGTGTCCAACCTGCCACTTGACTCTCCACAGCTTTGGAGGTCTGCAACACTGTCTGAGGTTTGGCATAAGTCAGGGCAGCAACTTTACTGAGGTTGAAAGAGCAACAGGCAGTAAGGTTGAGAGAATAACACCAGAAGAATTGGGGAGTGAAACAAAAACTCTAGTCAAGTTGCATTTACGTCCATGTCTGTCCAGACTCAGACTAATAACAGACTAATAACAGACTTTGAAGAACTTAAACTATTATAGTCTTAAGTTATGAATTAGATCTAATAAGTTCACAACAATCAGGTAGAATTTATTAAATTCCCTCTAGATGTTGCTGATATGGAGTTTTCACAAGAATGTGACAGCTATGATGTAAAATTGACCTTGAACTTAAACCTCTTTATCTGATGATCTGACTATTCACCCCAAGCTGTTCCTGAGATCTCACATTCACCAGACAGACGGTTGGGCAAACAAACAGACAGACAGACAACCTGAAGGTGAAATGTGTTTTCAGGTTGTAACAGGTGCAGGGACATAAAAAGAGTTATCAGACCAGGTCATGAAGAACAAGATGCAATGAGGTTGAAATCTCCTGAATATGAACACATCTACACGGGCAATGCCGTCATTTTGTGATGTTATATTTTCAGTCTGCACAGGTGCTATTTCTCGGCAGTTTCACAAATGAAATATACTTGACTGATGGAGGAGAGCAAAGATGAGCCATTATACTCATCTGAGATAATAAAAAGATTTTAAACCGATCAGACTGTTAAATCTAAGGACATCTTCCTTGTATTACTTTGAAAACTCTTCTGAACTTTGCTTCTCTTAAAACTAACACTGGCTGTGTTGCACAACCTGTTTTTCTGTGTTTGAAGGAAATTTATTTTCTGGACCCTTGAGTGTACTTTCAACAGTGACGAGGAGATTCAATACATCAGTGCATGTCGAAACAGAGGTCGTTAAAGTGTAAATCAGTGAGGAAAGGTCGCATCTCTGGAGATCCATAGGATAAAGGTAATCTTCTTGTCAGTCAAGAATTGAGCTAATTCCACTGACAGTCCACCGCGGACGGCGGAACTGAAAATTAAATCTTTCTGGGTTCTAAGAGAGACTTCTAAATTTCTGACTAAGTGAAAGAAGTATGAAGTAAATAAGACAGGACTGATCTTGATTCTGACATGAGCTAAGTCTGGAGACAAACTTTATTGTTAGTGGAGTGTTCCACATATGACTGAAATTGAATTTTATTGGTATTCTCCTGAAGGAGAACATTACATCATGGCTCCATTCATGGTATGACTAGCACCTGCAATAGACTGCAGGGTTAAGTCTGCCTCCGCTACTCGTAAAGCCGAGAGAGAAAGTGAGAAGTGCAGGTCCTGATGAGATTCTTACTCCCTTCCCACACTGCTCATCTTTCTCAATCTACATCTGTCTTTCTCTTACTGATATTTTTCCTTGCTTCTCTCTTCCACCCAGGTCTGTTCCTCTATGTCAGGTTTGCAGGTGTAGGTGTTGTAAGACAAAATGCAGTGGCCCACAATAGCATAAGTAGGAAAAGCACAGGTGCTTGAAACTGAACCCGCACTACATCCCACTGCTCTTTGTAATAGGTGAGGCTGGCTCTGCTTGTATCCCAGGACTGTACTGGTGATTAATTGAGTCAGGAGTACATACTGTGCACTCTGTAATGTGAATTTCAAATCTGATTCGTTGCCTTTCCCATAAGATGAAACTTCAAGGAACCCTGTTGAGGAAATGGGACATTACTGCGGTGGACAATGCAGCGTTTGATACTGTCAAGTCTGCAATTTAAGTGTATATTGAACTTCTGCGGCCCTTTCCACACAAGAATAAGGGCAGAGTATGTATCACTGGAGGATACACAAAGCAACACCACTCCAACAAAGGGACTTCAAAGGATGTACACAATGGAAATTCAAAAATAAGTCATCTGAGGCGATGAGGCATGGCTGTGGCTTAAAGATATTCAGGTGTTTTCCCATTTTAAATAAATCGTGGAGAATAAACATAGGCCATGCCTGCAAGACTAGAGTTTGTGTATGAAATTGAGAAATAATAACCAATGCTTAGCTGTTCACAAAGCAGATCTAAAGAGTTTGACTTTGTTAGACAATTTATTGCTCTGTTCTTCATAGAAATAAAAAAGAAAACTGAGCACTGACAGCTTTCTGTGCAAGCCGAACAGTAATATACTGAAGTGGGATAATGATTCTCCGCTTTACATCCCTACGGCTTCCAGTCAGAGTGATTATCTAGTTGTCAGTGCCTGGAAGTTGGACAGACAGCTGCACCACCAATTAAGCTCAATCAGAATCAGGCAGTTTAATTAGTTGAAGGATAGTTGTTGAAAGGGTTCATTGTGGAACATCCATTGTGAAAAACAATAATTACCTACAGTAATGTTAATTGCTCCACATTTCTCTGATTACATCCTATAAAATCCTCTTTACCTCTGGACCAAAGCTATCTCAAAGAGTTTCCATATTAATAATTCTAGTCTGTTTCAGCAATGTACATTGATACCTCAAATTATTTTAAAATCAGCTATTATTATGACGGAAAACTACTACCTTCATTTTTTTTTTTTTTAGAGGATGTTTTATTTTGAAACCACCAGTTGGAGCTCCTGGGTGAAAATATGTTTCCACTCCAGCATCCACAGTTACAAGCTTTCCAACATGACAGGCTAGCAGCCTCCCTCCCTGCTTGAACAGACACATGAACACACAAGGAAAGTAACACGATGGGGGTGCAGTGGAACACACACATATCCACATGCAAAATAACACTGACGTATACGCCCACAAGTGTAGCCACACGAAGACATATGGTCATTCCTACCATAGGGAAGGGAGTATAATACAATAAGCCAGGAAAGCTTTGGCAGGGTCTGCATGTTATTCGTGTGTGTGTGTGTGTGTGTGTGTGTGTGTGTGTGTGTGTGTGTGTGTGAGACAGAGAGAGAGAAAGCGCTCAGTGTGGTGTTTTCGAAATCATCAGCCCTTCCATTCCACGAAGAGGCCATTTTACCTTTACGCCTCAGTGAACCTATGACTGCAAACCAGTGACAGAGAAAACACAGAAATACCAGGAGAGGAGAGAAAGGAGAGGGAGAGGAGATGGAGAATAGAGAGAGAGGTGTGTGAAAGGTGTGTGTGTGTCATTTTCCTAAGCCATGGGGATTTGTCTCTTCAGAGCAATTCTGAGGGAGCATGGGGCTTAAGGCCATCACTCTGCAGGGATTTATTACACCAATGCAGAATGTACACAAATACAGGCGCAGGTGCATGCCAGTGCTCACACATACTGACATTTAGGTGCAGAATAAAAGTACAAAGGGAGAAAGGACACCTAGACAAAGAAACATACACATGGAAGCTGATGAAGTCATCCATAGAGGGAGTTCACAGTGGACCGTGGTGCTTACGTCACACTTTACTAACAACCAATTTTCTCGACAAGCACAACACAACAAACCTCACAGTTGGCATTTGAGTGAGTAAAGACAAATATGTAATAGCTGAGCAGAGAAGATACAGGACAAAGAGAAGTGGTTTTCTATTAGCTTTTACTGTCTTCCCTCCGTGTAGCCTGGTTATTTATTCCTTCAATAAAAATCATTTAAATTTTAACTAGAAGCAAGTGCCATTTATTTCTTCAGACTCCATCACTATAATCTGCCACTCTGGTCAAACTGATTTTTCAATTATAGAACTTTATGAAAAAAAGGGTGCCCCTATTAAACTCAATGTCTGCGTCAACATGCAGAACGCCTTTATGATCTCAAAAATCTACAAAAGCATCTGGTGAGATATACGAAATTGGGAAGAGAATGAATATGATATTGGCAGGCCTGAGAGAAGAGACTTGGAGAACTTTGTCTCAGTTACTCCTCAAATTAGTTTTCTTTTCGCTGTAGTTTGTAGACATGAAGCAGCTCTGTAATGTTTCAACAGGCTCTTAAAGTCTACTTTTGCGCACCGTCTCCTTTAGTCCATCCTGAAGTTGATGAGTAGGACAAGAGGATGACTTTGCATATGATTATATTGTGCAGGCGTGTGTGACAGCGCCTTGGGGAATGCAGACTTTGTGCAGATTACTATGATCTAAATATAAACACTGCTAATCAGGACATCAAAATATGCACAGGGATACACAGATATATACAGATGCCCTTTCAAGTGTGCCACACACACACTCAAATCTTTAATGAATACAAACATGACCACAGTCTCATTTTGTCATTTTCATCTTTTTCAGGCTCAGAAAAGAAAAATTCACGGGTTTCAAAACAGGCAAGGCATCTGTATCCTGTGGTTTTTAATGTGATTACAAGTTCACAACTGAACACAAACTCCTAAGCTCTTCCCATTCACACTACGTGTGATCTCAGGAGGAAAAATAGAGAAAACACTTGCTTGCAGTATTAACATTAAAAGACAAAATTCTCAACTGTGAAGAGTAATCAGCAGAACCCACCAAGCCGCCTCACACTTAGAGACATGCATGTTTATCAGCAGGCCAAAATACACACAGCCACAGCTGAAGAAATCTGAAGCACTCTGCAGAAGAGAGTAAATAATATCACCTGCTGAGATGAGATCTCATCAGTGCTCCTAATAGGCTACCAGCACATCATAAGATTACATTGCACTCGTGTCTGTATGTGTGTTTGTAGGGATGGAAGGAGAGATCAATGGACCTCTGGGAAGGGAGAGAAGGAAAAAAAGAGGTAGGACCGGAAAGAGACAAAGCCATATATCTTTGTTTTTCATTGAAAGCTTCCTGCATTTCACTGCACTGTAAGAACAGCCGGAGGCATGTGCCATGCGAGGCCAGCGTCAACCACCACAAACAAACACACAAGCCCAACGATTGAGTCAACACACATAGCACATTGTTGAGCAACACATTTCTTCCCCGTTTTAGAATCGGGGACAATTATTCAGTGTTTCATGTGAAATCTCTTAAGCTTATGAGGAACCAAAGCTTGTAGTTCCACTCAAAATATGAGGCTGAAATCCAACTCTGCAATACTCGTGTCTTCACTCCAGGGATATAACTTTGAACCAACACTGGATATGTGTACTCGGACACACTGCCATGATCAGTTCCTTAAATAAAACCCGAAAGGAAATTTATCCAGTTTGAGTGAGACAGTGCTGCAGTTGCAACATGCACCTTATGTACTTGTGCATAATATTATATTCAAATAAAGTAACAGAAAAAAGAACATGAATCAGGTTTTTTTTTAATTAAATTGCTGCATAAATTAAAATATTACCCTCAAAATTTCACTTTAGAGGGGAGCAATTTTATATGTGGCAAAGAATGAGAGAGCAATGCGCATTAGAGAGAGGGAGTAAGATTTTTGCTCACAAATGAGCTGTAAAGTTCAATACAGACAGAAATGGAAGATTGGACAGCAGAGAAATAGATGCACATCACCTTTCCACATAGAATATTCAGCACTTACATGTCTCCTGTCCGACCTTTTTCATTGGGATTGTGTTGCTATACGGCATGAAGAAGACAAAAAGGAGACAACACACCTAAAAAAATCTGAGAAAATAGATGAGTCCACATGAACAAGTGCCCTGTCATTATTTCCTCCTCTGCCAACAAACAAATAGTAAATAAGCCAGATGTTGCTTCCACTGGCTGTTGAACTTGATACTCCCTTTTCCAGTAACAGGACCAAATTCCCACGATCAAAATTACCATGGCAACAAGATGGTAGTTTGCTGTCATATTTGGTGACCCACAATATTGCTAATACAGCATTTTGATTTTGTGTGGAAATTTTGAACAAATTAACAAATCCTGTTACCATGCTAGACCATTAAACTATATATATATTTTTACTTTTATCCAAAGCCTTGAACCTATGATTCATTTTTAAAGAGCACACAATGTGCAAAAAATAAATGAATAATTAAATAAGTAAATGACGGTGCCATCACATCCTAAACTACCAAGTAAAATATTATTGTTTACTTTGTTTATGAGTGTTGAAGTGTTTGTTATTCACATGCCCCTGCCTTGTCACTCCTTCTGCTGCATCAGCTCCAGCCCTGCTGAGCCGATCTATGTCAACAATGGGATAGTTGCTGTCACAGCATTACGAAAAAGGACACTGAGTTGTGCAAATGAAATCTGAGCTGTTACTGGCAGGTACATGTGTCACTTCGTTTTGTTTTGTAAAAGTCACGGATGGCAGCTACAACTAATATCCCTAGCAGGAAAATGGCTAAGAATAGTTAAAACACAACGCGACTAAATAGTTGTGAGGCTGCTCTGAAATGGGGTGAAATGAGTTGTCGTTCTTTAAGCACCTGCTGTACATTTTATGGGACGATGCAATATTTTCTATTGCAGAGCAAATTAAAAACCATTTATAGCCCTCTCTCGAGCCTACAGAAGGTGGGTGTTTATCAAAGGATTATTGCTTTAAATGACTCAAAGCTACTGGATGCCATTGTTTGTTTATCATTTGTCTTCCAGGTTTGGCATCCAGCATGGAAGCCCCAGATGTTTGGAACATCCCACCAGCTTGTAAACGCAACAAGAGTAACTGAATGGACCATTTTAATTGGGATTGTGTTGCCAGGAAAGTATTTAGGTCCAAGTTTTACTTCCTGTCAGCTGTTAACAAATGCAGCAACCTGGATCCATTTAGAATGTTAATGACGGAAGAAGTGGTTGTCGCATTGCTCTCCCCTTTAAACACTGTCGTTATTTTGTATGCAGGCCAATTTAAAACATGTTACACATTTTTTGACACAAGTCTTCCCTCACTTCCTGCTAACAGAGCCAGTAATCAATTGGCCTCAACCGATAAATTCTTTTACACATAAATCTGACATTGATGGGGTGCAGCAGGGATGGACAACACGGCAACATATGTGATTATAAGTTTTTCCGTATAGAGCAATATCCATATTTATGAAAATATGGATTTTTAGCTGACGCTGTCAGATCAAAACATATCCTGACTGAAGCGTAAAGGAGGTTTAATTTGTTAGCTTTCCTTCATACAGTCTTCCTATAATTATGTTTTCCTTATTCATGTGTGCAAACAAAGTGAATACTGAAGGTAGTTTTGGCATCGTTTTGGTAACACTTGAAGAATAATAATAAAACAAAAGGAGCAAACGTCTCAAAATTTAACAGATGTATTAAAAAAAGATAAACAACGTAAACAAGTCAATCACACCCTTTGGCACAATCAAGTACTCAACTGTAAGACAAGGTTGCTCCTGGGTGCAACTCTCTGCAACTCGAACAGCTCTGACTAACAGTGCTCAGAGTAGGCAGTGGGCGTATCACTCCAGTGACAGTGACTGTTGTTGTGCTCATTTTCTGCTGTGTGATATCAAGCAAATTGTCTTCAAAACCCATCATTACTGACTTAAATGTTATTGTGACCCCGTTTCAGGATCTCTTTATGGCCCAGCTGTAGGTTGAAGGTTTAATATTATTAAGAAAGAAAAGCAGTTTTCATTCAGCTCTGTAAATACATAAATATTTATTTTGAACTCTACTTCCCCTCTTGTTGAATTTTTAAGTACTGAATATATAAAGCTGTGAGAGTGATACAGAACAACGGTACAATGCAGTACAGTTTAAAGTTGATGTGACCTTTTCATGACCCATAATGTTCGGTCATGAAATCCAGTAAGTGGGTGATGTGGGTCTTTATGTATGTTTACACAAAGGTTACACATCAGTGTGTGTAGATTGCCTTCCAGTTTCTTTTGTAAGTGATTTAAAAATATTAACCCATATTATTTATGAGATGTTTCATGTCAGCCAGGTTGGACTTCATCTTGGATGAAGCTTTAATTGTGGGACGGCTTTTATATGTTTGTTTGTTTTTCCTTTATTGTGAATTTGTGCTTCTTTTCTACTTCATAGTTGCTTCCTCGTTTCATTTCATGCTGCTGCTTTGGTTCTCTCTTTATCTCTAAAGTACTTTATTCCTCTACATTTTATTGAACAGCTCTTAAGTATGTACCAAACTACAGTCCTGCTGCAGTATATTGTTGGGTGAAAACCTGTTTTGTCATTTAGGCTTGATGACTTCCTGCTCTTTTTATGCTTTCCTCCCCTAACTCAATTCACTCCTGTTCCCCGTCACTTCATTCATCTCTTCTTTCAAGTTCTTTCCTCTCTCATCCATCCCACTCCATCTTGTGCAGGCACATCTTTTGCTTGCTCTTTTCCCTTTTGCTATGATCTTTCGTTCTCATCACATAAAACTGTGACGGTAATGATGGCGGCTGACGGATTTGTCAATGCCGTGGTCACACCTGAATCATATGTTACCAGTTTAACACCTTCAGGTGTGTGTGACTTCTCGTGGATGTCTGACTGGATGTGATTTGAAAGTACCACGAAAAAGGGAGTGCAGCTTTTTGAAATTATCTGAATTTACATCAAAATGTGATATGAAAAGGGAATAATCAGCAAACACAAAACATCTTAAGAAAAAGCCCACAATGTTTTGTTTGTGTCCATTTAGAATTCTCAATCAAATATTTACAGAGTAGAACAGATATCTAATCACAGCAATATATCCGTAGTCAGAAGTTATCACACCTGATGTCAATGAAAGCACACTGAATGTGTGTGCTGGAGCTGCTTTGACTTGTCAACTAAATAAACAATGAAATAAATATTTTGCTATTTACAAGAACCATCTGCTGTTGTGAGCCATGCCTTGTAAACAGGATCTCGGAGGACTGAGAATAAAGAGTTGCTTATTTGAATAAAGCTGAAAGAGCTAAAAAGTCATCTCAAAGAGTTTAAATATTCATCAGACCAAAGTCAGAATAAATGGAGATGATTTAGTTCTGTGAATACTCTTCGAAGAAGGGAGCCTGCAGCTAAAACAACTCAAACGTCACAAGTCAGAATAATTAGTAATCCAAAAAAAATCCCTCAGGAGTATGATTTTAAGGTTTTAAGGAATCACCGCAGCTGTTTAACCTGTTCTGCTCATCTGTTCCCGAGACAGGCTGAAACATATCATGAGTGAGGAGAAAAATCATCCTGAAGGTGAAGCTGGGTGGACGCTGTTGTATCTCTTTTCCACCTACTGAAGCTCAGTAGAGGTTGAGTGATGCTGATTACATTACAGTTCATTAGCAGTTTATTCCAAACAATTCAGCAACACCTTTTCTTGTTACAACCAACTGTTTGAGTTCAACACTACTTTTCCACAGGGAAGGGGAAAGTCTGTGTGCATCACAAGTGGGAACACACTGTTTAAAAAAAAAAAAAAGAAAAAGTGATGATGAGGCTCAAAATCACATACAGCTAATGATCTTCCCATCAAAGACTGAGCAGCAGATCATTTTAGATGTGGATGGCAAAGGGGCATGACTCAGAAAAGTAGGATTCAGGCATTCAGTCAGTTGGATGACAACTGCAAGAAATTTCTGGCAAAGATCCTTTTGACCTCAGTCACACATGGGAATCTCTAAACATAAAATCTTGTATACCACGCATTGAACCTGACCGCCTTCTGAAAGCCAAAATAAAATATCCTGCAATCTAATGTCAGTCTCCATCAGTTGAATTAAAAGATCAATACAAACTGATTGAAATCACATTTGTCTCTTTATGAAAGGATCGGACACTACAAGCAGCCGAAAAGAAGAAACAGGATGGAAATGCTGCACCCATGACAGTCAAATGACAGGAGCAGAAAAAGACGCACATAATGAAAAACAAAAAAACAGAACAGGGGAAAAAAAAAGAGAGAAGACAAGTGGGGGGGCTCGGGGGTGAAGATTTAAGACCATGTCTAAGTCTGCATAAATTCTCATTTCTCTTTTGAATAATAGCAAATTCACTCTGGAGTGAAAAATGGGGAAGGCTTGGGTGAAGTGGTGAAACTTTTAAATCTGTGGTTCTGTGCTGGCAGAGTGGGAATAAATTATTCTGTCAAGAGTCAAGTTGCAGAGACAGAGCTACGTTTGTTAAAGGGGTAAAGTGTCGGAAATGCCTCAAACCCAAAGACATCAGGTCTGTGCCACCTCTGTCACCGTCAAATGTGAACATGAGGGCAGGAGATCTAAGAAGCACAAGACTTTGATACATTTTCCTTCCACAACTGCAATTGCATTAAGAATTAAAGCCATCCAGGATTGCACTTTATATGAGACAGGGTTCAGACAAGTGGATCGCATCAGATGAAGGGACTGCAGTTTTCCTTGATGGAAAAGTGGTAACTGCAAGTCAGTTCACTTCAAATCCATATTTCTGTGTCATTCTCCGTTCAAACAGCGTACTGTAGGTCTCTCATTCTTTTTTAATTTTCAGATTGCTCTGTATTTTTTTTATTGATTTTTTTTTAAATAGCCTCTCAGTCAATGGAAATCTATATCTTGCTGCATAAATTACTCCTTTTGAGGCCAAGCTTCCACATCCTCACACTGAATTGCTGAAGACTACTGAATACAAAACTGAAGTTGAACTTTGAGGAGCAAAAGAAGATTTCAAAGATGCAAACAAAAGCTAGAGGCCCATGGGGGAAACATACACTGTCTGCTTTTGCTCACTGTTTTATCATGTATCTTTTTTCTATTTCTTCTTTGTCCTTTCTATAAAAGCAGAAATGTTTTAGCTACAATAAACATCAAAAGGAAAATCAAACTAATGCAATTTTACAGTAATTGTCTGAGAACTTTCAATTTCTGATTTTGGTGACTTTGATGAGGACTTTTCCTTTCTTTTTTATTGCTCTTCCATGTGTTAAAGGAGATCCATGAAACTGGCTTTGAAATTTCACATCAGTGCCAAATTTGTGTCTTTAAAGCGTGAGAACAAACACAGGAAGATGATGCAGAATGAGATCGTCAAGAGAGAGAACAGAGAGGCCAAGAAAGACAGCAGCAAAGAGACTGGGTGTGAACATTGACAGATGAGAAGGAAAAGGGAATTTTCTGGGAAGAAGAAAAGTACAGGGGTATGTCTGGAACATTTTTACTCTGATTAAGGCAGCTTGTAGCCCAAAAAGAAACTTGTATCTCACCAGGACAAGGATAGAGAAAAGGCAAAAAAAAAAAAAAAAAAAAAAAAATGGCTGAGCAATGACAGAGGAGAGTGAATTAAAAAACAAAAAAAGGAATCAGAGAGACTCAGACTGGTTTAAGTGAAATTAGCAGAAAGGGGGAAAGATAGAGAGCACCGATTACTCTTCCTGCATCTTGACATTCAAGCAATCCGATATGGATCGTTGTTGCAGTAACAATACAATTGCAGCACCGGAAGAGTTGTAATTCTGCCCCATTCACTCCCAGCTAATCAGCCTCTGCCAGCTCACAGCCAACGGCCTGTTAGGCTGCATGTGTGTGTGTGTGTGTGTGTGTGTGTGTATAGGTAACTGATGAAACAAGAGATTAGAGGGGAACAAGTGTCCACACCAAATGCATGTGCAGTTATCAAAGTTTGATTTATTACTAGGAACGCAAAGAGTAACCGAAGACACCCACACTAAGTTCATCTGCCTGCACGCAATTGCCAGCCTTGCCAGGTGGAAGACAGCAGGACTCATTAGTCTGAGTGTGTGCGCGCTTGTCTGCGTGCAGCACTTAGGTCCAGCTCAAGAACCATATCTCAATGTTCTCCTAGACCAAAGAAAGCATGCCTCAAAGTCAGACAAAGTCCTCCAACTACAAATTTATTCCAGCCATCAGTCTGAATCTCTCATCATTCCGCATGGCAGCGACCAAAAATCATCCAGCAATTGATTTGTGCTCAGAAAGACTGATTTATCACAGGAAATTAATAACAGTTAGGCATTCGAGTTGGTACGGCTCAAACAAGATGCACCTGGACCAGAACTGGTCTCTTTCAACATGAAATATGGACCGATGAATTTGAAAGAAAGCACTGACCTACAATGACCTAAGGATAACTGAAACAAAGCAAGACAAGCAAGGTCTAGTGGTTCAAATGGAGATAGGTTTTGGAAACACACTTTATCATGTTCCATTTTTCATACTTGTATTTTCTTTCAGCATATTTTGAATATCTTCAAAGATTTGCAAGATTTCAACATTTCTTATAGTTGTTAGTACCTCATAGTATCTCATAGTTGAAGTATCTTCCCCAAGTAATATGAGGCTGTAATTTTAACCCTTTCTGACTTTTGTTTCCTTCAATTTCAGGGCAAATTCCTCTGTTCAAATTTGGGCTGAGGATTAGACCCTCATGGGACAATGTTATCTAAAGCTGGTTTATACTTTGGTTTAATTTCATTCATTAAATTCACTTTACATATTGAAATTTTAGAAAGAACAACTGCATCAGTGGTAACACTGTACCGTTAAGTTTCAAAAGTAATCTACATGAAACATGACTATTGTTTGTAGTGTTGTCCAGAGTTTGTTATACTTAGTTTTGTGGTTTTTAGTTGGGGGGATTCTCATCCACACACAATGTTTTCAATGTGATCATGAGAGGCTGACAACATCAAAGTTACATTCTGCTTTGATCACTGACTGTAAATCTAATTTCTTACAAAATGGCACTGTGAACGCAAAGCCCCTAAGCTACACTAAGCCTTTTCCAAAAGTCATCCAAGTGACAGTTTGTATGATGGTGAATGTTTGGGTTTTTCCCCTTTTCAGCAGATGGAATAAAAGAGGACTGCATTGAAATGAGAAAAAGCTAATTTTCCTCAAACTGACAACTGACAAATGACATAAGCTTTAAATAGGTGCGTGTTTGTGTATATCACATGTTTAACCATATGTTGTCCTTTCCATCTTTTTACTTCAGTTTGTGAACATGTATGAAAAAAGATTGTATTCCCTGTCTGTATATGAGGAGGATGTATTTGGGTTTTCTTTTTCCCTCTCTCTCTCTCTCTCTGTAGAGTCATAAAGTTTACATTTTTACTGTGCTCTCATTTATTTTTGCCATGACCCCAGGGCCTTCTGCAGACAGAGGTAAAAAAAATAAATTAATATAAAAAAAAAAAAAAAAATCTAAATCAAACATGAGCAGAGGAAGAAAAAAACCCAAGTTACTGGAGCAGAACAGCGAAGAGACTTGAAAATGCTTTTAAGTCGTACGGGCAGATTCCTACTCTCAGAAAACAGACTCACCAGCATCAACAGCACACAGACACAAAACACACATTGACAAATACATAGATAAAGAGTCACTTGGATACACACAAACAAATATGCATCCATAAAGTTATAGTGAAAAAACACACACAACTTTGCCTATATATTTATATATGTATCCCACCCCTTCACACCTAAATACCAAACCTACACACACACCTACTGTATGTGTATCAACTGGAGCAGTAATATTGCTGAAATTACTTTTGGGGCTTAGCAGCAACTGGCTGACTTTTTTCTCTCCCCAATCTCCTGGTGGACCAGAAGAGGCCAAATGGGGACAGAGAATGCGCACGCACACACACACACACACACACGACCAGTGATGCTTAAGTGGACATTGGGACATAAGGAGGAGGGACAGGGGCACATTTCACTGTGACAATACCACAAAAAAATACAATCTGTAACATATCGCTCCGTCCATTTCCTGCTGGTGCACAATGAATCCTAAATTTGCCGATATGACTCTACTCAAACAAGACAAATTTTTGTTTCAACCTACAGGGCCTTAAAATCTGCCATGCAACATACTGCACATCAGCAAAATGTTTCGTAGGAGGCAAGTCTAATTATTCCCTCATTTCCTCAGCTCAGGTAATCACCGAAATGTGGCTGAAAATATTGAGGTGGTTGGAGAAAGCCCAGACTTTTCTGGGAAATTGTAGGTAATTTCTGTTGGACTTTATATTGGGGCAGCTGGGGTAAATTACTAAAAAGGGCCGTTACAGCTGTATGAGATGGAATTCACAGAGCTGCTCAGGTAATAATTACCATTTGTAGATGTCCTCAGGCAATACTAATGCCACAGAGAGCTGTTGACGCTTATTAGATATTGTCAATTCTACCCAGGTGAGAGATTGGCAACCTAAGGACAACATTACCTGGACTGTAATAGAATCTACAGATTTAAACAGATGTTCATGACCTGTTCAAGATCATTTAAAAAACAATCTATTTTCAACAGGACAATGAAAGCAAATATTCTATGTTGCATGTTTTATTCCCAACAAACACAGGTTTAATAATTATCCAAAAAAAGCTGACCACCAAACAACAGCATAAACAAAACCTCCAACAACTTAAGACTTTTAGGCCTTCTCATGCAGACAACAAAGGCGGCTTCACCTTGAGATGAAAAAGAAGGCTGGTGTAATTAGTTACAAATGGATGGGTTGATGTTTGTGCTCTCTGTGTGTGTAATCAAGGACAAGAAACAGAGCTAAATCAACCCAAGGGAAGTGCATTGTCTGTTGAGTGAGTTAGAGATGGTGCATTTGTGTCCTCCTTCTTGGGCATTCTTTCATGTTGAGCTGCACGCAAGTGTCGCAAAGCTTTAATCCCTGTAATCACTATGTCACTATGTCATGATCTGTACAACATACCAATCTCTTTGTGTCTCAGCACAAAAGTTATTCCAGCCTCCCTGTATTGCTTATCACACTTTGTAATGTAGCATAATGAAATTCATTAGCTAAGATCATTATACTGCAAAAATGGAAGATGTGCTAATTCATTCCAGTAAGCTCATGAATAATAATACACAATAAAGTTTCTGTGATGCAGGCTAAGTGATTTTCAAACAGGAGTGTGTTCTAAAAATACAATATGCATGATAATAAATTGACATGTAATACGTGTAAGACATCACAATATATTTCAATTAAAGTGTGCTTCCTCTTCCCTGAATAAAACAACATATGGCAGTAACAAGCCTAGAATAATGGTGAGAAATGCCTCGATTGTAGAGGGCAATAGTGGACTGAAAGCGAACTAAAGAGGCTATGCTAAGCAAAAAGGCAGAAGATTAGTTTAGAGCCAGAGAACTAATTAAAGGAATCAGGAGATAACCGTTTAATTATTTTCTCTCAGCCTCTTTCTCCTGCTCATTTTCTTCCCTACTTCATTACTGCTTTTCAGAGCTTCTGTAGAGCAGCCAGTGTCAGGGGGGAGGGGACTTCTGATACAAACTTCCTCCATTGCTGTGCACAACTACACACAGACATATCCACTCTCACGCCATCTGCAGCACATGCAAATGTAGATGTGGCACTCTTAATCCCTGATGGATTCCACGGGGAGGTGGGGAAGGGTACTGAAAGGAGAGGGAGCCATGACTTGATTTAAAAGGTGTCCTCCATCTTCAGTGAGTACGCCGCCACCTCTTGTTTTATAGTACAGAGAGCAATCTGTATGCTACGAGAGAAGCTCGATAACGGAGGACGTGGCTCTGTACGTGCTGTTATTTCCACGGTAAGATACAACAGCAGGGTGGCATAGTGCATGAAGAGGCCAACCTTTGATTTCCTATTTGGTTGAGCTTCCACTAACTGAGCAATAAAATGCATTACTTGCAGGTGTAGGCTTACAAGTCTGCTGCTGATTTTATTCTCTGGCTTCTCTGTGCCCTCCCCAAAACAAAAAAAAAAAAAAAAAATCATCTGTCGATTCAATGGTATGATTTCTCATTTCTGATTGCTCACTGCAGATCTTTTGCATGTAAACTATGATATGATTCCCATTTTACTTCCAAAAAAATGACCACTATTTGCCCTTTTAGTTGCCCTTTGCATTACTTGTTTATTAACCTTTGATCACCAGGCTACGTTGGCTTATTGTGTACAAAAGAACAAAGCATATGCACTACACACCCAATCTGTGAACAGTCACTAATGATGAGTAAACACATTTGGCTTATGCTCGCTGAGCTGTGTCAGTTACTAGTTCTGCATCGCAGGAAAGCCATTGCTGAGGGTGACAACACTCTACAATGACTGCATATGCTTTTCAGCATCGTGAATTAATTTCAGGCTGTAGGCCTATTCAAATAAACTGCATTCATGTTTTATCTGCTGTTGATTGTATGTGACACTATGATGCTTTTTACATGAATTCCCAGAAAATTAGGGAACAGTATAAGCAAGACATGATTGTGCCATTCACAGCTTTGATAAAACTTTTGTCAGGAAATGCTTTCAGTAAACCTACTTGAGAAATAACAAGACAAAGCAGGCACTGCCAAGCCCATTCACCTTTTCAAACAAAACTGGACTGTAAAGCTAGCAAGCCTTCACTCTTTCGTTTTCTTTTTAAATCATCTCCATACAATCCTCATGTTCCACTTGAAGCCACACTCTTTGCATATGTTTAATGCAAAGGAAGTGAACACAGTGAATAATGTATTTAATATTTGTTGAGTTATAATCACAAGCCAGCAAATTCCTAAAGCATTGGGAGCTGGTTTGGTTTGGATGAAACACATGCATTTCTCTGCTTTGTGTCATTCTTGTGTTGTTTCTTTATTTGAACAGACAGTAGATAGGTCTATATTGGATGTAATTTTACACATAGCTACATGGAATTCCAATCTTCAGTGACACAAAATGTAGCATAACGATAAGGCATCCATTCCTCAGGGACACTTTTCCCGAATGCAGTCCTTCAGAAACAAAAGGATTTTGATGAGTGCCATGATGAACATTTGCGCAAAATCTTCAACATCAGTCCTCCTGGGAGAGGAGGTATACAACATCCGTGCTGCAGCAAACAGAAGTAGGACATGCTCAATCTCAAAGAGCGTGCTGGAGAAGCAAATACTTAACTTTCTGAATGTATTTCATAAAAATGTACAAGACAAGTACAGAGAGGCCCAACAATGCCGATTAAACAAACCCTGTAACTGGCCGTTACACACAATGTCAGTAAACTCGACTCATTTTAACAAGACCTGAGCACCTGTTGTGAAAGTTATTTCATGATTAATATGCATGCACACACTCGTGTGGACGTACACAGAATCATCGGTGAACGATTACACAGCAATTAACATAGATGTTTGGTATCAGTATGCAGAATGCCTCCTGAGCTGCAATCATTACCCTGCAACCACAAAATAATCGCCTTGAAATTCCCTCTGGCTCTGAGTTTATGCATGAGAGGGTATCTAAAGATGTCTACCTGTGTTATTACACACAACCTAATATATATATATATATACACTGTATGGACAACCGATCTCTCTCTCTCTCTCTCTCTCTCTCTCTCTCTCTCTCTCTCTCTCTCTCTCTCTCTCTCTCTCTCTCTCTCTCTCTCTCTCTCTCTCTCTCTCTCTCTCTCTCTCTCTCTCTCTCTCTCTCTCTCTATATATATATATATATATATATATACACACACACACACACACACGTGTGTGTGTGTATCTGCGGTAGCAGGGAGTGTGCACTTATATTCAGACTTTCTGTCACTATTCAAGTGTCCTTGTCCCATTCTTCTGCCAGACTGTCTTCTCTTCTCAGCCCACTTCTTCACCAACTTTTCCCTCTGCTCTCCCAATCCCTTCATGTTATTGGTGCTGTCCACATCTGCAGAGTAAACAACTGACTGACTGATGTCACAGCATGTAGCCCTCCTGCCCCCCCGACACACACAAGGTTGAGGACTGCATTGTGTGCCGACTCCATGAACACAAAATACACACATTGCTAAGGACTGCTTTACCATTTACAGCAGCGCACGGCTCCAAATGTGGAGCACAGGGATGGTGGGAGAGAAAGCAGAATAGACATACGCAGAACTGTCATTTCAACAGCAGTGCAAAGTAATGCAGGGAAGAAGAAAGGGAGGAGTAAAAGAGCAACAGTGAGAGATAAGGCAGAGATCGTGATTGGCGCACATGGATGGATTCTTTACGCGTCTTTAGCCCTGTCAGTCTGCAAATATTTGTCAACATCCAATTTGATGCGTTTTCTACAAACATTTGGGACATAAACAGGGAAACTAAAAGCATCTTCATCTGTCAACATCACTCAAAGAATTTCATTAACTGATTTGAGGCTTCGCTCACCCAAACAGACTGCTCCAAGACCATGGGGGACGCCTGCGCTTTTAAGTCTGACATCAAAACAGAAAAGTGATCCATCGCCTAGTATCCCTCTCCATTTCTGTGTCACTCTCATTTACTAACAGGAGTGATAGTGGAATGTTTCCTGTCATGTAATCTGTAATCTATTCCTGACAGTGGTCCATTCTCCATATTGTCAAGTGACAGATGTTAAGTCATATCATCAAACCCACAGCTTGTGTTTCAGCGTCTGTCTGTTCTTTCAGATATCAGCCTCATTTGACTGTTTAAAGACAACTTCCAGTTGTATCTGAACTGTTTGAATTTGCAGCCGATTCGAACAGAACACTGGCTGTTTTATATTAAAAGTTTTCCACCAAGTTTCCTGAGCTTCCGTAGCACAGCTACAGAAAACAGGATTAGACAGCAGTCTGCACTAACTCCTTCATCAAACACCAAATGGGGGAAATATGTCGTAAAAATGGTGTTCATCCCACTGGATGTTGTTCAAAGTTTTGTAGACTTCAAACCACAATGAATTACTGCTGTTGTGAAGACTTTTTTTTTTTACTGTAATGTTTCCCTTTTTTCAATTTAGATGCGAATTACAGCATGTAGAGCCTGCACCATCTTTAAAAACCCACTTTACACTGAGCCATTAAACAAGTGCAAGATGTTGCACTTGTCCATTTTTTTGCTTACTGTGATAACTGTTTTGCTGCAATAGTCTTAGCTCACTTGCTACAGTCTGCAATCTTCAACCTGCAATTTTACCTAAAGATTGAAACAACAGGTTTCTACTCTGCTCTTGTTATAGTTCTAAAATTACACGCTTAATCCGGCAAACGTATCATACCCCAAAGTGCACCATGAAAGTTATCATTAATCCTAACAGCAGAGGAGAAATGGCAAACTTCCCTCCTTAGTTATTTTTTACAGTGGAATAGACTTTAGTTGTACTGTCTCTAAGGTACATTCAAATTGCAATTTATAGCAGCAGACCGGCAAATGTTTGGT
This sequence comes from Echeneis naucrates, assembly GCF_900963305.1. Taxonomy (NCBI): domain Eukaryota; kingdom Metazoa; phylum Chordata; class Actinopteri; order Carangiformes; family Echeneidae; genus Echeneis; species Echeneis naucrates. The sequence continues at coordinate 7,938,810 of NC_042533.1, forward strand.
GAAAGTGAGGTACACAACAGAAAGAGATTGAGTTACAAAGTTTGCTTTAACTCCTTTTGAGTGAGTAAAAGGGAGAACGCTCAGGCCAGAAAGTTCCAAAGACTTCATAATATAATAGAAATGCCAGTGCACATGAAGTTAGTGGTTTTCAGCACAAGGAATGCGATATGGAATATGCATGAGTCAAAGGGGAAAAATTCAAGCTTACAAATAGAAAAGATGAGCTCATGATAGTGACACAAAATGGACCCTTGACAGTTCCTGGACCACATGTCTACACTTCAGGAACAACCCACTCCACAGGTTTGGACACAGTAATGCAGTAACGCCACACATTCTATGACAGGAAAAACAACAATTCATACCAGTTTCCCTGGAGATCTGTATGAAGGCCTCCACGCCACTCTCGCCATAGTTGCCCTCTGAGGCGAGTGTAGACACGTAGTTCCACTCCATTGCTGTGACGATGTCCATCATGGCCTGAGCTTGATAGGAGTCTGGTGGAACCACACGGGAGAAGAAGTCGTAGCGAGTGTTGTCACTCAGCTCAGGAGCCGTGGAGGCATAGCTGATCTGTGGGATCTGGAGAAGAGGACAACTTGTCAGATTATGTGATTCAATGTTTGTGAGGTCAACTACTTTAAAACTTCATATTTCATATTATTAATTTACCTGAAGAACACATAACATCATACATGAGTCATGCTGTCCTCTCAGTTAAAATACATTTCCATGCGCATATTCTCTGCCGTGTAAGTACAGATAGCAAATAGCAAACAATTAGAAATTCATTCCCAGCAGTATGACAAATTATTTATCATTTTCCAGGATGTGTAGGGAAGCAGGCTGAGCCTGTTCGAGGGAATCTGAATGTAGGAATGTAGGATGAAAGCGGATACAAAAAGGCAAACTGGTGATGCAAAGGGTGATTCTTCAACACTGACGTCACAGCTGACGGATTAAGTGTAGAGAGCAAAAAGATGTGATGCAGGAAGACAATCCGTAAAAGGGACATCAAGGACATCAAGGACCTGACAGAAGGACAGACAGAAACAGCACAACAGGCAGTTGGGAGGCTGGGGACACAAACAGGTTGACAGAATGAGAGGAGACATAAGCACACGCACGCACGCACGCACACACACACACACACACACACACACACACACACACACGTACGAGTAGTGATAGGCAGCATAGCAGGCCAAAGGTGTTGGCCGACAGGCAGATTGATTCCCCCCACCACACAGAGAGGGGCAGCAAGGGAAGACCCTGTACTGCCACGCACGCACGCACGCACGCACGCACGCACGCACACACACACACACAAAGAGTGAAAGATCAAGATGCTAGCATTCATTGGAACTAAGACATACCTGCCAATCTGGACTAAAACATAACATTTGTCAGCTGCCTGTCTCCTCCACACAACCACACACAAATAAATGTTTGTGTATTTGCTGTGCTCAGCAAAATCCATTGGCACTGCATGAAGGGATTTAAGGCAGGCCGTCTTTGTGATTTCGCAATGTGTGTGTGTGACTGGAGCCTCTCTAAAGTCTATCATTCACTGTCTTTATTCCCTCTGAGCAACCTGTGAAGTCCCTGCCACCCTGCGTCTACACTTGTCTTTGCCATTTTAAAAGGTCAGGGATATATCCAGAGTTTTGCAGGTTTTTTTTCAATCATTCCTCTTCGGCTGCATTGAGGCGCTGCAGTAAGTGGGTATAAAATAGCCATGAATTTTACCTCTCACCTAGCATTCTCGCTTCAGGAACTTGCTTTCGAAAAATGCATTAGTCTTTCCTGGACCACAGCAATAACAAATAAAGCATTCTTAACCTGAATGATATTCATTCACCTCCTCCAGAAGAGGGTTTTGAAAGAGCAAAGAGCTAATATGTTTTACTTCCACAAAAGCGATCAATGCGTACATCTTATTTTTTTTTGCAGCTGAATATCGAATTTTCTATTCCATTCTTTTTTCTGGTACTTCTTTTTGTGAACTTTGTGCAAGTTTATGTTTGGGGCTCTTGAATACTGTTATTGGCCTCCTCTACTAGGGGTACACAACTGGAAACTTTCATTAACTTCGGGATATTTATGTATAATTCAAAGAGGATTGGGATGAAAAAACAAGAGGAAAAAAAAAAATCGTAAAATTATTTGTGTGCAGGCATTTGTGACTATGTATATACATTCCTATGTACCTGTATTGTAATGTGTGGTAGTGTGTGTGCCAGTATGTGACTTTTGCTGATTCACTTGTCCTTTTACTCTCCAGGTGCATTTAAGTAGGTGAATATCCATTTCTAAGAAATGAGTGAACTGCTGCAGGAGTTTGAGATATTTGTCTGTTTACAACAGGAATGGGAAAAGAAACCCTGTGACCTCAGCAAACGTGGGACTTCGATCTTTTGTTATTTCCCTCTAAAGCTGGGAAACTGAGGCATACACAGGCACAAACACAAACACTTGTGCACATTGCACACCCATTTATCAAATTTTCCAAATCATTACTGAGTAAGAGGAGGGAAAGCAGAAAGGAAATAATACTGAGGGTGAACAACATACAGAGTCTGTGACATGCAGCATTGTCTGCTGCAGGCACAGACCAAATAGTGTCTTCCACAACTTCACCTGTGTCTTCTAGAAATGAATAATCTTGCAGATATGCTTATAGTCACAAATCCAAAAATGCTCTCAGCATGTACATAAATCAGCACATAAATCTCAGATCGCATGTCTAATGCGCACTGGAAATCATTCATGTGCTGCGTGTTGAGAGTGAGATTCCAGTCTTTTTTTTTTTTTTTTTTTTTTTTAAGCAAGCAGAACTGCAGTTGTAGTTGGAGGCGGTAAATTAACAGCTTGGTTCACCCACATCACAGGGGAAGAAGATTATGCTTCCAATCCCCCTAATTCCATTTGCTCTAATGAATGTGTGTGTGTGATAAAGAAGGTAAAGAGTATGTGTGCGCACTGTTGAATGTGCTCTTTCAATTTAGTACTCTCTCATTCTCACATGCACACAATATTGTTTGGGTTATGTACCATTTCAGTGTCGTGAGACACAATCATCTGGCATGACTCCACTGATGTCAGTTGCATGGTGTCATATCAGCTAGTCAACCATATCTGTCCAGGCTGAAATAGCTGAAAACAAAATCTACTATATGTGGATTGTCAGGAAATTTCATACAGATGTTCATGATCTCCAGAGGATATATACAAATGACTATGAGATGCTTCTTACATCAAAAACATATTGATATCTGTAGGTTTTAGTGAAACTATTCAAACAACTATTGCATAGAATTTGCATAGAAGCATCTGCCAACCACACAACCCAAGATTGTCAGAGTTCTGAAATACAGATCCAGGAGAGCATTTCAATGTCTCTCACTAATCAAGACATGGTGGATCACAGTGCTTTTTCACGGCTCTATGGATTACCCGAAATCTGTCATGTATGAGGAGTTAAAGACTTGCAGCTCGTCATTCGTCCTCTTGCAGGCACCGTACTCAGCAGACCTGGAGCGCCTGCAAAGCAACACTTAGTCCCTGCACCTCTCCACTAAACCTCATTAGAAGCCTAAACTCACACTCCAGAACAAACATTAATCTGCTTCAAGTTGTGTGGCTGCAGTTGTAACGGCAATGATATTAAGTCTCAGTTCTTTTGCATAAGTAAAGAATCTATCACAATGAAAGCGGCAGACCTCCATCGGCTACGAAAATAACAGAGATTAATTCCTAATTGAACTGTACTCCCCTCCCAGCAAATAATATTGAAAAGCATAAACTAATGTGTTCTCCTTCTTTGACAGCAATCAATGCACACCGGTAGGTTGATGTCTTTTTTTTCCTCCACTCTGAGTCTCATTTTTAACTGAAAATAAAGAACATTCTTAATAGCCACTCATGTATGTCCTGATTGAACTCTGGAACTCCGAGTGCAACTAATAAAAGTTTATATTCTCCACTGGCTGTCACCTATATGTAGCCAGGTCTGCCTCCGTTATTGCTCAATGACTTTGGCACTAGTGGGGAACAGCTTCATCCTTCACTATAGATCGATGTTGAATCCCACTAGAGAGCAGAACAGATAACTAATAGCTGGATTTAGACCTTAACAGATCTAATGATCCAGCCCACTGCCACCCCCCCCAACCCCGCCGCTGTGACTTTCCAGCAGAGGATCAAAAAAGAAGAAGAAAAGAAATTCACTCAAATAGATTCATTTCAGTCCATAGTTTCAGAACTCATTATTCCAGAGGAAGCTCAAAGAACATATTTTAAGATGGATAAGCTTAAATTAATAGTGTATTGGAAATGTACCTAGTGAAACTCCTGCCATGTTATATCAGAGACCTATGCTCTCCTCTCAAGCCAAAGAAAGTTATGGATGACTTATTAGCAACCTTTCCAGATGCCAAGTGGAAGATGGAAGGGAAATCATAGATAATACGCCAGAAAGTCTACCGAAAATCTCCAGCTATTTTGGAAATTGTTACAGTTACAACAACCAGACATCTGGTTTCAGTTTCTTTAATGCAAATCACTGATTTGTCATGTGAAGGTTTGGCGGGTTCCTAATTTTGATCTGAACTGGCCCTTAAAGCATAGCTTGAGGCTTATCTGAGCAGCTGATTATGTGTTAATAACTTTTGGCAGGGTGTGTAAAACAAAGTTATGCATCTGATATAAAGCAGTGCGAGTTTATGATACATACATTGTGTGTGCGCTGTCCGTGCGTGTATGTTGGGTGGTAATGGAGCTGTCGGGGGCCAGAATCTCTGCATTAAGTTGATAGATGGCAGTGGTCTGAAGCTAATTAACACCACTGCATTGCTCACATACACAACCTGTTTGTCACACGAACACAGTGTCGGAGGAGGGATTGGGTATGTTGCACATGCAGGCACGCACGCACAGACACAGAGTTACAGCACCACCCTCAGTCATTGGTCAGTGATGGTGATTAAATTAATAAAACACATAAAACATGTCCACACATGTGAGCCCACACACACACTGAAATCATTAAATACGCCTGCCTGTTTAACTTCCTAAAGCTTTCCACATTTTCTATATTTTCAAGACATTTATATGTTAAATATCCAAAAATCTTTTTGCCAGATCAAGCTGGAACATTTTCGACTTTGCTTTTAGAGCATAGAAAGTGAAAGAAGGAAGGAACACATACTGTAAATTGATCTGGCTGTCTGAAGCCCCGATTTTGAGCCTAGAGAGTTGTTTACTTGCTGAAAATTTGACTCGGCCTTCTAACAGCCAGCCGTGGTCTGTGTCTAATGAGGAGAGGACTGGCACAGTGGGACCCTACCAAGTTAATTTACCAGGATGAAGACTACTGGGGCTGAGAGTTTGGTGTCTCTCGCTCTGTTTAAAGCCATCAACTCTGTCTGAGGCCATCTGTCTCTCTTTGCCTCGCCCTGTCTGGCCCTTTGCCACTGTGTCTTTCTAACTTTCCTCTTTCTGATTTATCTCTGTTGTTTTGTTTTTTTTCTTCTTCTTCGAAATATCTACCAATCCAACAACTGCACAACCTTTTCATTACAATTTCACAGATTTGGAATAATAAACAGTATTTCTTTTTTCCTGAAACTTGCAAACCAAAATCATTTCATATCAGCAGTGTTTAAAGGTTGGATGTAATAATAAGTTTAAAAAAATAACCGTTTCTGAATATTTAGATGTTTTCACCTTTTACACTGAAACTGGAGTTGAAAGTTGTTCTGGGGGGGAAAAAAAAGACATCTGTACTCCAAGCATACCAATAATATGATGATCAAAGGCTTGCAAATTAGAACAAAGCCAAAGGGATATGATGGCACAGAGATAAAAAGGGGAAAAAACTGTTACCTCATTCTGTCTTAGATCACCGTTACTCTCTGGATGAGAGATGCTACTTTAATTGCTGCTAAACAGTGATATTCTCTCGACTGTATCGGTTTTACCCCATGCACACTCCCTACATCACAGGGAGTTCTGAATAGAATAGCAGCCTGTAATTTGTTTGTTGACAAGCACACAAAAACAGGTAGACGAGATGAAAGAAAGGCAGTGAGGGGAAGTAGGTAAAAGGCAAACTCTTCAATAGAGCTCAGGCAATGTGAAAAAGAGGCTGAGAGAGAAGAGAAACAACTGAGAATATGAGGGTGGGAGGGCAATGAGCAAGAGGCAGGGTGAAAGGAGGGATGACAGAAGAACATTTAATAACAGCAAAGAAAGTGAAGAGAAGTGGGGGAAGAGGGGAGGATGAGAGATGAACGATGAGAAGGAATGTTCAGCAGAAAGCATAAAGTACTAAAATAGAGACAAGGGAAGAAATAAAGAGCACAGATAAGAGATGATACTTGCAAAACAGAGGGGGGCAGATGAGAGGGATGGAAGGATAAATGAAGAAAACTGAGATGCTTGATCGAAAAACAACACATGGAGAAAAGAAACACAGTGGAGATTCCTACAAAAAAGCACATTAGGATAACTGAGTAGAGCAGAAAATAGCAAACAAAAAATTTTTTGAAAATGGTAAAAGGTTAAGAAAAGAGTGAGGTGAGAAGAAAATGAAAAGCAAAAGGAGAGAGAGAGGGACTATTATGCAGAATGCTAATGAACAAGACAGAAGTGACAAGATTGATGTAGGCAAATGCAGAAAGAAAAAAAGAAAAGAATTGAAAAAAGAAGATAAAATGACAGAGCAAGAAAAGCAGACACAGATTCTGTTTTAAAATGCATTCCAGGCCTCCATATAACCCCTGCATTCCCACTTTTGTTTCTCTACACGTCAATAAATCACCGAAATTGGACTGCCGTAAGAGATCTTGGTGGCATCATCAAGTCAATAGATGCATGTACCTGAACATGTGTCACACAACTCTACACCTATTATATATGGGAAGGCATTTCAATAGACATTGAGTTTATTTGGAGGTTCCAAATTGAAGCGAGGTACTGAGTGAACTTTTGAATTAATGGCCCGGTGAGTCATTCATTTCCTGGATCTTTTCAGCAGCACTATCGAGGCTGTAGCAGGGAAGGTGTTTCTCTGCTGAAGCCATGTAAACTCACTCATTTTGTGACAGAAAGCCTGTGGCTTTGAAGGAGTGCTGTACCAAGTCAACATGAAACAATATTTAGAAGCAAAAGCGTTCAGTTAGCAGTAATGTTAACGGTAGCACCTTCATGAGCCCACTCTGAATGCTAACATGCTCATCATGACCATGTTAAAAAACAGGTATGCTGTTCACCACACTCACCTTCTTTGACTAGCCCACAAGCAAGTAGACATTTAACAGAACATTTGAAGCTGGAGAATTAAAAAAAATAAAATAAAATAAATATATATCAAATGTTCATGTCTCAGGAGCAAATGTTGTAATTAACACCAGAAAAGGTTTTAATTAACATTAGACTGTTTGTTTCAGAGACTCATAAATATATCAAAAATAAATTGACCACAGAATAACAATTACTTGCATTTGGTGGATGTGTGACAGGGACTTGGGTTAAAGGAGGCGTGGACAGGGACAATTTGTTAAGTTATTCCTGTCAGTTCCATGTTGGCTTTGTTTTCATGATAAAAATCCAAGTTTTTGGGGTTTTTTTTTTTCATTTTGAAAGGGGATACTTAAGATAATAGAAAATGTATAATCCAAACAAATAATTCAGTCTTAAACACATTTTACACATTTTTAAAGGGCCAATCCAATCCCTGTACAAGCAGGAGGACGTCAGACTATCTATGATAAAAGTGTTAAAGAGGGAACATGGAAGTGGAAAACGCAGGACAGAACCTAAAGTTGAACCTTTAAACCCTCCACCACCCCCAAGGGAAAACTTGTTCAGGGTGACAATGAATTAACTGCAGTGACACAGAAAGCTGTGGTGGCGAGGCAGGAGCTGTAATATCAATGTACCCCACTGCCTGAGTCAATTTGAATTTCAAGAACATCATTAAAGGCTCCACTCAGATCCAAAAGATCTACAATAGATATGAATCTGCACCTGCCGTTGTCCAAAGGCCATAAGTTTGGATGGAGGACAGATTTTGACAGGTGACGTGTATAAAAATCAACGGGCATTGAGAAGGTTCATACGGGTACACAGCTTTAATATCATGCCAGTGCACAATTTCAGGATGAATTAAATATATGAACAGACATAGATGGGTTTCCTGTTTTGTGTGTGCACAATGTTCTACACTTAAATATTTAAAGAGTTCTACGCATTCGGCCCCTGGAGGCCATGCACAGACCTGAAGCTACAGCCTTTATTATAACTATGTCAATGCGTTATCACTTTCTTTCTCTCACAAACACATACACACACACACACACACCTCCCCATGCATCACATATTTTAGAATCTACCCAACTTTATCACAAAACAAACCACTGACCGTCCTCGCCTGCTTTAAAATTACCTGAATGGCACAAGTGATAATACACAGCAACACAGAAGTAAGCATGTCACTTACATGGACAAAAAAGGATACATACACACACAAACAGAACTTCAATTTTTCCTTTACTCATAACGAATGTATTGCATGTGAACACTTTCGCAAGTAAAGCTGCCCTGATTGCGTTGATTTTGAGAGCACAATCTCTAGACAAGTTGAAGCCTTCCCGACCATTGTTTAATTACTTTCTCATTGGAAATTCCAGACAGAAACATTAAGAAAAAACTATTACAAAAACATGCCAAAACTTCCCACGAGCCAAAAAAGCCTTTTGGCTTGTGGGAAGTTTGGTCCTGCAAACTGACATCAACAGAGGGACAAATACCTGAAGCAGGTAGATTAATACTTGCATTATTTGACAGTTAATATGAGAGTACATTTTCAGTGATACAATAGTTCAGTGGTTCATTAACTGTAGTTACACAGGAGGGCTGTCTGATAATCTCTTCTGCAGCAGACATTTTCACTAAAAATTATAACCATTACTTTTACAGCAATAGATACAATCTTGATGATAAATTCTTTGATGCCTATTCATCTGCCACCATCTCTTCTGCTCAAAATGTTCTCTTCTACTTAACACACAAAGGCCAAAATATGAGTAAGGCCTTACTGTCATCACCACTATTTCTTCTTCTGTTTTTCTTTTTTCATAAAGTCTCACAATTATTTCCCTGCTTGTATGTATTAGTTAAATAATATCCTCTGTCACGGCACATAAAATTTCACTCACTGAAGTGAGGCAGTCATCAAACACACACACACACACACACACACCAGAAAGGCATCAGACTACTTGATCCAAGCCAGCCACCTGTAGCTTCTTCTCTGCTTTGTCTCTATCTGCAGTGATACAACAGTGCTATCCAATAGTGCTTTGTTGTGAGTTTTGTACTCAACAGTGCACGTGCGTGTCAACATGAGAACCTGACACCCGTCAGCATTCATGCTCAGTGTTCCTGTCTGGATTTCCTGTTTCCCTGCAAATGTCTCAAACCCACACAAAGTCAAACTTGCATACATTTCAGTCTTTTTAAATTCTCTAATATAGCAAAAGAACAAAAACATATTTGGAGAAAAAAAATACAGTATACACACCTGCCGGTGTAGTAAAACTATGAGTTTCAAACTGGTATTCTCCATTAGGTATATATTCCCATTGTTACGCTTGCAAATGAGCCTCATACATCATGCAATATTCAAGTAGACCTGCACGGAAGACATTTCAAATCTGTTTAATGAGAAACAACTTAGCAGCAAATTAGAGGCTAGAAAGCCTTTAAAAACCACTTGAGCATGCATGTTCTAGTTATGTAATAACTTTTAGTTAAATGATTGGTATGAGGTCAAATATTTGAGACAACACAAAGATGACAAATTTCTCCAGGGCGTGAGTACGCATGTGTGAGTGTGTACTTATGTGTGGAGGCCAACAGTCCTCAGTGATATTCAATTTCCATGAAGTGTATGAATGTGTTTATTTTTCCATGTGTTTGTTACTCCTTGAATGGGCCTATCATCAGCTCAGCAAGGAGCCACTTTGAACTGATCATGTTTTTGCATTTACGTGATGCATTAGCATTAAATGTATGTCTGAGAGCAGGATTGAAATCATTCATCATCTTTGCTGTTTTCATAAACGCACCATTGGTACTTTCTGTGGGATCACAGATCCTATGCACTACATAAGCACACGCCATTACTATAAAATGGAAATAAACAGTTATTAATCCATAAAAAGCATCGGTGCATTTTTAATCACACTTATTGTGCACTACATGCATTAAGAAAAGATCCTAAAAAAAACAAAAAAAACAAACAAACAAAAACAAAAAAAAAACAAAAAAAAAAACTATGGAGTAATGCATAAACAGGTAGCTACAAGAACTGATCTCAGAAATTAGCAGAGGATTGAGTCAATAGGTCTCTGACATCACTTCAGCTTGTAGGGATATTGAGTTATTTATTTTTTATGCTGATGACGTGTTTTCTTTCACGTGACTGCCAAAAATTTTAATGACATTGTTGTGAACATGGGCTTGGGTCAGTGTGTGCACTTAGTAAGTTGTTTTTTTTTTTGTTTTGTTTTTTTTTGTCTCTACTAGAAGACAATTAACAGCAAGATTTATCTGCTGACAGTGTGGTGTTGTTTCATTGTTGGAGACCGGGCTTCTGTTTGTGTCTCTTGTATGCCTGTAGAGAGAGTGATAAAATGGCGAATGTTTTGAAGCAGTGAGGGGCAAATAACAGCTTGGTGGTGAAAACTGGCCAGATTAATGAGAAGATCTGGTATATTTTAACAATGTGGGACTGATAGAACTACACTGAGTTATATTGGAACCCAAGTATAACATTTAGCTATTTAACTAAAACAGAGCCATGGATATAAATGATATAAATATAAGTTGTGCATTGTCTGATCTATGTCAGCCACGGGCTGCTCCTCCTGTTTCATAAAACCACCTCTGCTTCAGCACTGATCAGATTATACTCCTGAATGTTTACTGTGCTGCTGTTTGAAGTAATTCTAATTTTGAGGCTCAAACAGCTGGCTGCCACAGCAGTCGTCATGTCTTCACCAGGCAGGAAATTTATTTTGACATTTCAACAATTGTCTGAGTTAAGACAACAGTGCAGCAGATGGTGAGACAGCATAATCATCTATTTCTTGTGCTCCCAACCATCACTAAATGGCAATTCATGCACACCCACCAACAGGTTAACACAGTCAAATGGAAAGTGACTAGTTCAAACAGAAACAAGTGTGCTGTTGATATAGAAAGTGGCTGAATTCAAATGACAGAAAAGTGACTGTAAGGGATTGGAGAGTAATTACAGGAGAGCATGAAGTGAGTTTGGTCAAATAAGCCATTTTCATTAAGATTAGGGGGGGTTTACAATATTGAGTCAGTTCCGCTGTGCTGTGTACACACATTTCTTGGCTATGAAGTGGTTTTAATCAAATCAAAGCTGAAGTTCCATAGCAGGTGCTCCCACAAAAAAAATTCAGACAAATTATCATAAACTGAGAGCAGCTAGCAAGTCTGCTCTAAAGCAACTTAACCGCTCAGGATCAGGAAGTCACTCAGTTCAGACGCAGGAGGTAATTGTACACAAATCCAAGTAACAGTTCACAGAGTAATAGGTGTACCTGCTGAAAGGCAGATGCAGCATGGTAAGTTTAGTAAGCAACCTGCTTGTTGCCATTAAAGATCAAGTTTTACGAAAATGGGACAGAATATTGCTCCATTTTCAAGTTTCCCCATCACCAACTTCCCTCCATTAACAGGAAGCTCGATTCCGTTCTCTCAGCCTGGGCAAAACGGAGGCAAGAGCGATGGAGGGCCCGCTTGTTATCTGTACCAAATGGTCTAGAGTGAAACGATACCATTTTTATTTTTAGGAGAAGAACGTGCTCTCGCTCTCACATGCACAAACCCACAGAGATGAAGCAATTCCTTCTCCCAATACCCCCCACTGTCTTCCAATCCACCTCACCCAATACACATAAGACATGCTGCCCCACAAGTCTTCACATGTACAACACATTTGCTTTTCACATTCACAAAGACACAACTACAAAGTTTCTCTTGGTTCCTTCATTGATTATTGTTGTTTTGTTTTTTTTATGATATGACAGTTACTGCACTTCAACTGGTCTGACCCATTCCATTTTTTGAAACTTTGTAAAGGCTGTCTAATTTTGTCCAATAAGATTCACAAGACAGTGCTCATCTAATATTTACAGCCTTGTTGCTATGGTCGTCCAAATTATGGAGGTTCATTCTATTTGTTTAATTGTCCGGTGATTTGTCAAACCTAGGAGTCCATTCTTTTCACTATATTGTTATGGGACATCGAGTTTCAATAGCATCTGTATATTAAGGAATCAGACTCCAACTGATGAAAATCACTGCATCCTCTGGCAGTTGTTTTCGGTTGTTATGACTTTAACAAACTATACTGCTACACAAAATGTGACTCATCGATTGCTGCATTAGCATGCATGTGACGTACTGGAATGACTCAATGAATATTAATTCTCATAGTTTAGCTTAGTGTCCGAATGTGTGCTTGTGTAGGATGGCTGTATTTTATACATGCTTATATCAATTGGACGGTGTGCAAGTGTGTTGGTGTTACTGCCTATGACAGCATTCGAATGCAGCTAGTCAGCCTTTACACTATTAACATGTCCGGCTGAGTAGCAGGCAGCAGTGTGCACAGACTTAATGAACTAATGCAGCATTGGTTAATACAAAGAATAACTGCTGAAATCACATACTCTCAGAAGTCTATTAATATAATGAGATGGGTGGGAGGATGGATGGAGAAGAGAAGGAAGGGAGGGGAAGAATAAAGAGAGAAGGAGAAATATAATGAGCCAGAGGAATGGAGGGACAGTGTTGATATAATCTATGAGTGGGAGTAGACATGGACAAGAGAAGGAGAGGGAAAGAGGCAAAATGAAAAGGAGGGATGATCTAAGTGAGGAAGTGATGGAGAGAATCTGAGGGAGGACAAATGGTTGGACATGTCATACTGAGGTAAGAGCAAAATTGCCTCTGCACATTACCAGAGAAAGAAAAAAGGGGGATGAATGGGACAGAAAAATGTGAGAATCTCAATTTCTAAATGGTATCATAAAAGACAGATACATACAATTTTGGTGTCAAGGTTGAGGAAAACATGATCCCCAAGAGGCCGTTTGTTATGCTACCAACAGCAAATAAAAACAGGAGCAGTATTCGTTCAAGGAAATTGTCACATGATGCTACTAAGGAAGCCAATAGTAGCTGGGACAAGTGAGATTTTTAGTCCTATGTAGAGCATATCTGTGGCTCTGTGGGGAGGGGGTGGACCAAGTTAGTATAAGACTCACAATAGGAGGGCATGCTCTTCAAGATGTTGAAGATTTGACAGTAAATCAAAAATTTTGTAAAACCATAAAGCCTGGAAGTTGTTGGGGGGGTTGTTTGGCAAGCATACGCTTCAGTAAATAAAATATTCGAATTCCAAAAAAAAAAAAAAAGCCAGACAGTACCTCATTAGTTACTGATCCACAGACTCAGTATGAGCAGAAAGGGTCTCATTAATAATGAAACCATGCAAATGTTTCTTGAAAAAATACCACCATTGCAAATCATCCCAACGCTGTGTAAGAATGACGTGAGATGTGACACGTCAGTTTAGCTGATTTCTGATTAAAAGCTACATCAGAAGGGAACTGGAGAAATAGACTTTTGGGGAGTCGACAGTGTGACCAACTCTTTGTTCGGGGCTTTTCCCGAGCCTTACTGCTCAGCACCGAGCCAGATTCATTCCTCAAAAGCTCAATTATCAGAAATCTGCTTCCAGCCAACCATCAGCTGAACCCTTGTATTGAGTCTAGCAGCTTCCTTTTATCAATACTTGTGTTTTTTTAAGATTTCTAGCTGTGGTTTCGTGGGCTTTTAAAGTACTCCCTACAGACAGTGTATAGTTTCTTACGATAGTTTCATCCTGATATTCCTCCTCTTATGTGCACTTTTCCTTACATGTCTTTGTACATTTTATCAACCTACTACACTTTTATGCTCCTTATGACAGTGTTGAATTAAGAAATCCCTAAAGGTCCCTGATAGGAAAACAGTCTCAGACCCTTAGACCCTACTAGATTTCTCATCTAGCTTTAACAGGAGAGGAAAAATAAATAAATAAATAAAATAAATAAATAAAGGATAAATTCCGCTTTTCTTTCCCTTATTTTTTCCCTCTGTTCACAACTTCTCTTTGATTTTTATTCTTTACACATTTTTCCTCTCATCTGTCTTTGAAAAATGTCACGCAATAAATGAAGGTCAAGTCATTTGTGCTGCCACCAACAAGTGTCTCATTAATAATCTCTGACATTTTCATTTATGGTGCATACATACTAGTTTTGTTGAGTAGATTACAACATTGATTTAACAGGTACCTAGTTCACTGAAGCTGTTACATTTGCTCTCTTCAACGCAAACTTCCTTTACACAAAGTAGCATGTTTTATTCCTGCAACAGGAATGGAAACTTGTTTGGTACAAAGAAAAATGGTGTCAAGAGCAATATAACATTATCATGGTGCTTAACTAAGTGTAGAAGCATAAGCAGTTGATAAATACCACATTTTGCCAATTAAAATTAATATAAACAGCTTTTGAAACAAAACACTGACTTGAAAATGACACTTTCCCACATTTAATTTCTCATCTGTCCCGCAGCGATCAAAGGTGCACGTTCTCCACCACTGCCTCTGTATCATCCCCAGACCACATTGTGCTCCTATCACATTTGCACCCACTGAGTCCTCTCTTCACTTATTTACACTTCCCTCTGAACACCCTCCTTGGTTTCCTGTTATGTCTCTCCTCAAAGCTCTTTTTCCGTTCGATGCAGAAAGAAGGCCATGGACCTTTGTTAGGGCAAAACTTATTTAATTCAAAAAATAATTCAATGTTTTGGTTGACATTTTCTTTTACAAGACAACTTGCAGACACAACACAAAAGTTGGTCATCGACAAAAATGCAAATTTTTCTCTTGCATTTCACGCCTTTCCATTTTCCCCCTTGTCATTCTCAACCTATTTCCCTAATTCACATCTCCTTTAACAGTCTCTTGTGCTCTTCCCACATTTTTGTTGCTCTGCCATCACACATCTCTACCTCTCTTTCCACATCACCCGTATTCCTCATTCAAGTTTAATTTGTGCTCTGTTTACATCCATTTATGAGCCATTAACTTCAAAGTGAAATCTTGTCTTTCTGTCATTTAGACGCAAGCATATAGATGATGCAACTTTTTGAGTCGAGCGTAAACTGTCAGATTCATGTCACTTGTCAACACTTGTCTTAACTGACGTGAAAACCCTATTTGGCAGACACTGAAAGCTAACAACAATGACAACAATCATGTAAAGTTCTAATGGTCAACGTGCATAGTTACCTTACTGACCTCCCAACACTTAGAGAGGCAGAAATTTGCTAGATCACAGAGAGGAAACCTCACAAAGAGGTTTCATATCTGTCAACCCCACACAGGGTTAGCGGGTTAGGGTTAACCCTAACCCTCAACTATAACAGGTTAAAGTTTTAATTTGTGGGAAAAAAAAAAAAAAAAAAAAACTTGTAAACATTTATTACCTTTCCGACAGCAGGCATGAGTTAAACCTGGTTCTGTGATTTCTGAATGCAAATTACAGTTGGGTTTAGGAAAACCAGTGTGCCTCTATCTGCCTCACCTGCTCAGCCTCCAAATTGTAAGCTGACATAATTTCACATCTCGCTCTCTTAATGATGACAGTAATGAAGGTTGATGTAACTGCTGTCTCACATTCACGCATGGTTATATATTCTGTGGTTATATTTTCCCATGTCCTGCATGCAGAACATATAATTGGTGTTTTAATTTATAAATGTAATCTGAGGAATCAAGGCTGGCTATTCCAATTGGCTCAGTCTTGTCTAAATTACCAATAAAATTTCTCTAATAGAGTCAGAGTCAGTTGAGATAGAGCGAAGTGCAGTCACAAGGTTTGAATTTAATTTGGTGTCATATCTAGTGTCAGGAGGGAAATCTTGATTACTGTATGTATCTCATAACAGAGATGAAGAAATTATCAGACTTTTGTTGTGACTCTGATAAAACCGAGACTCTCAACAAAGAAGTATACCTTGTAACATTGTCAGCAGAAAGATATTGATGAAATAAACAAAACACACTTGTCTCCTAAAGCCTCCTATATCCCTCCTCTTCTCTCTCATGCTACCCTGGGAATGATGACATATTTTTTCTGTTGTTTCCAGCTGTCTGTCTCAGGCTATCTGTCAGTCTCTCTCTGAAAGGGGCAGTAATATGATTTCTCCATCAGACACTACACTTTCAAACTGACTACAAGTTTTGTCTATCTCATCCTTTCCCTTTGTATGGAGGATAACAATAACAATTTTAGTCCAGGACACCAAAGCCTTCCTACTGGCCTCCCTGTCTGTTTTTATGTCCATTAGTCATGGGACCCATTAAAACAGCGTTGCAATTGTGTTTCACAGGATAATCAAAATGCTATTTGTCATTTTGACAACGAGGAGCTAATTGCTGCACTTTAACACAGTAACTTACATAACCGAATAATTGTCAACAGCACAGGCATCAGCATTCATTTAGAGGAAGCAGCTGCTTTGCTGACTACACAAGCCTGAGAAGAACATCCTTAGGAAGCCCAAAGTGGCCAGCCTGAGACTGATTGCAAGGTGGAACTGAGCAGCCAATCACGGGCCAGAGATACTCTGCAGGTCGTCGATCAGCACACAGCTGGCTGTATCATACATCTGGTGTGATAACTTTTCTGAATGCTGCCTCTTCTCTCTATTGGACTGTCTGTATCTCCAGAAAGATAATCTATAGTCAAGCCAAGGTCTTCAGTGAACTTCATCATCATCGGATTTGTAATGCCAACACAATTGCCAACACATATCTTCAGTGTTGAAACAATCTTAGCTCTTATCACCAAAAGCAGGAGTTTGATATACACTTTTTGTCCTTCTTAAAATGAGTTACTTAAGCAGATCAATAGCACTTTGCTATCTGCCCATTTAATAGCGACGGTACAGAAGATTGCCATGTTTACAACTTGTAAGGTTTTATTCCTCTGAAATAAATGGTCTCAGTTTTCTTGTGCTGGTACTTCTCATTGGTAGTCAAAGTATTTCCAAAAATCAAGGGTTGGGTTTGTGAAGTTAAAATTTTTTTTACAGTTTTTTTTTTTTTGTTTGTTTGTTTTTTTGTTTTTGTCTGATATAGCAGTAGACCTATTCAATTTGTTATTTTTTAATTATATTGACTCCAATATGAACATGGCATGGAACCGAAAAAGAGGTAAAAAAAGAGTTGGCCTCTGCTCAAAGGAAAAACAATCTAAACAACTGAGTTTACTTACTGAAGCTCTCATATAAAAATCGATTTTAAAAAAAAGACAATCTAAAACTTTATAAGGAACCAAGAGTTACGCTGAGGGGTTGCAAGGAAACCAGCTATGTTAAACAACACAAAGCTGCATTTACAAAACAGATGATAACTGAGCAGCAGTTTTGAAAGTGTGATTCGCTCCTGCCTGGTGTGGCATCTCAGGGGACTAAAGAACTGTAAACATCTGGTTGGTCAACGTCTATGCATGTGGCCAAATGGATACATTTTTAGTACCTCCAGTGAGAAAGGCAGAGCCGTGGGTGAAAAAACCCCAACCGCTCACCAAGTGCATTAAACATGCAGCTAGGCATCTGTCACCTCCAAACAGGATCAAATGTTACTATATAGGTGTGCACACAACGCACATAGACTCACATACTCCCTGGAGGGAGGCTCACTTTACCATAATTTGCAAACCCAGATTTAGAGCATTTCTCCCATGACATTGAACTCTTAATGAGCCAAACACATGAATAAAGGATAGTATTCTGATATAGTCACTCATATCACAGAAACTGACAGAACAGCAGAACAAACCTGGGGTGGACAGTTTGTGCCTTCTCTCTCCTTGTCCACATGTCAGTGTACCTACCAATCTATAGGCACGTTTTCATCTCTGATTTTCTTCTCTTTCTACATGCCAGCCCATCTGTTTGCCTGTGTCTCTGCTTGTCAGCATGTGAAAGAAGCTGATATCACACATTATCCTGTGAAACAGCAATTTTCCTCTTGACAGTTATTGGAAAAACACCCAAGTAGTTGAAAGGAGATACACAACTGTGACCCTCTCCCAATGACATGGACTCAAGAGAAAGAAAACAAATGGAGGAAAAAAAGGCAATATGCAGGATCGCACCACTGTTCCAAGTCACTGATGTGACTTGAACAGTGGTGTCCTTGTGCCTTTTGCGTTCCTATTGTTTAGATCTGGCTGTGTTTAGGATTTTTGTATTCCCTTCCTCTTACTGAATGTATTAAAAGATCAGAAGAAAGACAGCATCTGTGTGTGTGTCGGGGCTTTGAAACTTCCTTCCCTGGTGCCGTATCCCCAAACATACACACAGGCAAACAAAACGTGTGTACAAATGCACAGGTCTGGGGACATGTATGGCAAAGGTTCTGCAGCTACACACTGTATAGATCCAAACACATGCAAACATATCTATCTGCATCCAAACCTATATAAATACAGCTGAAGTTGAAGAGGAAAGCAGTAGTAGAGGCAGGTGGACATAATTTCTG
Source organism: Echeneis naucrates (assembly GCF_900963305.1). Classification (NCBI taxonomy): domain Eukaryota; kingdom Metazoa; phylum Chordata; class Actinopteri; order Carangiformes; family Echeneidae; genus Echeneis; species Echeneis naucrates. The sequence goes on from NC_042533.1 coordinate 7,957,519, forward strand.
TCTCCTCTTTCCGTCTTTCAAACATAAGAGCTGATTATCCCCTCAATTCAAGTTAGTTTTCTCTCTTTTCAGAATTTGGTTTTGATGAATGTGTCTTTTTCATCTTTCCTGGTGCTACCCTCTGTCTCTCACTCAGTCCCACTGTCTCTCTCCACTTCTATCGTCCCAACAAACCATTAACCGGCCACTGCCAGTGTCACCAATGATCACTTACTTTTCTTCCCAGTACAAAAGGAATTAGGAGCAGTCAAATGTAATCTTAACCACTTTAATCGCCAAGTAACAAGATACAAAGTTTAAGTAAACAAAGACTATGATATAATATGATAGATACTGTAAATCTCTAGTATTGAAGGTAAAGTGAGTATGGCACCAACGTGATTGGGAGAGCACTGAGAAGGGATAGAGGTTGATTGGGACTGTCATAAAAAGATATAGCAGAAAAGGGGACGTGAGAAATGGGAAGTGTAAGAGGTAGAGATGTATAATTTATCCCCTCACCATTTCATTAAAAATATATATGGGCATTAGAGCAGGGAGAGATCATCCTGACTTTGGCACAATGGATCTACTGAGAGCTCTCCAAACTCACGTGTACACACAGACGCACCAATGCATGCAAGTGCTGTCAGGAGGGGGGGGGGGGGGCGCGCACACACACACACACACACACACACACACACTTTTCCTTGGCAGGGGAATCAACTATTACAGTGTCTGTTGGTCATTACGCCTTATTCCCCAAGTGATGGATGTAACACTTTGTGGCGCTGCAAAATGTGTTTTGGAAATGTGTTTGGAATTGCTTTGTGGCACTGCTGAATGCTTTTGGAATGAGATCATAACAGGCTGAGAGCCACTGTAATACCATTGTGGAGCAAGTGGCAAGGCGCCCCTTCAGTGTAAGTGATTGATTGGTGGGTGTGTGTGTGTCAGTAAACATGTGTGCATGTGCTGTTTAAGGTGCTTTTTTTTGACAGCTGTGTAGAGACATAATATGGAGAAATGATGATTAAGCATGTGTTTTTATGTGTTTGTCAGACTCACATATGTATTTACGTATGTCACTAACAATTTAGTGTGTTTTCCAGCGCTGACAAGTGCAATTTTGCAGTAAGCAGGAGTGTTAGATGGTTTGTCACCTGCGTTACGCTGTCAGCTTGAAAACCTGCATCTGAGAACAATCTGATTTCCTCAGTGTCAGAAGGCAGAGATTTAATTTTCTTTCTAGGTTATAGCTGTTATACAGTAAAAGACTATTTGGTCTTGGGACATCCTGAGAAGCTCAGCATTAGGACACTTGGTGGTGCCACTCTGGACGTGTGCGTTTTACGGATTCACTTCTAATACACCCATGATCAGCATGCATCTGAGGGATCTGAGCAGAACAGATAACATCAAACATTTAGATATTTACAACTGAACACTCTCATTCTGGCCCTGAGCAATTCTGTCGTGTACAAACCGAAAAACGCCAAATGGAGGAGCACAACAAAGTATCCACACATCGCCAATGTTTTTATTGGCCACACTTGATAGTGACTTTCTGCATTCAGCTGGACGATGTGTATGACAGCCTATAACTCATTGCTTCTCAATTATTTTCTATTACACCCCCTACCGTGACTATAAATAGTATCATTTGTCTATAAATTTGTTATAAGTACACCTCTGCATAACATTGTATTCTTATCATTAAAGAAAACAAAAAAAGAAAAAAGAAAGGAATATAGATCACACTTTTTTCTAGTACGGCAAAAAAGGCATGTTCCGCGGGGTAACACACGCCCCCCCTGGCATCGCACCACGCCCCACTATTTGAGAAGCACTGCTATAACTGAAGTACACACACACTAAAGGCAGAAATAGTAGAATGGCTGTAAGTCCTGCCCAAACACCCCAGGGCCATCCAGGACTAATCAATGGATGTCGGGCTGGTTGGACCAGGGACATGGATGCCAGCCATGTATAGATTATTCAAGTGTGATCTTTTACGCTGTGACCCAAGTTCACTGGATTTATCATTGACAAATGCGCACACACAAACACACAAGCTCATTTCAAAGCGTAATACAACTAATTTAGACGGCAATTCGTTCACTCATTAGTAAACATTTCCTTTTAAAGTAGAAATTGGAAACCTGCAGTGTTATTTCCCCTTCCTCTGTGTTTCCCCACCTTTTCTTTAGCCTGTGCTCAGCCCTAACACAGGCTATGTGGATCAAAGAAAAGCAACAGCCAACCTTGACACATGTCAGCTCACAGCAAATGTAGCTATGCCATTATACATTGAACAAAGGTAAAAAGACAGATTTTAAGTAATTCACAAATAATTAATGATGACTGATAGCTGAAAGTGCTAAAACCATATGTTCAAAACTAGTGATCTCACATGGGGTGCAGTTGCAAACAAACTACAAATGTTCTACTTCAAGTCTTACTTGCAATGAATATTGAATTGGGCATGTTTAATTTAGGTTGGCACTGAATAATGAATTACAGAGGGAAGATATTCCTACAAGAAACACACTTATATGCAAGGAAATATGAGAAGAGAAAAGCAAGCTCAGCATTTCTAATATTATCACATATTAGTCAAAGTATTATGTGCAGAGTTGATGGGAACATGAGGTGTTTCAATGTGTATTTATCAAAACAACACACAACTTTAAGTAGGCAAAGCTCAACTTGGAGAAGCCCTACAAGTTAAATAAATATATGTACACTGTGTGTTCAACATGTACAGTATTTCACAGTTGGTTTTTATTCAATGTGAGCTACCATGTTTATATTCCAAGCATACAGACTCTCTCTCTCTCTCTCTCTCTCTCTCTCCAAGGAGACCTGGAAGGAGATGCCCTTGGGTGAGCATGATTTCAGCCGGACTACCACCTTGGACATGTCAAAGTGAATGGCCAAAAATGTTCACTTGAAAGCAAAAGAAATCTGTTTGGATAAAGCATTTTCAAAGATCTGTTCTTGTGTGTGTGCGCGCACACACACATATATATATACACATATATATATATATATATATATATATATATACTTGTGGATTTGTGTATGTATGTATGTATGTATATATATATATACATACACAAATCCCTCAAATGAATGGGATTATACACTTTCAAAAGACAAAAAAACAAACAAAAAAAAAAATCCCTTTATTCATTGCTAAGATTGAATATTTAAGGTATGAATCCATTTTGCTTTTCTAGATTTGCTGTATTTGTCAATATCACCTCCACAGCTATTATAGCCCAAGTGTTTAACATACAAATTAACCTTTACTACTTTGTGCCCAAAGACATTACTGCAGACATTTAATATTCACAGAATCGTATGAACTGATTCAATTCAAATGATTAATCTCATGGTAAATGATTAATGTTAGGTTTCCATGTCATCACTGGGTTAATGTACAGCCGGCAGGTCATCACAGCAAAATTAAAGGCTTCTGGATGATCAAGACCTTTCTCTACCGCCTTAACGACCTGTTTGCTGCACTGTGCCATTAAACTATGGCATTTGGAATCATTGCAGTTTAAAGAACTCTTTAGTAAGGGTGACATTACACCATTACAAATAAGATGAATTAAAAAAAAAAAAAACTTTCTCAGTTCAATAATGGGAGTAACGTTTTCTGAAAGCAGTAACCTGGCCTAGAGCTGACGCCCATTAACAAAAGGGTTTCCCTCACTTCATAAAAAATAAACAGCTTTTCTTCTCTTAGTGTGAGAAAACTATGTTCCTGTTAGAATCCATATTTAGATGTGAATACATTTGTGATGCTAAACAATGCAAACATCCCACTGACAAATAAGATATTCAACAGACAGACGTTGCATTCAAACTGTATCAATGTGCATGGAGTATGTGTTGAGGGAAAAAGTCGACACATTTAGTAGGTAGTCAAGATGACATTGTAGACATCCACATTCATAAAAACACAGTGACCTCTTGATGCTTCTGCTAGCTGGCCTCAGCCTTGAATGTATAATGTGTTCTAATGGTTGCTGTCATATTGTGTGTGCGCGCAGGTGTTTGTGGAGTGAGACATACTAAATCATAAAAACTAGATATGTGCACATTTCTAAGCTCCTTCACATTCACACACACCAATTATTGGACATCTGGGCGTTCATAAGTGTTCCTATGTGAGAGAGGATGAGCCACCTGTTTGACTTTTCTGCTGTGGACACGTTTTTCTCAAAATCTGCCAAGTGTGTGTGTCTGTGAGAATGTGTAGTTTACAGGTATGCATTCTCCCAACCATCAGTACCGATCACACTGGTTTACGCCCAGCGATGTTGCTGTGCAGAGCCCTCTGATGTCTCCTCCAGTACACCTGCCTCGACGCATGAATATTTATGAGAATAGAGCAGCACACCAAAGTTACTAATTATAATATTGTGCCGACTCAGCAAACCTGGTCTGTATTCCCACATGCCTCCACCATCATGGAAATCTTTTGCTTTGCCAGCTTAGAATCAGGAAGCATCCACCTGCTGCTTATCATTAATATTTATGAACATGTCAACAGACCAAGGGAACTATTTATTGATATACTGTGCAGACCTTTATGTTGCTGCAGAGCTATACAGTAGCCTGCGTCTACACCTGCCTTCCACAACCTTGAAACCTTTCTCCTTGCCATCTCAGATTGCACCAGTTAGACCTGAGCAGGGATAAAGAACAGATACAGTTCCCAAGCACATTCTATTTCTCCATCCAAGTGAGTGTATCCATTAAGTGGATTACATATTGGGAGCATTGACTACTCTAGCTCCAAGACTGACAAAAGAGGAATCAGTAAATGGTCAGTTTTTATAATTTTGTTTGTTGAAAAGAGATAGCACCTTGTTGAACTTTATCTGAAGTCAGAAACATGCAAACCACTTCATACGTAACCTTTGCCATGTGGACAAAGACGAATTTCTCATTCAGACCAAAAGTCCTATTACTGAATTTTGTACATAGTTGAAAAGCTAGTGTACATAGCAGAGAAATCCTGAGGAAAACAGAATGGATTCTGCCTTTTTAATGAAAAGCATCATGTCCTTTTATAGGGTGAAACAGAAACGCGTGCACAGCAGATGGTAAGAATGCCAAAGGGAGAGAACAAAGCTTCTTACTCCTCACAAGGTTATATGAAGGCCAAAATAAAGGCCCTACTCCCACTTCAGTATGTTTCTGCTGCAATATCGGCTAGGTGCTGGATATTCCCATACATCAGGCCCAAAGAATTACCCAGATACATGCATGACCAAGTGCTCCCATATACAGACCGCATACATGCTCGCTCACGCATCCACACAGAGACATAACAACACACAGTCAAATTCTCAGCATCCCGCATGTCTGACCAGCAGGATGGAGTTATTTTTAGAAAAATAACAGGGCTTGCAGTGTTTATATTCCTCTCCCCAAAGTGGGGAATATTTTGTTGACACAAAAGTCCTTCAGAAACGAAGTAGGAATGGGGGCTTGGGGGATTGCTGTGTGAAGCAGATCTGAGAGACAGGTGGTGAGCAATACTAAAATCAGACATAAGGAAGAAGGAGAAAGTTGTAAATTAATCCCTGGTGTGGAAATAAAAAAAACCCATAAAATATGAATTTTGAAAAGCGCATATTAAAAGGGACTGAGTTTTAAAAAGATGTCAGGATATGACTTGCTTACCTTTTTTTTTTATTTATATATTTTTTTAAATACACTTTTCACCTTTGACACAGAATGTCTCTCCAAAGGACACAATGGCAGTGGAAGTGCCAAAAAAGTCAATGATTTTTAAGGGCATGACAGATTAGCAAGATCATAAACATTCAATTTTGAGTCAGTTTGCCTTTTCGGAGGTCACTATTAGCCACCTGAAAGGTAAGATAGCCTGGTTCGAGGTACCAATGTCAATAATTCGTCCAGCATATAAAAGGTACTGATTCAGGATTGAATTCCACCTTTAAAGTCTATGAGGGATGACAGCTCACAGTTTGTTGCCAAGCTACGAAGAACAGCAGTGACATTTCAAGTCAATCCTTTTTCTTTTTTTTTTTTTTTAAATCAATAAAAAAATATTTTTGTAAGGATTAAACAAACAGTTTCATCATTGTCATGCTACAAGTGGGTATCAACCATGATTTTTTTTTTTTTTTTTTACAAATCAATATTCGATTCATTTACACCAGAGCTGTCACTGTTAAGTCAAACAGCAGTACTCATTTTATTGCAATCCTTATTTATTCTCTCAAGTATGCTAGGTCACAGTAACGTTCTTTAAAATCAATGCAAGATGATGATAACAAATGGCTTAACCTCCATTGTCTTAGTTCATATGACTCAAAGAGGAACATGTTTGGAACGTTCTGCACAGTATAAGTTCAGGGTTATGAAGATGTGCATTTATTGCTAGGTGAATGAGTACAATATATTGGCTCAGATGTAATCTATTGGGACAGAAGCAGAACTGAGATAAAAGAAAAAAAAACACGGCTGGGTTAGGTTTTGGGATTTAAAGCACCTTCTCATTCCCATACTGGATATGAAGCTATTATTCTGCATGGATAATGTATGGAATCAGGAAGAATGTATGTTCAGGTCTGAGCTGCTTCAACATTCCTCATGTCAACCCTCATACAAAACGAAACGTTAAACGCTAATTTAACTTGCCAGTATCAAATCATCCTTCTGACACTTATCGTCACATTTAGTGGAAAATAATAGCAAAACAATCTTAAAAATGAAGATATTGATGAATAGATAGAACTGCAAGCCCTGACAGGAAGCACTGGGAGATATCCCAACGGAGGAAATGCCACAAGCCCAAATGATATTATGCAATTACTCCAGCGCTGTCAGTACAGCAACAAAAGCCCTGTTCAGATACAGTGAGTAACCTTAACCCCAACCCAACCACTAAGGCTGAACAATGAAGCCAAAGTGTCAAAAACTGGAATTTCTCAAATGGTCGCTTGAGGATGAATCTAAAAGCGAATGACTCCCTGTAGACTCCCTGGTGAAAATGTTGAACATTACAGCAGAAATAACCTGGTTCAAAAAAGAGCTTTGGTCTCCACAGCTGATTTTCTTCCTTCGTGACAACTGTGACAGATTTTTTTTTATAGAACTCAATCATTACATTTTATTAAAGGCTTGAAGTTCAGGTGAGTGAGCCTTGAGCTGCAAAACGGCTCTTTAGAAACTTTCAAGAGATGTTCCTATCTTATCTGATGAACATGGGCAGCTGTGCACAGGAGGTACTGTTGGTTGTCCTCTAATCAAAAGGTCCATGGTTCAATCCTTGTTAAACCCTAAATTGTCTCTGATGGCTGGATCAGGTCTATATGCGTAGAGCATGGGGGATGTGAAGCAAGCACTGCATGAATGTGTGAATAGATAAATATGGTTACACTGTAAAGCTCTTTGAGTCATCTACAAGAGCACTATCTTAGTGCAGTCCATTTATAATTTAATCAACTTCAGAAGACTGCAGATTAATACTTAAACATGTCAAACCAAGGCTATTAGAAGTAAAGGCCTTCATCTATTAAAGAACTGTTGGCCTCTGTATTTGAGGTAAATAACAGTCCCAGTCACTATTTAAGGAGATACAGTGGATGAAACCCATCATAGATCCACTGTAAATGCCTCTGAATATGCACTGAAACTGGCAAATTATTTTGAGAGAGCAATGGCAATTCCATCATCTAGTTGACCAAAAGCACAACTTCATCACTCAGTCAGTTGCATACATTTGTAAATGCAGCACTGGCCTGTGGCTGCTCCAGCTAATAAATAATGAGTGTTTTCTACTTTTCAGTATACTGATCCATCTCTTCGAACAAGAAGACAGAGAAATGGATAGTGAGACAGAGGGTGCTCGAAGGGAAAAGACTGAGTCTGAGAGCTACATTTAGAGACAGCAATGGGGGACTGAATGACAAAAATCTTTGCCTGCAGCCATACAGCCAGCAATCCCTCTCTCAGCTCAATCTGCTTCTTAGAAAGAGCAGAGGATGAGATACTAGAGACAGGGTTTATGGCTGCCTGATGGTGCCAGTGCACAGAGACACATATCACTACATCTTTTATATTATAAAGCTGTTTTCCTTTACGTCTTAATGGTATCAACAGATATCACCAAATAAAATGACAAATCATGAAGGACAATGTTATCCATACTGCGCAGCCCTGCATATGTTTGGTGAACACATCTCAACCGGTAAGTAGCATGCTGAATTATACACTTTTATCAACACAATCATATAGGAAATAACTATTCTTTTGCAAATCCTTGTGTAAGCAGCTATGCAAGCTACAAGCTTTAAAAACTGAAAATGCAGAACAACATCCCAAACTTTCCACTCATTTATAAATTGTTTCAGAAAAAAGAAAGCATGTAAATAATACTAAAACTGTCAGTTCATCAGAGGGGAAAAAACCCAACAATCAACCAAAAATATGAATATGTCTTCAAAATGATTGAAACCCTACTTTTTACAGTGCCATGGTTCAAGGGGGGTGTAGAGAGAAAGTGTGTTCAGCTGACACAGCGACACACTGACTGATGTGACAAGAAATCAACTTTTTGAGTGACGCGTGTGCACACACGCACACACACACCTAACTCCACCAAAGCATACACAAATACCCAGTTCAATGCCCCCTTGGACCTGCAGCAGATCAGAGATCGCTGCGTCATCAGAGCTGACTGTCAAAAGGCACAGTGGAAAAAAAAAATCTGCATAGAGCAGAAAAAGTGATATGAAATGGGGAGAGAGAGAGAGAGAGAGAGAGAGAGAGAGAGAGAGAGGTGGGGGTATGAATACAGAATCAGAAATATAAAGTTTCAAAAAACAAAATCCAGAAGAAGTGAGAGTTTGCATTGTGAAAAAAAAAAAAAAAAAAAAAAAAACTTGATTAAACTTGATTACTTGATGCTAAAAGCATCTAAAACACATGATGACAAGCAGCAGTGTCAGACCACAGAAGTAACCTGGGAAGCACAGTGAGCCGGGGGTGGCAGCAGGGGGTTGGCATTGAGTAGGGTGCTGGTTTCTGTCCTGTTACTTTAGGCACACCGAGGGATGACGTGAGATGTAACATCTGTCTCAGAAAGTTAAACTTTCTCTGAGTGTCTCTCCCACACAAGTCCACTTAACCCCTCTACTGCTAACAAACTGCCAATCCAAGCACTCTCATAAAACTCTCCCTTTCTACCAGATTTTTATATCTGTCATCCATCCATTCATCCTTTCTTCCTTCCTTTAACCTTTTCCACTCAAAGTCTCTCACATCCACTTTGCTCTCACAATCCTTCCACCCATCTATCCACCTGCCAGGTATTTCCACTCCCCATTCACATTCCCACACTGCTCACTCCCCTCTTTTTGCCTCTCATCAGCCCCTAACAGCTCCTTCTCAACCTCTTTCAAGTCCTCTCAGCCTCTTTCCTCTCTGTCAGGGGCCATTAGTTCAGCCTGGATGGTGATTCCAATGGCAGAAATCCCTCTAACCTGACTGCACCCCTGGGAGAAGACTGAAACACCTTTTAGAAACCAAAACATCCATAACACACAGTAGTATATCGCGCAGGACCTCACAGTCCTGTTGCCTGTGCATGACCATATGTCTCTGCCTTTCTTCCTCATGCTTTGCCATTTAATTTCCTTTGGGATCATTAGCAGCTAAGCAGCTAAGAATCGGGATTAAACATTGTGTGTCATTCCCTTATTCTCATTCAGAGTGGTTACCGAACAGAAATGCTTTTTCCTTTTAAGAACAGTATCACCACTGTTGCATAAATGACCCCTTCATCTAATATTTCTTTTTCCCTTCTTTCTACTTGAATGAACAAACTATAGTTTGAGCCATCATGGAACTTTGGGTGGAAGTTTCTGAGTTTACTTTAGATTCAATTACGGTGAAATGACTCCCCAAAACGCCAACAGTGGTTTAGCGGTTTGGAAAAGAGTGGTGTACATTGTTTTAGCAATAACATCAAACACATTGTCAGCTTTTACTGCTAATCAAAGATGAAGGAATATTTAAAAAAAAAAGTCTGAAAGTGACTTTTCACGACCGTTGTGACCTCTGAAAGTTGGCAGTTAACCCTTATCTACTGGAATTACTTTCCATTTCTCCCACACAATCTGCTGCCTTCTAATACTTCTAAACTGAGAAGATTACATATTTCAAAGGCTGATACTTCCTGAACTTAAATATGCACTGTAAGAAGCCATATATATTTATTTTTTATTTTTCAAAGTTAAAATGTTCAGCGGTCGCTGTTAATTCGTAGAGCTGCCATCAAGCAACTGCTGCTGAACTTCTCTAGAGGTATGTGAACTAAAATGTAAAAATGGTCCAACATAAAGAAGAACTATCCTTTCATTTCATTTGTGGTTGTGCCAACGTACATCTGTAGTCATTAGTGTGACCCATCATGAACTCCTACAGAACAGGAATTTTCGTGCATTAAAACAGACAAAAAAAATTGTTCTTGCCAACCAAAATGTGACCTCAAGGTGTATGCGTGTGTATGTGTGTGATCATTAGTGTGCAAAGATAGTCCAGGGAGGTTGTGCTGGGTCTTGGTTGTAACTCCACCGGCAGCATAATGACACGACCTATTGATCTAGAGAGGACTGCAGGATGTTACTGTCCTCTGGAGAGAAATAGAGAGTGGAGAAAAAGGGAAAGAAAGTCTGTGGTGTGTTTGTTTATGTTGTGTATGGATGTGTGTGTGTCACAGACGGTAAAGTTTGGACATACAGATGGTGCTAAGAGACGGTAACGAGATGATTAAACTTCATTAGTGCTCAGTGGAAAATATTCCTCAAACAATGTTCACTTATGTTCCCAAAGAGAAAGATCCCCTTGATGGAGAAGGATGGGGGACACGTTCGAAAGTTCAAGAACATTTACCACAAAATTTATCTCCTAATAATCACATTTTATGGTTTATTGGTATTTAAATTATCAACGTTTTCTATCTTTATAAGCACTTATATGTAAAACACATACATGAAAACAGATTAATCAATTACTTGCAGCTCCGTATGGCTATACTTGAGGTAAATGGTAACATCAGCACGCTAATATGGAAATAATGACAACACTAACACACTGATTAGAATTAACATACTCACCATCTTAGTATCATGTGAGCATGCTAATATCATGCTAATTAGTGCTCGACACAAAATGAACTTTAGGTTGAAGGGGATGAGTAGTTGCATAATACAATAATTCATCAGGACTCACATTCAAACATTCACCATCTCTCCTCATGAGCCACAAACTATCATTTTATGATGGCACTTCAGTGTAAACTCAAATGTGTCTGGAGTTGTGGGGGAGTATTTCATTCAGTCTGCTGCAATGCTTGTCAGATGACCTGTGAGGAGGAGGATAGTCAAGTGCAAACGGCCAGCAGACTGATCAATAAGTCTGTTGTCTCTGCTAATTGAAGCTGACACTCATAATTGGGAGAGCTGAGCGTAACATGCCTGTTGAAGCTCTTATTGGTGCAAAGGCCAGCAGCAACTTCACACACACCCTTTGACAAGAGGGTGGTTATGGAAATATGAGCAGGCATTTCCTCTTAAAAAAAAGGCCAAATCAGGTAAAAGCCAAGATCCCTTATTACAGTAAATCTTTTATAATTATCTTTTACAAATTAAGAGAAGGCAAATGACTGCAGTGGATTGGGCTTAATCATTTGCAAGAGAGGCCATAGATCATTGATTGAAAACAAATTATTCTGTGTTTGGATGCTGTTATTGAACACAAGAGTGATAGGGTAACGCAAGCTGTTGAGGTGCAAGTAGGAACAGTGCGTGAAAATGAATTCAGGCAAGATGAGACTGAAAAGGACAGATAAAGAGATGTGTATGGTTGTGAAGAGGTAGTAAGAGGGACAAAGGCATATAGATAGAAGATAAACAGAAGTGTCTGTGGAGAGTTGGGCTAGGCCAGCGGCTGATGCACAGCGTTATGATCAAGTACAAAATAACACCTCCTGTCCCCACAATGCTTGTGTGTATTGCTCTCTCTCTCATCATCCATCTTTTTCTTTGGGTTGGTGAACCTCTCTTTTATACCACCCCTTCCTGCCCAGATTGCTCAACTTCACATTTTCCCTTTATACATCTTTTTACAGTTTATTTTATTGACTTGGCCTTAAGAGTGAAACACTAAAAAGCCCAAAACAGCATTATTGATCAAAAGCCAAAATGTAATGTTAAGAGATATTTTGCACACAAAGCTAAAAATTATGCTGAATGGCAGAAGTGAAACTCAGGGAAGGTTTTGTTTGTCACTTATTAGCTACATACAACTCAGGTCCAGAATAATCCCTGCTGCCATGAGGGACCATCTCTTGGATATCACCTTGCACACAAGTTTTGGTCTTGACATGCAAGTGGTGTAATCCCCCAAAGGAAGGAAAGGAGTCAGAGTCTGAGGCAGGGTCCCTGTCTCAGTGTAACCTTATAGTGCTGTTGTCTTTGGATTCCCAGCTTTATTCTCATTTTAAGTGTTAATCTTTGGAGGAAAAACAAAGTGCACAAAAATGTAGTCCAAGCACTTCAGGGAAAATTTTGCTTACACACTAACAAGGGTGATGAAATGCAATGTAGAAAAGCCAAGTAACACAATAAAATACAAACTTAAAATCAGTATCTGATCTGTTAATTCAATGAAAACGTGCAGCTTAACAGACAAGATGCTAATTGACTGTCATCTACAGCTCATCAAGAGCTAAAAATATAACAGCAATCTGTCACATTTCAAAACCGTGATGCTTCCATTATTGCTTTTAAAATAATTCAATTATTAAGCCCTGGTGTTTAAAAAAAAAAAAAAAGATGAACTTTACCCATGGCACTTTTTCTGTGTTGGGGAAAAAAAAAAAAACACTTGAAAGGTCAGTCAGGGCTAAAACGATGCTTCCATAGTCTCTGTCTCTGCAACAAACTTCTGGTCACCAGGACATATTTTTCTACCTCAATTTAGCAAATATGCTGTATTAAAATAAAGAGGCATTGTCTACTTCAAGAAACATGAGCTCAGAAGAGACACTATCTATATTGCTAACTCAGATTGTTGAAGCTTTAGTTGACCTTTGGAAGGCATCTTTTCTCAAAGCATTCACTTATTTTGTCCAAGATGTAAGGTTTAACATCCAAGTTATGTATTGTAAGTGCACATATATTATGTGAAAGTTTCGCAGCATGTTTTTGTTACACTGGTGGAGACCTTCCTCTCTCACTTTAGCCTTTCTTCTGTTATCTCACATTTTCATTAACTATTCCTCACTTTCAAGATGCCTTCCCTCTATTCTCAAAACATTTCCTCAGTTCTCTTGACCTTCAAAATTTCTTAGTTTTGATGTCAGACCACTACATTTATTCCACTTTGCCCCTTCTCTTCCTTCCACCGGTATCTTACCCTCTTGCTCTCTTTCAATATGTGTTCAAGCACCATCTCTCTCCTCTGGTACCATTCCTATCCTTCGATCACTCATCACCGAGAGAGCACAGCCACTGATGCCTGGCACCACGCAGAGGAAAAAACACATTTTCTGTCATATTGCCATGTCAGTGAAATTTAGAAGTACTGTGTATGTGTGTTTGGGTGTGTGCGAGTGTGTTCATATGTCTCCGCTTCAAGGGTACTTTCATCATCAAATTCCATTTCCTTTGCAGACAAACACTTCTACTGGCAGACAAGACAGAATGAGAGAGCAAACCTATGTGTGTTAGGGGCGGGGGGGTTACTCAGGGCCGGCACATGGATGCTTTGGTTCTTATTTTGTTTTTATTTTTATTTGTTTTCTCCTCCTACAGCTGAAGATTATTTGTATTGGATTTTTCTCTTACTTGAAATTTTTAGGTTTTATGTGAGTGAAACACAAACACACACACACACACACAATTACTGCAACATAGTCAAATTCACACCGACACACATTATGACAATACTAAAACTGCACTGCGTGGTGACTAATACTATGCTATCCCAGATGCACACCCATTCACATACTCCAAATTCATTCATTCATTCATTCATTTTACAGGAAGAAAATCTGCTCTCTGTAGACTGCACCCAGCTCCAGTCAGAGTGTTGATGCTTGTGTCTGCACCTCCTATGGCTTTGGACACAATTTTGTGGTTCGTGTGCATGTGCAACCGTGTCCTGCAAGTGTGGGGACAACCCTGTGGTGTATGACCAATAACCGACTGGCCACTGAGCTGGCAAAAGCTGGATATCCCCTTGGCACAGAGCCCTCAGTGTATGACACAGGAAGTCCAGAGCTGATTCGGGGAACACCGCAGAGAGTAGACAGTTGGCACAGGAAATGAAAGTCTGTTCAGCAGTTCATATTTTCGATAGCATTATTAAGTTGTTTTACAAAAACTATGGGGGCTAATTAAAGATTTAAAAACTTGAAGCAATGATTTAAAAAAAAAAAAAAAAAAAAACAGTCAGGAGTCATCCTTGTGTGAGGCACGGAGCCGAACAGAGGGATTTCTCTCAAGATCTATGGCTGGATCATGAAGAGCAGCTTTGCAGGGCCTTCTGCAGAAATGCACCTGAGCTTTGCCAGAGAGAGTCTTAATCACCTGGTGGAAATATGAGCCTGGGCGGGGGTGGGCTCCCTTGAGACGACTGGCAGAGAAAATGAGGTGAAATTAATGAGGGTGACATTATGAATGGGAAAAGGTGCAGCAGTAACTCAGAGCAGATGCACAGACTGGGTGAATGAGATGAGGAAGGAGATCGGAGGACAGAGGCACGGGCAGTGTAAATTATGCAAACTAAATTTCAAGTCTTTATTTCTTCACTTTGTTGCCAATGCAAGTAGATTCTTTCTAGTATGTGTTAAATGTAACCGGATTATCTTAAATGTAACCAGGTTACCTTAAAGATACATGGGCACTTCACTGAGATCTGCTTAGTTCAACATAGTGTACAAATAGACCATCATTTCTTCAGTTTGACATTAGTACTAAGGTGTGCACTTTATCAGACACTTTCAAATTCCTGTGTAAAACAACTAAGCCCACTACTCATCCATTCATAAAAAACAGAACAAGGTCAGATACAGTGACTGATTAAATGCAGTGTATCAACTGTACAACCTATAACGCAAAGTGTTACAACTACAGAGTTACAACTTGACAAGGAGACAAGGAGCCTACAGCCATGCCATCAGTGTTTACTTTCTCATTCAGCAGCAATCACTGCGTGCCGAGCATTTGTAATGGAGAAAGCTCAGTGTGTTAGTGAAACAAAGACAATTCAACTTACTCAACATCTTTGCAATGAACCACCAGTACAACCATCAAACACTCAAAAGAGAAAACACTAGTAGCCCAAACTAAACGATCACAGTTCTAGAAGACAAATTATTGAATCTCCATCACACCAACATGTCATGACGTAATTGTTTCCTTTGCATTTAGAAAGGCAAAGCAGATTTCAGCAGGCTGAGCATGCTGGCAAAATGATAAATTAGAAAGCACAAACCATTTCCTTCAAATTTCAGAAAAAAAAAAGATTTTTAAAAAGTGATAAATGAACTTCTGAGAAAGATATGAAGATAGTAAAGGAAGAGGAGGAAAAGGATTGGTTGCATTATGTTGGTGCATAAGAGTTACATTCTCTTTTGGGCAAAGTCATATGAAGTGAGAAAGCCAAACAATTTCTTTCATGGATCCACAGAGAGATTACAGACAAATGGTTGGCACCACTATTCTGGCACAGACTTATTACACATTTGCTAGTTCTGGGCATGTAAGCCTGTAACAAAACCCCATAATTGTATACTTGATAATATGAAATCATATAAAGTACAAAAAAAAATAAAAAATCAAGTTGTCCACAAAGGAGGCATAAAGGAGAGAATTGTAAAGTCTCGCTTTGCCCATACATACACATCTAATTGCATATTGGATGCAGCAAAATTATATAGGAAATGTGGACAGGTTTCATAGTAACATGTCTACAATCACTCAAGGATTTCTAATTTAATTATTTCTGAATAAAACAAATATAAAGTGAAAAAAGATCTTTCCTTCTCAAGCATCTAGGGAGATATTGAAGGTTTCAGGGTGGGAAATGGTTCACTGTCTGCGGTCATCCAATAAAGAGTTTAATTAATGCAAACAGCATCAAGTGAGGAAATAGTTTATTTGGAAACAGCAGAGTGAATCAAATGTCAAAAACTATTCATATAGAGCTGGCATTCCCTCAGCAGCTAGTCTACTGCCACTATGTTTTATTTGATCCAGGGCAATTTAATAAAGGAGGAAAATAAAGTTAGAATGGTCTTCCTTTGTAGAGAGTTAATATAAAGGAGGGGTGCAAAAGGAAGCTGGCTAGAAAGTAGCCAAAGGGTATGAGTGCTCATAACTGCTCTAAACCAAATACATTTAATGATTTAAAAATTATCTTTTTTCCCGCAGAGCTGGGAATGGGAACACCCAATAAAAAGGTTGACACTGAAACGGTAGCGGGCCTGTTTGTGGGCATGTCGTGATGTCTTGGAACCCCATTATTATTTGATGGAGAGTGATAAAATATGAATGCGAGGACATGGGTAGCATATGCTCCAAAGCTAGAACACCAAAAAAAAAGTGATGCCCCTTCATTTAACCTGACAGCTTTAGGGAAGAAACCCTGTAATGCCTGGAAAAATGAGGTCTTCCCCTGTTTGCTGCAGAACTAGCTCCACAAGCTCCATTTCAGTGTACTTTATTCAATAGCACTGAAACAGCTGTTTTACAAAGGATAAAATGCTGTAAAAGGCTGTAAAATGAGACCACAAAAAAAAAAATTAATAAATAAAAGTTGACCAGTTGGAAAGTTATTCAATCAGAATCAGTGAGTTATGTGAACATGAACATTTTATACAGCTAAACTTAAGCATACACCCAGTTTTCAGTTATTTTAGAACACCTATCTGAAATTAATGGCAAACTTTTGTCAAATATTTTTTCCATAAACTATGAAAGAAGTCACAATTGAACTATTATCTTTAATCGTACCAGAATCACAAAGGTGAATCAACACATCGTTAACAGTTTCAACAAAAACTGAGCAGAAAAACCTGCTGTATTTGACTGCATTTGTTTTAGCATGGCGTCTGACTGAAAACAGTGAATGCATCACACATGCACACAGAGACCTAGAAGGTGCCGCTGTTTACCCTGTTCTCATTTTAAACCTGAATGATCAAACTGACAGAAGTGAGATAGAGCAAAGAAATCTCAAGTGCTCACTGTAATCTGGGGACACAACTCCTCTTTTGTCCTCAACACATCTTTGCAATACGTGTTCTGCTTTTAAGCTGTCTCTACAGGCTCTCAAACCTTAAATATCTTTTAAATGTGCTTTGTAATGATATCATTAATAACCTTCCACAAGAGTGATTAAATGTCCAAAAATGTGCATTTATCTTATAAAAAAGATATCATCTGCCCTTGCCGGCAAACTGGGGCTATACTACATTTGCAGTTGTGACTCCCCACATCCCATATGAGGATATTAGTTTGCTATCTGGAAAAGCTCTCTGGATCCTGTTCTCAGTTACCAACCTGTCAGTACTGAGAAGAAGGAAGAGTGGAGCTAATGTGTCCCACCAATATTGCATATAATTTACTGTACGTAATCCTGCACCGTCTCCATGTGCCCTGAAGACCTGCAGTCACGACCACACTGTCTCCTTGGCCCATGCAAATAGATGTTTTTTAACAAAAGAAGAGCCTGTAATCTTTCTATTCGGCTGTTAAAACTTTGTGTCTATCCATATTAAGTGCACGTGAACAGACTATAGAAGCATGTATTTATTCATTGTATGTATCACTGTCTTTCTTCCACACACACATTATTGCATTGATTGGAGGGTGAGCTCATGTGTCACGACCCCCAGCACACAGGAAAGGAAGACAGAGGAGAAAGCAATCAAGGACACAGAGACCACCGTGCACGTGCATGTTTTGCAGCTTGTATGTGCGTGTGTGTGTGCGTTTGTGTGCACGTGTGTAACAGAGAGAATAATCAAAATCTACACAGGCCTCAGAATGGATTAAGGGTAGAGGAAAACATCCTGCATACTAAATTTAGGGACCCTTGGGAGGAAGACAGGTGCACGCACACATGCACACACAAGCTCACGTACAAAAGGAGGGCTCAGAGCTCAATGTATGAGATCACCACTTGGACATATATCATTGGCCTAATAATAACAACATTTGGCTTGTAATCACAGTGGTGGGTGTGCATTAGCATATGGGTGGTTGTGTGTGTTGTGTGCCGTTTGTGAGCAAGGCTTCAGGCACTAGGTTTCAACTCTCTTCAAGTCAATATATCTAATTCGCTAATTAATTAATACTTTTAAATGTTCCTGATGCAAACTGAAAAAGTGATGAGTTGGGGCAATGTTTTCCTGTCTGAATATGCAAAAGTGAGATGTTTCACACTCTCTCACACACACACACACACACACTGTAGTCCTCCCTCCCACAACTGACCCCCACCGTCTGTTTCCATCTCCTGGAGAGAATAACTAAAAGAAAGAAGAGAATGTTCCTTTTTTTTTTTTTGGTAAAACTATCCGTCCTAATCTGCAGAGAGATGTTTCTCTTCACTCCTTCTATTCATTCGTTCCCATCAGCAAAGCTCACACACACACACACACACACACACACACACACAAAAAAAAAAATACTTAGACAGAAATTCTCTTTTATCTATCTACCCGAGCTCCTGGGGGTAGGTACAGTAGATGAGGATGAGTCTGTGTGTCCTGTTGTGAATTTTTCACTGTCCCCAAACAGGAAGGAAGTAGTTCCCTCCAGCAGCTTTTAGATCATGTTCCTTACATACAAAAAAAAAAAAAAGAAAATAAATAAAACCCACCACCATGTACAATGCACATACAATGCTGATAAAGGGAGAAGATAAAGGGGTATATACTGCTGGTTTCAGTTAGGAAAAAAAAAAAAAATTGCTCCATGCAAATTTTGCAAAACTCTCAGTGGCAGACAAAATGGATTTCAAAATGGAGCATAAACCTAATTATGGTGGCTTCCCAAAAGACTAGACATGCATCCCACTGAGACTCAGTCCCAGCACAATAGGCAAAATTTTACTTCCCTTGAGAATAAACGCTCAATTGTCTGAATTATCTAAAAGCTACAGTACATCATTGTGGGGTCTCACATCCTAATGAGGGCAGTGGGATGGCCTGCTTAAGTCTGACCCAACTTAGGGTTCATTGTCCTGTCTCTTAATTTAATCAATGAAAGGGGAACAGTGATCTTTTTGAGGCTTGCATCAGATTAATACAATGTCATAAATTCACCCCAGAGGGTAGTCTTCTACACACTGAATCATTTGATTTCAACCACTGTAGGAGATATACCAAGCAGCAGATAGCCTAAAAGCACTTGTCAGCAGAGTGAAGACAATAACTGATTTTCAGCAGATGGTCTTCAGATTCAAGCTGCTGCCAACTCATTAACTTAAGGTAATTTTCATTTTGAGAAGTCCATGTACAAACTGGTTTTGTGAAACTCTTGGGAACCCTCTTTTTCAGGTTTGAATTTTTTAGAGAATATGCCTGTCAGTGTCCACGCTGCTTAAAATACTTTAACCTTCTGTTCAGCAAGGGGAGGAAGCAAAGATCTTTTTGTCTTTTAACAGCCAGATAAACTGGCGTTGAAAGAAAAATCTATATGAATGAAGACATACACATACCCATGGCTCACACCTGCCTCACTTTCCATATCCAGAATCTCAAAAATTCATAAGGCTGCCAACAGACACTCAGCATCACTAGCTCCCCATGGCCAGTGACTATAGATTGCCAAGCACTTCCCATCTCAGATAACCAGCCAATCAATGAACTCTGTTCAATTAGCCAAGCCTCAGCACCTGGTAGCTCTGCCGCAAGATGTGTATATGTGAATGTGTGAGTGGCAGACTGATGGGATGTGTGTTTTTGTGTCTCTGTGTTACCTGATAGGTGCTCTTAGGGCAGAACTCAGTCCCAAATCAGGTATCAGCTCAAGATAATTGATTGGCCTTGATGCGCACGCACGCGCGCACACACAGACACACAGTTGAACATAGCATTTTGGAGTTGGTCTGTTCCTTATGATGCTTTAAAAATAAAACAGAATTTGGGGGAAAAAAAAAGTTCATAAAGTTATAGATCGCAGTTCACCGAGGTCTGTGAGGACACTAGCAATTCATATGGTGGACTGCTACTCTGCACAAAAACAATGGCATATGTTTTGGCTAGGTAAATATATTCTCAAACTTTTGAAAGTTTGAGAATATACTACAAACAGGAATACAACACGGAGCCTGATTTACCAGCAGCATGTCTGAAACATCTGCCATAAAAAAACAGAACAATGTATTTGCAAATAATTCAGTTCATATTCAACAGTAGAAAGGGGCAATGGACACAAGAACAGCACTTAGTTCAGAGGTAAAATCAGGACACTTGAACTGATCCAAGCCAAAAAAAACTAAACTCAAACATAAAAAAGAAGCAAAGGAACATTACAAGGAACTTCTTGGCAAAGTGTTGATTAGGCACTGCCTTTGTTAAACTCTTTGCTTTCTTACAGTCCAGTAATAATGACTGAAACAGACGCAGTTGCTCATTTTGATTAAAAGTTAATGTCTACTTATTACGCAGACATCAAACAGAAGATGAAGAGGCTTTGCAATGAGCAGCTAAAAGCTAAGACTGCATGACCAAGCATGGGCGAGGTTAGTTGATGCAATTCTGTGCTGCATCAGCACTGTCTTGAGCAAAGCAATAACAGGATAGAACACAAGCTAGTTCTCCAGCCATCTAAATGTGTTAGCCAAGCAACATTTGGCAACAGTAAAAACATGATTACAGATGTGAAGGCCTGTGTTAATTTGAGCCAGAGAACTGTCGAAAATTTGTCGATAGAAAGACCTGACAAAGAAGGCAAAAATAAAGCCTGTGTGCAATTTTTACTTAGACAATAAAGTCAAAAATTAAGGCCTTGTGGTTTGATGTCTTCTTGAACCATTCCAGTTGCAGTTATATTTGTAATTAAGGCCAAAATCCTTGAGCTTTGGCATGTGTTCATTCATGCTGTGAACATTTATGGCAAATTTTATGAAATTCCCTCAAGGTATTCAATAGAACAGACAGATGAACAAGTAAAACAAAAGACAAGTCAATACCTGCAAAATTTTACAGCAAGTTACACAGGAAATAGATCATCCAGAACATACCCATTTGTATGAGAAAACAGAGAGAGATTCTGGTCCCTGTGCTTCACAATGAATGGAAATTAAGAGATTACATTAGCTAAACTGCAGATGTGTATGCATGATGCGGTCAAATGAGATGATATTCTACCATCTATCACGTGTAATAAACAATACATCATGATGAAAAAGCAATAGCTTGAATGATTTCACTGAATGACAGGTTTTAAACACCACAGTTTGGTGTAGTTTTTATTTTCTATATAATTATCAGAATTTGTTTGCCAATCTGTGTTTAATGAAAGCTACTTCAATGATTGTTCTTTTAGAATTCAGTCCAACAGTAGAGTTTGTTTATGACTAAAAGGTACAGGAAGGGTTAGGGGTTATATGTATTATTACACCTGTCTATGCCAGTGATTGAATTTCAATGGGAGTTTTTGTTTTCTCTTCTTTTTTTTTCCCAAAAAAAAAAGAAAAACCTTTGTAGTGAGGGCACATCAATTCCAATTAAAGTTGTAGTACTATGACGAAATGCATCAGAAAACCAAATACAGTTGGGCCATTAGAAGATCAAGGCAATCCAGGTGGATATAAATCAGACCAAGAGACCAATAAAGCTCACTTCTGTAGAGTCAGCAAGTAGTCGAAGTACAAAAATAGTGGAAGTATGACAGACAGGAAAGCAAGATATGACTACCCACAACAGACAGGTGAATATATTTTGCAGGTTTGAGTGAGGAAGGGGAATAAGAACCAATAGGAAGAAATATATTGAAAAATTGACAACTGAGCAGACCGTAGATTGAGTCTTCCAAAAATACAGATGAACAAAATGAAAAAAGAGAATATACTGGGTATTTTTAAAAAGTTGGGAAGACGTAGCAGTTGATTGACAGGAGGAATGTCCATTAAGACAGACTACATTAGTCAAAAAAACTCACTCAACTTCCAGGCAGAAATCACAGGCTGACAGTTGACAAATCCCTCCTTTCAAAACATGCAGATTTGCTGTCACTAACTGTCCTATCCTTCACCCAATACACACACGCAACACACACACACCCCCAACACCCCCCCACACACACGCAACACACACACACCCCCAACACCCCCCCACACACACACACGCAACACACACACACCCCACTTTTGTTGTTCGAATGTGGAAAATGGTGCAAAAATAACTTTTTCCCCCATAATTTTTCCCCCAAAAAACACACTATCGGGTGTTGCCAAGCAATTAAAGGCGAGATGATGTGAAGAGAATCACAGACAGGAGACATTATTTATAACTTCAAAGTATTTTGTGACATAATGACTTATGATGGAAGAGGAAAGCAGCAGCCTCCCCATCCCCAAGGTATAGAGACTCATTCGGCTTGAACTACAACAGACTGCGGGACGTTTCAAAAGAAGTGGCGCTCAGTAATACAAATAACCCCACACACACACACACACACACACACACACACACACACACACACACACACACCAAGAGATAGATAGAGCAGTAAAACAAAAATAAAAGGTGTTAAAGGAAGACATGAGAGAGGAAAGGAAAGTAGCTGTGAGGAAGGCATCAGGAAGGACAAAGCTCCAAACAATGCAACATGCCTCCTGCAGAAATTAACTCTGACTTAAAGATACAAATGAAGACACCACCAAAGGACACTCCACCTCAGCAACTGATCATCTGTGCTGAAATATTACTTTTTTCCTTTGTCATCTTGTGAGATGGCATATTAATTTCCTGTTCTCCATGTACCATGTTAGATAAATCTTTGTCTGCTCCAAGCTGTAGCAGGTACACACATTTGTATGCAGTGACATGTCTGAGTGTGTTTTTGGGATAGTGTGCTTCCTCAGCAGGCACACTGCCACATTCAGTGACAACAAGAAGGAAACTGTTTCATTTTTTTAATTTTTGTTCTGCAAGATAGAAAAAAAAAAAAAAAAAAAAAAAAAAAAAAAAGAGGGGGGGAACTTCTCTCTCACTCTAACACATATATACCTCTCAGGGATATTTAAGCCCATGAGTCTGGAGAGTTTTATTTATTTTTTTACTTATTTATTTTTTTTTTTTTTTGATGGTACAACCAAGAAATTAGTTTAAATGTGTCTCAACACAAACAGCTACACAATACATTACACAAGTCTGGTATGGTGTTGGTTTAAATGAAGAGGGATTTAAAAGCAACCAAAAAAGATTTTAAATTGACTATGACATTTATTTCAATAGTTGGTAAAACGAAAAGAAAAGATGATTTTACCCAGCTCCAGTCACTTTTACTAAAACAAGGCCAACCCTCTCACTGAAAACAAAACACACATGCAACATACATACAAGAACACACACACTTTAATCAGCTATATCCATCCCATAAGCCTACAGATCCCATTTAATGTGCTAGTAGAAAACCTTCCACTTCCGCTAGACGTGTCTGTGTGTGTGGACTAGTGATTAATCCAGTGTTACTGGTAGGAGGTGGTGATGCCCTGAGGCTGTACTTTCCTCTGATGAGATCTTGACAGCTAAGGTTTTATTCCTCTGCATCTTTCTCAATCCCTCCCTCACTCCTTTCTATTCCAGATCCCTCACTGCTTCTTCTTTCCTCCCCCTGCTTTAATAGCTCTCTCTCCCTCTCTCCCTCTCCCTCCCTCCCCCCCCCCCCCCCCCCAGCCCTCTCCGTTTCTTGTCGATCAGTTTCATGTGCTTTCCCCTCCTCTTTTTGAGCGTCTCTTACTGCTTCTCTTCCTAAAACCCTCCTGATCCAAATGAATCTCTTACCATCCCTTCCTAACCCACACTTTGTCTATTTGCTTGCACTGCTTGTTGCCCACATTAGGGTTCACCTAAGTGTCCCCTAATCCTTTTATTTTCTCCTTCTAGCCCTTTAAATCTTCCTCCTCCCTCGTTGTCCTCCTACCCACTCCTCATTTTCTGGCTCTCCCTCTCTGCAGGTGATTAGCAGACTGGAGGTCAAAATATGTGAACCCGATGAAATGAGCAGCTAAACTTGTAAAGCAGCACTGGGAGTGCAAACACTACATAGGTAGACAGACAGACACACACACAACGAGAAAGAATAATTGTGTGCTTTCTCCCATTTGCCACAATCAATTTGATGACCCTTTCTTAAAGCAGTATATGTAATCTTCACACCACAGAATTTCTAGCCCTGCAGTGGCTGTGAGTGCACGCAGAAGGGACAAGCTCTGCACAACATGAAACACACAAAACCACAAAGACATTGCAAAGCCACTCCCAAAAATCAACATCAAAATGTGACTATGTCTTTTTAAGAGACGCATAGGTCACAGGCTTGAGACTATTAGGTCTGCAACTGTTATATTAATGCACCACAATGCACTACTGTGATATTAGCACCTCTAAGCTCATGCTCCAAAGATACATAAATCCATTATATCTTTCAATTTGACATTTTAAAAGGTCACATTTTAGGCATTGATAAATTTATCAGGCGTTGTAGCAGAATGCGTTGTGGATAGACTTCAGAGAACAAGCAGAGTCAAGTGTGGCCCACAAATGTTCTGTAAAAATGGATTCAAATTATGAATGCATTGATCATTAGAAATATTGTATTACACAATTTTTTTTAGGATTTACTCTCAATACTTTGTCATGCTAAATTGGGCAAGTAGAATTAAGACAGGTGTTTATATATTTCTATAATCTCTTCTGTAAGTAGTCATGTTTAACATCTAACTGAAAACCAGCAAATTGTGTCATGCATTACTGAAGACAACCTAATGTTACTACAGCTAATTACATAATTCAATGTAACAAATTAACACTTTTTTCTTCATTAAGATATTCTATGCTGAAGTATTTATATAAAAACTCTGTTCAAAAGATCTACTGTGTGTTATCCATACATGACTTGGGTGTCTCGGTTTTAGTTATTTGATTAAGTACATTGTACACTAAAATACTTCTATATTTCTTTAGCAACAATTTAGCAGTTGACTTTCAGAGCTGTGCCGTTTATTACATTAAAACAATTTCATCTTATATGCTTTTATGCATTTATCTTTGTGAGTGGGTAAAAGTCTTTGGAAATCTGCATGGTATTACAGATTCGTTAAAACACACCCAGGCTCTCAGGTCTCACTTCCAGTACATGCCAAGTGCAAATTCTAGCCATGCATAATTGATGAGATGCTCAGACTGTCAATTTCTCAATCTCTTCTCCATGCACAGTCCATTTCTTCCCCTCTATCACATCTACTTGAGAGCACATCTCTTGTTCTTTTATACGACATACAAACTCTTTTCATCACTTTTACCCACATTTGCACACATACACACTACGCCCAGTTAGTGTCACTCCCCTTTCTTCCAGCCAACCAAAACAGTTGTGATGTGTTGATTCAGAGAGCCAATTAGAATGTGAGCTCCCTAGAGATACTACTCACATGTTAGCTGGCGACAAAGCTATAACCTTACGTGAGCGGAAGCGTGTGTGTGTGTGTGTGTGTGTGTGTGTGTGTGTGTGTGTGTGTGTGTGTGTGTGTGTGTGTGTGTGTGTGTGTACATGCTCCATGTCTCTGTGCATGCATATTTCCACATATCTTTTTGACAGGATGGGACAGAAACAGGCAGACGAGTGTACTTCATTTCTCATTCTACCCTGGGCAGTTGCATAAGTAGAAGTGTATATTAGTTTCAATCAGCTGTCAAGTGACCACCACACACAAATACATATGAGTGAAGTGATTATTCGCTATAGGTGCCAAAGAGCCTTTTTAACCAAAGACCTGTTTTTATTAAATATCGTTTGTGCCTGCATTAACTCCTCTTGTTCTCCTACTGCACAATATCTCCTTTGGTGCAGCACACTTCCCCTCTTTTAAATGTAATTGTCACTTTGTAGAAGTAACCCTAGTAATAACGGCTAGTCTACACTATGCAGATACCCCACAGGTAAGCCATTCAAAGGCCATTTCAAATACATCCCAATGGTTTTCTGGTGTACCCAAAGACCCTCCTTTCTTATCCAAGACCCATTCTGACACACCCAAACACTTTAGGAAGACCAGTTGTCATTTGGTTCTTAAGTACAATCACAGTAGACTAAAGTGTAGGTAAAAACCTGCTTGGGGCAGAGGTTCAACTCGTCCCATTGCTTCCTCCCTCATGCTTTTCCTTTTGCTCTTCTTCTGTTCCCTCGTGTCCACCATCTCTCCATATTCCTCCTCCATTCCAAATATATTAGCCATCACAAAAACAGGGAACAGAAAAAGCAGTCACACAAGTGCAGATGCAATGAATGGGGAAAAAAAGAATGTGGCTCTCAGAGCAAGACGAGAAAAGGGAGAGATAGATTCAGACAAAGTGTGAGGTATATATGAGGAGAGGAGAGGGTAGGGTAGGGGTGGGTGAGGGCTTTACTTCTTGTTTTTCCAAGATGAATTTCAAGGCTCATCAGCTCTGGGAGATGTTAGTCTTCACAGCCTAACAGCTGATAAACACAGATTCAGCTCTAAGAGGAGGAAAACCAGCCAGCATCATCTGTTACACGGCCAGAGAGAGAGAGAGAGAGAGAGAGAGAGAGAGAGAGATAGGGGAAAGCAGGACAGACTTGAAAAAAGAAAACTGGGAAAAAATAGAATGGGTTAAAAGTTAAAGGTGAAGGAATGTGAAAAAAAGAGAGCTGGGGAACGAAAATGAAAAACCTACTCAGGATTTTAGTCATGAGAATAAATTCTAAATAAATACATTAAAAATTTGCTGTTAATGCTGCAAGTTATTTTTTGATGAAAATTCAACTGAAATTGTTATAAGCAAAAGCCATCCTGTTGGACTATTTTAAAGCAATGTCAAGATTCAGCATTTCCTTTGTGATTCCATTATTACTTTGCTCTATGAAACAATATTCCCTCGTTGAGGGATCGATAAAGGGTTATCTTATTATATCTGACTTCTATCATTTTTTCTGACATTGTTCTCAACAAATTGAAAGTTTAGAAGGTTGAACACAGCGTTTCAAATGAACTGCCCACTGAGTGCATATTTGTGATTATCTGTTATATATACTTGCTGCAAAGTGCCTGACTGGTATCTGTTGGTTTCTTTCTATGCAGTTCGTGAGGCATTATGAGCTTGAACATTTGCCAAGTGTGTGGTTTTTAAATGGTTAAATGCCTACAGTGCACTTCCAGTGAGTCTGCGACACACAAACCTGTTACTTGAGGAGCTGCTGCAGTGGGTCCCTTCTATGGTGGTTGGCCATTCTGAGTGACATAACCAGTCATATTGTCCGCTGGGCAGCAAATTGCCTGAGACTACAGTGTGGTTGATAACAGACAGGGAAAGACAGCTAGCACATTTTGAAACAAATCTATTTTATCTGTAATTGATTAAGAAAATTATTCTGAACATTGACTCAGCTAAATCAGACCAGCATTGACCACTAATATTCAGACTGGTAACACTGTAGCTCCGTTTCACTTCCCAGTTTTAAACTCTTGATTTAAATCGTTTCTGCTCCCTTTCACCTGCTCCTTCCTATTATCTCATAAAAGGCTCATATCAGACTTGAATGGTTTCTAAGGTTTCTAACTGAGACAGAAGTTAAAGTTTATCACTCAATCCACTTACCCCTCTAAAGATTAACTACAATGTCTGGGGCCATAATAAAGACAGAGTGAAGACGCTGCAAGCTGATTGCTGAGCTAAATTGCCTGAAGGTTGAAGGCTCAATACCACAATGACTGAACAGTTAGTAGAGCAGGTTGCATGTGTGTTTAAAAAAAAATAAATCAGTTTGAGAGAGAAAATTATTGTTGGTGTGTGTGTAGTGGCACATTTCAAGTAAAGCCTGTTCCTGGATCAGACAATATTACCATCCAATTTATTGCTGACTGACATAAGAATGGGTGTTTGATCATTGTGTGTGTGTGTGTGTGTGTGTGTGTGTGTGTGTGTGTGTGTGTGTTGCCACGGTGGTGCCAGCCAGGCATGACAGGAGGAGAGAATTAAAAGCCGTGGGCACAGACAGACCTTCTCACATACCAATGTGGTGTGTTTGTGCACATGTGTGGAGTTGTGTGTCTGTGTAGTGACCTTCTCTCCAGACTAGTGTCACAGACGGCTGGTTTTGGTACCAGCCCTTTGGCTTTATGGAGGCCTATGGGCAATATATATTACCGTCTGGGATAGAGTTTCAATGTGAGAGAGTGAGGTGGTTTCCAAACCACCCCCACATGTCTCTTTTTTTGTTTGTTTGTTTTTTTGCTTTCACTTCAACAATATTTCTTCAACTTCTTTCCGTGTTGCTCAACACCGCAATGTCTAAAAGTGGTTCAGGTTATCCTCGTTTCCCCCTCTCTCTCATTAATAAAAAAATACTTTCAAATTCTGATACATTCACAAAAATGTGGTCAATTATTCCTGTTCAAAGATATTTCCTGTTTCATACTGAACATTTCACACATACTGTTTTGAGTGGATGAGTGTGTTCACATTGAACATACTGAAATATGGAAAGATGCAGATTACGTACCCACGTGATGTTTTCATGGTCAAAACAAACATAATGCAAAATGCAATCTTGGCTATGTAGCTAAAGGGGAGGGACCAGCACCACGTTTTCAAACCTGTGAGGAAAGTCATTGACGATGGAAGGCTGTGCTCATGAAAAGTCAAAAAAGTGTGTTAATAAATTAAGAACTTGCTCAGAAGTTGTTTCAGTGTGACCTTTATCGATTAAAAATAACAGGATTAATTGATGCCAGCCCATGGTGTTAGTATAATTCATGTTTAAATTCAACAAAAGCATTACAGTAACTACAGGCAATGCATGGTTATTCCATCAATAAATGTCAGACAAGGTAGATATTATTAGTGAGAACAATCTGAACATACGGACAAAAAAAAAAGCTACTGGTCATTGGTCTTGGTACGCACAGCTGTCTCAAGTTTTTCCAAATTAAACTGAAACTGAGTCAGAACTTGGTCCAATCAGTGGCAAACAAAGACAAGCACATTCCCTGCCTTTAGAAATTATACACATCTGCACACTTGTGAATGAACTAAGCTGTAGTGAGATATATTAGAGAGATATGGCATGCATCTTTGCCTTGTTATAATTGTACTTGGGAATGACTAATGACATTTTAAAAAGTATGTGTAGTCTACTCATCCATCCAACTATCTCCATAGAGTCACCAAGCAGAGGATGCTAAAGGCCGGGAATCTGTTTGTAACGCAAGTCTAAGGTCTCAATTAATGACTTCCCTGAAGTCAAGGGCCATGTTGTAAGCATAAAATGGAATTTGAAAGTGATAGCTTGGGCTATTTGATGTGTGTGAGGAACAAAAATCATACCCGGTGGCATACCAGGTTAGAGAAGCAGACAGTTTGAGTGTTTTTTCCTCTTTGTCTTGTTGGCAAAATAGTCTTTTCAATTGAAATGCTTTTTCAAACACTGAATTGCCTTATTATAAGCAATAAATGCACCAAAATGATACCCTTTAACTGACATAGGGTGTTAACATGGAGGGCAGAACAGCTTTTTGTGGCTGGCCCTGATCACAACAGCACATCACTCAGCCTTTGTGTCAGAGCTTCTGTCTTATTTTCTAAACTGACAGGGCATTGATCAAACTGCAGGTAATACGACTATGTAAAGGAGCCTCCTACAACACCATGCCAAAAAAATGTCACAAGATCACTTTAAATGTCTGAGACTCATCAAAGCAGAACAATCTACTATCTAAATGAATAGACTAATCAGTTTAATCAGACAATTAGCCAGAGCTCAAAAGAGTCAGCTACATGTCGTTCTTTGTCCACTCACTGAATCCCATCTAATGTGAGCTTATGTTAGTTTAGGACATTTTGGATTTTAAATGAATTCTCAACCCTCGATGTGGCCATGAGGAAGCTTTGCTCTGCATTCAGCTCCAGCCACACACAGCCTCTCTTACATACATAACCACAGACACTCCCTTATTCTGTCTCACACCCCCCCCCCTCCTCTGTAGGCTCAATTAGCCAGCCATAATTACTGCCAGGCAGGAATGAAAGGATGGAATAGAAAACATTTGTTCCTATAAACTGAGACTAGATATTTCATTGCAATAATCTCCGTAAACATGACAGTGAGTGGACAGGAGATGGAAGAAGATGGAACAGGTGATGTAGGGTTAGTTCAAAGAAATAGTGGTGGAAATTCAAAAAGTGTGAGGGAGATGGAACATTGAAGAGTGGGGTGGAAAAAAACAGAATTTTAGCCAACAAATATTTACACACCCTAAATCACACACACGTATACAAATAAATTTTATGAAAAACTTGAAAGCACATGAACTAATGTCAGAATAACCACGAGGAGTTATTGCATATAATATATGGAAGCAAGAAAACATGACAGTGTCATTCAGCTCATCTCCAACCTGTGTCTAGAAAAACACAAGAGACGGACGAAACAACGAAACACGAAACAAGTATGTCACTACACTATTCTTGGAAATGCTCAATTTAAAAACAGCATCATTTAATCAAATTTTCCTCAAAATCAAACCAAGTAAACCACAAATATGTAGAACTGTTGCTTCCACAATGACAAGTATCCAGAGAAAATCATTTAGTGCCATCTTCACAGCCCAAACAGAGACAGATGTAATGCCAAGAATAAAAATATCATAGTAGCACTTCAGTTTGAATAAGTAGAGGAAACCATGTAACCACTGTGAGATATTTATTCATTTACTCGTTTGTGTGTATTTTAATAAACTTGACAGGCTGGTTAAATGGTTAAAGTGACAGCCCTGAAATTAGAAGGTCATAGATTAACCGCTTTGTGGTCAATGAATCTATCAATAGTGGTTCAGTCCCCTCAAAGTCTCCTCGATCCAGACAGATTTTATGTAATTAGCATTTCAACTTTTCAGCTTCCCTAAGCTCTAAAAAGGCCACATCCTGTTGTCACCCTCACCCCTGATATTCTGACAGTGTTTATGCTGCTGCTCTGTCATGTGATGTCCTCCCCAGACCAATCAATGTGATTAAAGGACTTTCAGTTGGTGCTCAATTCTTCGGGGAATTGAAGAATCACTTGGCCTGTGTGCAGGGCCGATTATTTCAGGGTTTTATTCTGGTTTTATCTTTTATTCAAATTAAACACTGAATCACTTTAATTTTAATATCAGAATGCAGGTGAAATAGTTGAGGGAAAAAAAAAATACTACAGTCTGATTTATATGTAAATGATTTATCTCCAATATTTTTTTCATTACTTGGAGGGTCCAGAGCTGCACAATAACCAGCAGCTATTTTTTCTACAGTGTTTGTCATTAGGCATCCTCACCACAAGCTGGCCTCATTTACTGTTTCCTGTAGTAATCAGTGCAGAAAAAACATCTTCTGATGCAAGGGAATATATAATATGGGTTAAATTGTGTTTTGTTTTTTTTTTTTTAAACCTGATTTCCCCTCACTTTTATCCAACAAATGAGGGTGGTTACTTCACAGAGCCCAGTATCCCCTCCAGCATGAGCCTCTCCAAGTATTGTTTGCGTGCATGGCAGGATGCCATGGCGGACTTCATTGAAATACTGCAGATGAATGTTGCCTTGCCTCACTATTTGACTCAAGAATCTTTTTGAATGGTTGGGGTAAATTCAGCATTCAGGAGACACCATCCGTCAGGCAGCACTCATTATGTCAGGTTGGATTAATGGGCTGCCTATTACTTGTGTCCACTGCTAAGCTGCCAAGAAGTATGCATAAGTCATTTTTTTTAAAGTTAGGCTGTTTAATTTTGATGGATTTAAAAATATATACAATTGATTATTTGAAGAAGTATAACTAGCATATTAACACTTAAAACTGAAGGTCCAGTTATGAGTTTCAACTGATCTGAACCGATCTGACCCTGAACTATACTCGATACTCCTAAGGTAGAGCTTGGAGATTTAACTTGTTTAATATTGTGCCTTATTTTTTATATGAAAACTTTCCAGGCAGAGATGAATCAAAGGCAGCAGAAACTATAAAAATGTAAGTGCACTGAAACACATTGGTTCTGGCAATTGGCGACACCTGCTGCAACACCACACATTCACATGGACGCTCAAACCCCTCATCATCACTGGCTGCAAAAAAACCTGCTACGACAGCAGACAGATGACACGGGCTCAACTTAACAGTTTTTCCTCTCCATTCCACCTCTTCTCCCAGTTGTTCACCATGTCTCTCTCAACAGAATGTGCATGCATGAAACATTTACTGCCGAACAAAGTGAGTACTTGGGTGTTCATTTCATTCAGTGTTTCACTCGATTTCTCTTCTTTTTTTCCCCTTAAATGTGTGCACAAAAGCACACATTTTGCTGTCTCTGGCTGAAATTAATGTTTGTTTATGTGTGAGCACATTTCATCAGCCTGCAGTCTGTGTGAGAATGTGTGTTATATCCAGAGAGTCATACCTCAAGGCAGTTTGTTATCACCAATAGACTGCTAAATTAATCAGCGCCCCTCGGGCCTCTTGACTGGGCCCCCAACACACACACACGTCATATGTTTCACACTACTGCAGAGGCATCACTCACTGAGTCAAACAGGCCCAACAGTGCCCCATAGAGAAATACTGAGACCAGGTGAGAGTTATACCACACACACACACACACACACACACACACATATAAGAAACAACATATACATAGGAGGCATATATCTGTCATTAGAAAACTTTGACATTTTTTTTATTTAATTTTATTGAATAAAAGAGAAAGAAATGAGAATGACTAATCAATGTAAATTCATCACACTATAGTGTACAGTGTGGTACTTTAATGTTACTCCTTGTTTTGTGTCTTTATGTTTGATATCTGTGGGTGTCTGTGTGCAGAGCATAAATAGATCACTGAGTTAGTTCTGAATACAATACCACTGCTGCTGGTGTAAGAGGTGGATGGATTGGGGGGGGATTGGACTGTTCAATTGCACTGTGGTTGGGTGGTTGGGTGTGTGTGTTGAACATCGTCTGGATCTAACTCCATAATGAAGCTTCAAACTGAGAAGTGCTCATTCCTGTCTCCCACTAACAGACACACACACACAAATATTCACAATGTATATTTTCCTCCAAAGACTCAAAGCATATTTAAACGTAGTCACTCTCATAAGATATTATGAGTATCACATTTACACAGTTGTGATACTCAAAAGACACGCTGATTAGGGGCACATCTGAACTGCACTCAGGAAGACAAAAGCTTTGTTTGTGAGACCAGAGTCGTGAGCAATCTCTGGTTTTTTAGCGAGACCCAGATCTTATTGTGAAACTTTACTGGGTTTTGTGACTAATGGAATGTACCACTGGTGGAACGCTGTATCACATATTATCATAATCTATTTTCATGGTGGAGGAATACATCTGGATCTCAAAATGGTCTATTATGCGCCTCTTAAATATTTGTTTTTTTTAATGTGTCCCTTTTCACACACAATTTCTCCTAATTTTCTTTCTGTGCTAATAGACATTGTTCACAGTGCACTTCACAACAACACTCTGTTGTTTACAACCATGCGGTTAAAAATTGTTGAAACCAACTCTTCACTTAGGCTTAGTTCATTAGTGGCACAATGGACGTACATATCCGTATGCACAGACAAGACTTAAACACAGCCTCATTTACCATGCCAGAACAACTGTTGTTTAGTTTGAACTGCAGTGATGTGATTTCGCCTATTTTACTCATTACAAGGAGACAGTAAACACTAGATCCCCTATAAGGACATATGAGATAGAAATGGATAAACAATTTAGCAGATTGTTGTGGCAGCATTTAGAGGAAGTGGTTATCACTTTCCCATTCTTTAATTAACTTTGTGGTCGAAAACAAAAAGATGCTCTGGAGTAGAAGCAGAGTTACAAAATATCTGGATTACTGAAAGGTTAATGAACAATTTTTCTAAACTTGCATTTGTGTTTTCATTACAAACACTGCAGGTGAGAGAAATAAGATCAAGCGAGCTAGTAAATGTTACGTGCTACATGCCGGCAACAAAGGCTTCAAACAAAATACATTATTCAGCCTTGACAGCTGATCACTTCTCTAATGTCTATAATTTCATGTGATGGAAAGGTTGACTGAGCAGGCACACTTATCCATACACAACACATTCAGCAAATCAGCAGCATAATCCTCAAAGTTTTTATGTGGTAAGATAACCCTGAACATTAAACCTCTGTTGAATTAATGAGTTTAAAAGGCGCTTGAGCAGAAGGTGTTCATCTCTCCCAAAGTTCTTTTAAATTTCAGTTTCTTCAGGCTTGACCTGCAGTAAAGTGGCTGATCACTCTAGCATTTTGTATCCGCTTAGGAAAAAGTCTTAAAGGAGGTTTCTGTAAATTTACAAACTGGACATTTTAAAACAATATTCTGGAGGCGGCCCAAAAGCTTTGACTTCTCTACAACTCTATCCCCTAACCACAAAACAACAACACTGAATGTGTACAGTGCGTGTCTCCTTGCCTTACTGTGCATCCACGTGCATGTTGGTGTGTGAAACTCAATTTCCTGTGCATAAACTTTGGCAGGTGTCCAGCTCGACTTGGACGGAGCTAAGTGAGAGAAGGGAAAGACTTGTCTTGTCTTACCAGTTAAATCCCCTCTGAGACACAATGTGAAACACACTCCAGGAGTTTTATGTATTGTTGCGAAGCTGCCTTTTTATGGAGTTAAGCAGTGGTAAGTACCCCCAAAGGGTTTCTCAATCACCTCCCCAACAGGTATTATGATACACAGGCTTAGGTTCACTGGCAGGCCTTGAGGATGAGAGCTATGTCAGCTGTTTTCAGAAGATTAGGTAATTACCACTAAACAAAATGATGTACACCATGTTAGAAGGGGTTGAACAAAATACTCAATAAATGAAAGATCTTTCTCTCCATACAAGAGATGTATGCAAATATTTTTTTTGTAAAAAACTGTCAATTTCAGTTTCAGTTACAGAGATGTGTTTTCCCAAACACTCATCAGCTAAACATTCAATCAGCTGTATTTAACTGAGGAATAAATAGATATTATGATATTAGATATATGATATTAGAGGGAACACTTTTACTGAACCCCCCCCAGTGACATCACGCATTTTACTGAATGTGCTAATATGTTCTGCGTACTATTTCTGTCAATGCTCTGATTATTGGTGTCTTGGTATGTTGTTTTTGTAGGATAAAAATATTCTATAGCAACAGCCTTCCCACACTAACAGCAGGCTCCAATTTCTCCCTATGCAATGTTAACACAAAGTATATTTCAAGTTTCCTGACAAACCTACATTATTACAATTGTGTTGAAAGCTATTTGAATTATCAAGAGTCTTTCTAAGTGTAATTACATAGGTTTCCCTATAAAGGCAAAATAAATAGAGGAAATATGGCATTTTTATGGCACTCTGCACAAAATCTCTTGTAAAAACTTTTGCAAAAAGCTACCAAAGCATGCACGCATGCAACCAAAATAATTAAACGGTTATATTTTGTCATTTTTGACGAGGTAGTTGATAACATAGAGATATGCAGTTTATACTTCAAAGCACTGAAGCAAAAGCTTGCAAGGAGTGTGTCCACACAGCAAAACTCTACCAGCAGATGCCCAGAGGGGGACTTGTGACTTAGAATCTATAAATCTATGTGGTACTGAAGTGACTACTGAACATTATGTTTGGCTTCAAAAGACCTCTGTCATGCTGCATAAGTTGTTTTGAACACTTTGATGGTCATTTTCAAACTAAACTTCAAAACCATGCAGTTTTAATTTATATGCGACAACTTTGGGGAAACGTCCAGTTTATGTAGCTGGAGAAATGTCATTGTTATATTTTACCCAAGACAATACTGCTTTACCATGGACCACAGAAAAAATATCGACTTTGGATAATTAGATTATCTAAAGTCGTTGTTTAAGGTCAACTGGATTGAGCGTTTGAGAGCAGCAATAGACATTTAAAGGAGGAGGAAAAAAGAATTTTACAGGAGGTAAATAGGCCTACAAACACCTGGGCAGGTGTAAAAGGTTTTATAGTCAGACTGTGTGTGTGTGTGTGTGTGTGTGTGTGTGTGTGTGTGTACAGTAAAAGAGAAAGCAGGTGTTTAGCAGGGAGCCGTCACTGTGAATGAAGTTCCTTGAAGGTCAAGGCTGACTAAAGGAGAGGCTGGGCCACAAGGGGGATGGGAAACGAACAATCACACAACAGGAAACACTCATATTTAACACCGGGCAACAGGGGGGTGTCAGTGGCTTTGTGGTTTCAAGAATGAGCTTGTAATCAAAATGTCACCACTCCAAAGTTTCAGAGCAGCTGGTAGCCTTGGGGTTTGAAAGGACATGATGGTGCAAAATCAGAACAAAACAGGGGAGAGTGAGAAAACAGGACTGTGGCCAAAGTGTAAAATATAGATTGATGCACAGAGTGATGAAATACAGTGTACAAACAACAGAAGCCATGCCAAGCAGAATTAGAATCAAATCCCACCGAGCAAGAAAATGAAATTCCAGTTAAATGAAACCATGTTCTATTAAGGGGGGGCACAATCCCACTATTTCTCTATTTCTGTATGCATGTACACATCACAAAGTGCAGCAGGCTTCAGAGAGAGGTCATGGGATAACCAAAGGAAGAAGGATTTTCTGGGAAGGGGGAATGACTGTTCCAAATTTCTTGTTTTTCCATCAAGTTATTTGTTAGATACTTTGGCTTTAAAACCAAACAGACCAACAGATAAGCCAACAGTGAGGTCCCTTCAGGCTACACAGATTAACTGGCTAAAAGCACACTTTGATCTAAAGCCACTTCCCAGTGACTCTGACCAAGGCCAGTGCAAATTGTTCCCACATCCAGCAGTCCTGCTGTTATACTAGTGGAGTTGAGGCTTCAATTTCTTATTTTTACATTGCAGTTATCATGACTGTAATATTTCAATTTGTCCTCCTTACTTTAACGCAGCCGGGTGTGAATTTGATGGGGGGTGTGGGTGTGAGTGAAAATATAGTGGAAAAAACTCGATTAACGCTGGGACCACTTGGAGATCAGCTTTCAAATGCAAATGTGTTGCCTGGATGAAAGTACTTCTCATAGGTGTAATAACTGTTTAACAATAGGCCGTGTTCATAAACAGCAGACCAGCCTCCTCATGTACACATATGTATGTGGGTGGAAGCACGCTTTAGTGGGCAACTTTAGAAGTGTCACAGTTTTACAGCTGAATTTCTAAATTGAAAATATCACTTTTTCCTGGGACTGAGCAAACCAAGTGGAAGCTGTTTGTCTCCTGCATTTTTGTTAGTATTGTGTTATACTGATGGGTTTTTCTTCGCTAAGACTCGTTCCTCTGTCCGTCTGTTCTGTAGTCATGTATCCACTGATCTCCATCTCAGCTCCTGTCTTTCCCCTCTTCATCTGTCAGGTTTTGCCTCCTCTCTACACACATCACTATTTTTTTTCCAATTATCATTTTGCAGTCATTGTTGAGAGATTCCCCACATTATTAGAATGGCTGGTACTCTGTATCTCTAGTTTGGATACTAAAAAAGCCAATTTCATTCAAATTTCATTCAAAGGGGGGGGGGGGGGGGGGGGAACAAAAACACACACACACACACCTGGCAAGAGCAGGTGTTTGTTATTTTTTGCAGATTTTGCCAACACATAGCCAGACAAGTTAACACCCTTACCTTACATACAGATTATTTAGGGGCCTTACATATTTTTCATTGTCCCAACACTACATAATCAATCATGTAAATCACTGACTAAACATCAGCTTTCCATTCAGCAATCAGCTCTGATTCCACTGGAATAGCTGACATTTTTTGATTTGCTAAAGCAAAGCCTCAATCACACATAGAATACCTTTTTTGTCTTCCTTTCTCCTGCTGGAAATACACATCTAATCTTCCAAATGCCAACCTAATTATCATTGAAATATCAAACAATATACTAAAATACCAACGCTTCAAGATTTCTCTCATCATGTAACCCCTTAAATTTCTCATTGGCTCTCCATGCCATATCAGAACTGGAAGGACGTCAACAGCAAGTCAGGCTGTGTGTGTGATTCACTGCGAGTCAGCTCGGATGAACAGACAGCAGAGGTGAACGAAAGTAAACTTTGCTGACTTCAAAGAATTACTACTTTGAGGACAACTTGCACCACTCATACTGGTTGTAATATTGTTACAATTATAAGTGTAGTTGCTTCATACAGTGTGTATTGCTATGATCCATCTGCACCACTCAAGCTAACTTAATCATTTATATACATGACTTTGCTAGAACCAAACATGGTATTTGAACCTGCCCTCATCCCCTAATTCACTGATCCACTCTGGCTCGTCTCTGGATTAG
Organism: Echeneis naucrates; assembly: GCF_900963305.1. NCBI lineage: Eukaryota > Metazoa > Chordata > Actinopteri > Carangiformes > Echeneidae > Echeneis > Echeneis naucrates. Next base: position 7,996,174 of record NC_042533.1, read on the forward strand.
TTGTATAGACATAGTCACTGATTGATATCTACCTGGAGATTCCTTTCTGTTGGCATTGCACAGCATAGGCCATCACAGATGGAGTAATAGTTGCACAAAGGCTGTCATGGTTTTGTAAGATAATTAATCCATGGTGATAATCTTAGAAAATGACAGGGGCCATGACAGGCAACAAGTCAACAACTGTGTCCAGAGTTCTTCATATTTCACTATACTGCCCATGGTTTCCTGCAGTGCATCTGCCAAATATAGTGACCATGAGTGATTCCACAAAAGGGTTCTGCCCATTCAAAATGGGTGCTATTAAATGACTGCTGTGAAAATGTGATTGACAAACAACAATCAGATCTGCAATTCCTGTGAAGGATGGTGCTCTAACATAACTGGCTGAGAATCTTAACATAGAAAAAACTATCTAGAAGTATCATAGGGCTATGATTCGGACCTGTGCTTTTAGTGTAGTGATAACACAATTTGTATGTAAAAAATGTGTTCTCCCTGAATCAAAGGTAATCATGCTTTTTATCATTAACTGGTCATGATTTGTGTACTCTTCAACTGGGCCAAACTGTTCAAGGAACCCTATGCATGGAAACATGCACATGCAAAACCTTTTGCTGTAAACAGGAAGCAACAAAGGCATTTGAATTTCCTGACGCACAGAAAAATTCTGCTATTTTAAACAAGAATAATAAAGGAGAGGGATGACTAAGTCACAGATCTGCTACATTATCCTACAGTTCGTTGAGCATTTCAGCCATCCGCCTGTATCCATTACCGAGAAAGATGAGTGTTTTTGGGAAGGGGTGTGTAAAGAAGAGGAAGAGTGCAAAGGGCTAATCAATTAACAGAGCCTCAAGTCCTGGCCACACCAGCCCTATACTCAGTCTCTTAAAGCGAGCAACTTAAAAATGCTCGACTTCAGCTCTCATGCTGCCTCATCTCTCCATTTATACCTGCCAAGCTATCGTCTTGACCCAGGAACTGTCCAAACCCCCAACAACTATTAACATTGCTGAAGTGTGCTGAAGCTGCTCCTAAACGTCTCCTGCTGTCGCATGTATTTGGCAACAGTAGGAATTAGCAATAAAGTAGCCTAGTTTTCAATGACAGGCCTTTATGTTAACAGTGTGATAGGAGGGAACCAAACATTTAAATTATTGAAACCAACTAAAAGCTCTCTAAAGCTGTTTTGCTGTAATAAATGAAGCATAATTGTGCATTGAGCATATGTCAGCCTGTGGCCCCACTTTTATCTCTCCCCCTCGCTCCCTCTTTAAACCCTAACTGCAGATGGATGCACTAAGGGAAAAGGTCTAAAAGCGTAGTATTACACTCAACACCAGGGAAGACAGAATGCAATACATACAGCTATTTTGCTCATTTATGCAAATTTAGTTTTAAGATAAAGTTGAAAAGGTTTTTTTTTAATGAAGCCCATGTAAAGACAATTCAATTGATTTGTTAAATCTAAGTTTTGGGTTAACTTTTCATTATTGCTGCAAATATTGGTTCCAAACATTCCTTGATTATTAATAATTGTATCGACCCAGATAAAACTTGCTTTCTGTTTCATTCACCTTGCCCCCCTCTGTTCATCTCTCCTTCCCTCCAGCCCTCCATTACAGAAGCAACATAGCAAAAAGCCAATAATTTGAGGAGGTGGAAAGAGGGAGAAGCATGAAAGATGAAAAGGGTGACAGAGCAGAAGAGAAGGAAGGGAGAGGGTTGAGTATTAAGTCTGGAGAGAAGAGGGAGTGAGGGATGTGAAAGAGAGACGGACAAGAGAGGGAAAGAGGTGGTGAAATAGCAAGACAGAGAAGAACAGCAAGCCTGGAGGGAAAGATAAAAAGATGAAGGGATGCTGGGTGTGGAGGTGAAGTTGGATCCAGGGGTAAAGAGAGATAAAATGAAGGCTTGATAGAGGGAGGTGAGAGGTCGCACTCTCCTCCCCTCTATCTGAGCTGTGATTATTCCAAAATATACATCTCTATCTTTCTTTTTCTCCACCTCAGTCTCAATTTATCTCTTTTTTCACCCCCGGCATGGTTATTGTCCTCAATGATCTCCCATTCCCTGGCATCTTTTGCTCTCATCTTACCGTTGTTTCATACACTGTCTCCTCCCTGTGTCCTCGCCAGCTCCTTTCCGTCACTCTTTTCTCACTTATCCTCTATGCATAATTCAAGCTGAGATTCCAGCATGACGGGCTTGGCCATTAAAGATACATAGGGCTGCTGTGTCAAGGCCGTTTAGTGCTCCTTTACCTCAGAGGAGGTGCACCTTCGCCCACAGCAGTAGGGGCACAGCGAGGTAGGAAAGAGAGCTAGAATAGGAGATAGGTGGATGATAAGATTGAGAGGCAAAAGGAAAAATGTCAGTGAGAAATGAAAAAAAAAAAAAAAAAAAAAAAAAAAAAAGGTACAGTTCAGAAGGTTAGAGTTCACTGCAACCCCAAATCATTTCAAGCATTTTATTCTACTATGAGCTGCAGTACTGCTCTCTCAGACTGCTGACTGTCTGCGATGATTTAGTTCTTAAAATTTGTATATGTAACCCACAATGGAGCTGACGTTGTATATACCTGCGATATACAGCATGATAGCTCTTATCAAGTAATGACAATATGCTGTTACTCAAAAAAGAAACATGGACAGCTCACTTAAACCAGACTATCACATTAACTATCCTATTCCCCAGGACCTACAATCCAAGCATTCAGTTCATACAAGGGCCAGCTTTGAGTTCACATAACTACCCACGACATCTACCACATCATTTTGAGGACAATTCATGTCCACATTGTTTAAACTCAACCAATTTCTGCCTCTGTACTACAGCTCTCCAGTCCTTTTGATTAGTGGTCATGAACAAGCAATGCAGCATCCCTCGCCTCACAATCTCTCTCTGCCTATCCATCTGATTTCTGAGTGATCACTGCACACTTGAAATCACAGAGCCACTTAACCCCTCCATTTTACCAAACAGCCAAGAGAACTATGTCACTCAACAATAAAGACAGTAGTAATTTATTTGTCAACTTCTGACTTAATCTGATGACTGCGGCTATTTCAGTCCAGAAATGTCCCACCTCCCTCAAAAGCAATAATTAACATCTTCATGTATGCTGATATTTTATTCATTCTTGCTGCTTCTCTGTGGTTCACCTGCATAGTAAACCTTACCCAGTAAATTCAACTTCCTAACACTGATGCTAGCAAATAATGCAATATTATTTGTGTAGTTGATTCTACGTGACTGTTATGTGCTTCTTGTTACAGTGTTGTGTTGATGTGTGCTATTTGTCAAACAGTCTTACTAGTAATCTTGTAAAGGAACTATGAGTGTGGGCAATTATGTCAAAACAGAAGGCTAATGGAGTAATTAATGAGGGTGTATCATTTCTGAAACTCACACCAAACTTGTGATTAAATTACCATTACCATGAAACCAACTACGATCCATTGTTAAAATTAATTAAATTACTAAAACACAAGTACGTTAGACACAAAAAAAATATATATATATATTTAAGTTATGGCAAGGTTTATTAAGTGCTGCTTTGTAAATGATACCCATTACACCTATTTTATCATCTTCCAACTGTGTATGGCATCACTATTTGGGGCCAATCCTGGTGAATCACATTAGGCCAGTTTTAATTAGCTCAAGATGGATGATGTCTCTGAGACCGCATAATAACAATATTGTTGCAATGCGTCTCAATAAAATTAATGAGGGGGCTGTGTTTTTCTTGCAGCACTAATGTCAGTCTCAACATAACACAAGTAGGGAGGAGAGAGGACAAGAGTGGGAAGGAGAAGGAAACAGGAGATATTGCTGAAGAGGAGAAACTACCTAGCAGACAATGAACGTAGATTGAAGGGTTTCTGCTTCTTAGCTGCTTGACCTCCAGCTCACAGGGTTGACTGGCAAAGCCATGAGAGTAATGCCCCTCCTCCCATCACACACACATATGCTGATACTCCAAAACATTAACCCACATATCTCATGCAGAAATACTAGCTCAGTACATCCCAGCATAAACAGAACACAAAGCATTATGCCATCTATAAGATCACACTCCATTCCCCATCAGTCATTTTAATCCATAGTATTGGTTACTGCTTTTTAAATATGCAAACAGAGAGTATGGAAATACAGTGTGCAAGTGTGTGAGAAAAAGAAATCTCATATCCAGCACGTCATGTTCTATATAAATCTCCAAAGGAGGACAAGGATCTATTTTAAACACATACATGCAAAAGTGTACACATTTCATGTACCCTCATATACATTGGTTTTTGCTAATGTTCTTTCTATGTCCTCACCATTTTTTCATAAATAATATGGTGCTGCTATTAACATGGTCAAAAAAAGGCTGCAGGAGATGACGAGCAGGCATGGAAGCTGCAATAAAAGGTAGAAGATTGAGATGTGCCGAGAGCAGGAGAGTGGAAATAGTAAACATTAAATCCTTTTTTCCTTTCTTCCTCCCAGCTGTTCTGTTGGACCTAAGGGAGCATCATTGCAAGATGTAAAAACAAGTCCCGTAATTTTTTCTTCAAATATTCCCGTGCTCTTCTACTGAAATATTTTCATGACAATTACCATTTTACTGCCCTCGCACTTCTTATCTATCACCTTTACTGCACCGCTTCTTTCTGTCTGTCACCTTTTACTGTTCCCACCCCCCTCTTTAAATGAAGGGAAAGGAAGAAGAAGAAAACACAAGAGAGGAAAGACAAAAGACTAACAGGGCTGAGAGGAAACAACATAATGACACAACTGCAGTATAAAAACAGATTGAGATGGGAATCTGAATAATACATAGGAGAAAGACGCAGGAAAATTACAAGAATGTAATTCTCTCCAATTTTTTTTTTTTTTTATATCTGCTACTTTTATTTCCAAAGATCACGATCATTCTGAGCTGATGTTCATTGCCCCATATCAAACGTGCACATATCAGTTGAATTTTAGCTCCATACTAGGAGCCACTTACTAAAACATGAAGTGGATTTCCCCTTGTGTTTCTCAGCTCATCTTTTCTTACTTACCCTGTTTTCACTCATTTATTAAAAAAATACTGTACATTGGAATACTTTTTTGAATCTATCTATCAAAGCACAACCTACTTGAACAGTCTCCTCCCAAGTAGCTCTACGGCATGGTGCTGAATTTACCATCCAAGTGTTCATTCTATCAGTTAAGGTATACAAAGTAACAAGACCATGTCACACACAAGGAAAAATAACAGCCAACCAACCAATCAGATCCTCTGTGCCAGCAAGATGAACTGAAGTAGCAGCAGTCCAGCATAGTTTGGTCAGTTTGTTATTTTAGGTATACCAAATGCAGTGGCAACCAGAATAAATTGTGTTCTTTAACCACTAACAGGCAAATCCGGCAGACAACAGTCAGGGCAATACACTTGTGCAGCTGGTGACAGATTCAACAGAACATCTGCTTTCCTATTTCAAACACCTTTCACAGTAATGTTCAGGTTTTATTGTGCTGCTAAATGTGGCGGAGAGGAGCCGACTCACAGCAGGAACTCATCAAATCTGTCCAACATCTGAAGCAGTTCACCTCCACAGAGTAATCTGAGAGCCTGAAGAAGAGGCGCCAAGGAAACTGCACCTCACACAACCCTGCACGTGATTTTAATTCTGCAGCAACTCAGGGCATTTTTCATATTAGGGCTGTCACATGAATAAAATAATAATTACAGGGTAGCTGTGGATTAAACACAATTAATCCTTATTCCTAAATGTGACAAAAAGTCACATTTTCTCTGCATAGTGTTGGAACTCAAAGATAAATGATAGCAGGCGGATATATACATTTCAACATTTGTTTTTTGATTAATGACAAATCCATTGTTCTTATTTTAGTAAATATAGGATGGACGGGTTGATGAAACTAGTCAACAATTTTTTGGCCGTATGAACAAAGTAGTTCTTGCCAATGAATCTTAATTGGGAATCAAAGATAATGACTTTCTGAACTTTTCTTTTAGATTTATTTCAAATCAAATCAAGTGTAATAGGCCTGAGGGAACAGAATTTCTACTTCAGAAATACAGCTTGCCTTATGCCAAATGAAATCTAAAATATTTTAATTTGGCTTTATATCTCCATGATGTATGCTGTGTCAGCTTCGGGTGGCTAAATGGCAAATTCAATAAAATTTTTAAAAAAAGATTAACCATGGCCTTTTAATTGATTGTAATTCACAGGTTAACACTGACCCCTACTTCAAGTCAATATTAGAGTTATATTGTAGAGAACAAAATTAAGAAATTTTGGCCATATTGCCTTTCTCCATTGTGTAGAGGCTATTCTAACAGCACGGAGGGACCCATAACACACACAGGACTCTCACAAAGCAATGTGAGACAGTCATCTTACTCATAACCTGATTACTAAAATGCTGATGGTCCTAGCTGTCATTCTCCACTGTTCAAATCATGTCACACACTTCTTGTGTTCACACTATCTCAGGGTTACACAACTCCCTTCCGTTTGCAGGTGGGACCAACTCAACTTAAACAGAGGGCAAACTGGGAAAAGTTTATATCCACAATAAAAAGTATCAGCTCATGTATCATGCCATCATGGTTGCCTTACATGTGTGTGTGTGTGTGTGTGTGTGTGTGTGTGTGTGTGTGTGTGTGTGTGTGTGTGTGTGCGCGCACATTAAGATTCAAACATAGCCAGCAGACACCAAACATCAGCAAGTGACTGAGCAACCACCAAATACAGGACTGCTGCACAAGTTATATTTTCCAATATCCAGTCACCTGAACCAGCAACAATACATGATAAGCCTTAATATCCATAATTACACAGCAGGAGACAGACAGGTAAACAGACAGACAGACAGGTTAACAAACAGCCGGACAAACAAACAGCCGGACAGACAAACAGGTTAACAAACAGCCGGACAAACAAACAAACAGACTAACAAACAGCCGGACAAACAAACAAACAGACAGACAGACAGACAGGTAAACAGCCGGACAAACAAACAAACAGACAGACAGACAGACAGACAGACAGACAGGTAAACAGCCGGACAAACAAACAAACAGACAGACAGACAGGTAAAGTGCAGTATAATTTTCTTACCTTATTCGACGCATGAGGTCGAAAAACGCTCCTTCTCCGGCGCTAAACGGTTAATGCGTGATTATCCAGCGCAGTAAAAACGGCCTTTAACGAGCCGGCGACTCAGTGATAACTTTAAAACGACGGGGTTTACTTTTTCTTTTTTGTTTTACAGATTTCTCCTCCTTCAGTTCCTTTGGCTCGTGAACGCGCAGACGCACCTGCCGGCTGATTGCTTCTCCAGGTGTGCTCAGAGGTAAACACGGAGCCAATCAGAGACAACAGCTCTCCATTTTCAGCTTTCAGCTCGAGCTTCTAACCTAGACTGCGTGCACTTTAATACAGTTTATATTTACATTTTAAAATATGCTTAATTTACTTCTAGCAATTCATGTAAACGATTGAACGCGCTTACATCTATTCATGAATCGCTTCTGCATGAACTAACGCTTGAAATGTGAATATCTGAGCTAAGATGTGGGCTGACTGCCACTGCCAGCAGGCCAAAGCTCTGTGACTGAGTTTATTTGGTTTGAAGAACACTTGCATGGTCTTTGCCTTATGTCTGTCCCGCTGCCTTCCTTTGAAAAACTCTGGGAAATAGCCCCCAGATTTAAGAAATGGTACAAAAACAGGCCGAACATCCAGCCCAAATATATTTATCAATTTTTTTATATATCCATTTAAAGAAAGAAATATCAAATGTTGAAACACAGGCTTCATCTCTAAAAGAAACTTAGCGCACCACAACACAGTAAATATGAAAATCTGAAAAAACTAAACTAATATCCATTCAGCTAGAGACGAGACAAGGTCCCTCCTTTATTAGATTTATGTTGCAATAATCTGAGCAGTAACACACAGTGACTTTTGCTTACATGACTGTTACATTTAAAAAGAACACGCATCAAGTTTACATTGTGATGTAAACCAACATCTCACTTTGGAATGAAATTCCTCAGTCCTGGTAAACACTTTCCAGGGTGCAGGTCCTGCCTCGATCTCATTTTCTCTCCATGTCGAGTTCATTTATTTCAAATGAGAGAATCCATTACTGTGGCATCATTCCAATGCAGATCCACTGTGTTCCAGAGCAAGAGGTGAAACCATGCGTGCTGAAAACATTTCATCAGGGAGCCAAAGTTACAACAGAAACTCGTGTCGGAATCAGAACTTGAGCTCCATGAAACTGTTTGAACCGTGGTGTCCTTTCAAAGAACACTGTTTGCATGGTGATTTAGTCTGTGATGGGCATGCAATCAATATTACAATATATATGCAAACACAGATGGCTAAAATAATTTATAAACTATAACCACAGTGGTTTTGACTCAATGATTTTTTTTCCTACAACTTTGTGTTGTTGCTGCTGTTGACAATGCCTCATTTCAGAGTGAATATTTAGGATGTGACTAACGGCGCTGATAATAATGGGAAAGTGTGCCAGAGTCCTGGAATTGTGCATGCTCGTTCACTGGCATAGTTTTCTGGCACGCCACAACTGCCGAGGACGTTGGCTCAATGGTTAGCAACGGCAGCTCAAAAGAACTCCACATCTCCCCAGGGTGCATGCCTTCGCCCCAAAATAACAAATAGATTTGATCCCCAGGTGCTGGGCTCGGGCTGAAAGCTGATCCATATGAGTCAGAGTGGATCAAAGCCGAGGAAATCTGACCACACACGGGTGAGCAGGTCTTTCTCACAGCGGTATTGGCGTCACAGAGGAAGCACAGGTGAAACTAATCACGTTAATGTTGGTTACACTTCAATGTTATTACTTATGCTTGTGTGCAACAAACCCAAATTCTCAGTGTAAGAAAGCGCTGTAAAAAAAAAAAAAATAAGTGTGATAAAAATGTCAATAGTGTTTTGACAAGTTGAAATTGTATTTTAGCGTTGTTTTTTTTTTTTTTTTTCTGTCCAGCTACGATGTGTGAAACTGCTGCCCGAGTGTAATGGGCTCACTTGTCCCTTATCTGAGCCTCTATTCAGCCACAGCCATGATGAAAGGCAGGGGAGAGATAGAATCTCATTCCACTTTAATGCACTCTATACACTGGTCCTCTCCACGAAAACACACACACACACACACATTCGTAATACTAAAAGACAGCCTCTCTTTTACACTTTCCCTCTCTCTCTCTCACACACACACACACACAAGCCCTTATGCTCTCAATTAATGCCTTTAAGGAAACCCTCTCTACCAATCACACCAATACACACACACACACACACACACATTCATGGTAAAGTGGACACAAGTAAATAACACACTTTAACTCAGTCAGCAGTTTCATGAAGTGATTTCTTTTTTCTCATCAGAGACTTTGATTCAACTCTAAATTACCTTCCATCCTAATCAGTTCCCGTAGCTTTGAGTAGCCAGTGTGTGTTGTTTGCAGTTAAGGGGAGCCTGGAAAATTATTGATTGTTTTTCATTAATATCTGCTAAAGATGCTTAATGCAATGATCACTTGTATTGTATTGTAAACCGTTTAGCATGTGTTTAACCCTAACATACTGCCGCATTTTACCCGTATACTGTCATTTTGCTGTGATTATTCCTGCCTTCGCTGCAAATATGGCACCCCTAAGGTTTTTCCTTCCATGATTTGTGATTTTGGGCTCTACAATTTAAAATAAAATCACCTTGACGTGCATGAGGAAGGCTGCCATCTTGACACAAAGCATGTCAATACCTGAAGAAAAAAATTGTCCAATCAATTTTCCTGTTTGTCGTTTTCAGCGCCAGGTCAAAGGATTTGCTCCATTCTGCCATGAACAAATCGAATTTAGCCTCTCTCATTATATATATGACTGTTACAAATGAATCATCTCCAGACAACACTTACCGAATGAAAGCAATAAATAATTTCAGAAGGACGATTAAGTGTCCCCTCATTAACCATTTGCTCATTAAGTGAGCCTTTGTTAACAGAGGGTGGATGATCGGGTCCTGATCGTCTGCAGCGGCTGACTGATGCTTCCCTGTTACAGAAGATGCAAAGCGAAGCATTGCGAACACACACACACACACACACACAATGACACAATCAAGGAATGTTCACACACACAAAAGGAAGACCCACTCATGTCCTAATGAGTTTTCCTGCTTGCTGTTCAGTGTGCTCTCTGGCTTCATTATCATCACCCTCTTAATTCATAATGCCTCCATGAAGGAAATCAACACCACATCATTACACTCTATCCGACTCGCCTGCTTGTTTTTTGCCTTTTTATCGTCTTCTTTTGTCAATTTTTTTTTTTTCCTTTGGTCCTTATTCCCACTTTTTTCACATTAAACTCCTCCTCTCCTTTTTCTGTCTAATTTCTTTATTCTTCTCTGTTGTTCCTTGTTAAATCTCTTCACGCTTTTTTCCCGCTCTCCTCTGTCTCTCCTGTCACACTCTGCAGGATTAGAAGAGGATTGGAGGCCAAACTCCTGCCTGACCTTGACAATGATAGAAAATCTGTTGGGAATCCCTCTGAATAGGAATCTGAATGAAATTACAACGTTTCCCACTAATTACATTTTAATGCAGCTGTTGTCGTTCCTGTGAAGCTGAACCACCAAATTGATTTGTAATTCAGAGGGTGTTGCTGTGCCTGAAAAAGGAGATTGTTTTAGTATGGCTCTTAAGTGTACAAAAGCCCAAGCCTGATGCACGTTCTGTGGGTTTGAGCAAATGTTTGCCCTAGTTAATTTGCCTAACAGCAGGAAGTGTGTGAATTTATTTGCATGTGGCTGTCTTTGGAGACATAGGGCACGCACACATGTATACACACATGCACATCCTGTCTGTGCCTCTTGTGACTGGGGAGGCCCATGTAACACAATGCATGAAGCAGGAATCCACCTCAAATAACAGAGGCGGTGCTCAGGAAAGCAATTGTGCCTGTGGTAGCACACAGGCAGATGAATATATCAGCTATATTACACAGTGCAGCAGTTAATTCCCACAGAGACACAAAGAGAGCACATGACGCTGCGGATGAATTATAGAAATCAATAGGAAGGATTGTCTGCTTGTCTTCTTCATACGTGCATGTTCAGATGCAAGTTCATATGTAAAACATACTTCTCTGGCATGCAAAACCCTCAGCAGATAATTCACAAACACACACACACACAAACCCTTCTCATACGCTGCTGGATGCATGTGAGGGGGTATAGGAGAGCGTGGGAGAGCCTTTTGTTTCCGACCTTGGCTTCAAACATACTCCTTAACAAACCACCAGCAGAGACATTGATAATAATAAATTATGTCCTCAAAGGAAGCAAGAGATTGTGTGTGTGTGTGTGTGTGTGTGTGTGTTTAAAAGCTTCAAGTGGAATCAAGTGGAACCAACAGTGACTGAATAAAGAGTTGAGACTTCAATGTGTGTGTGTGCATACTAATAACAGTGTTTCCAAAATTCCAAGAGACAAACTTGATCCATTTGGACTCGCCAGGGGACAGCCACAACTTATCAATTTATGAATTGAATTTCATTTACGGCTTCCGTCACACAGCGTGCGGGCGTCACTGGGTGAAAGGAGCCTTTCACTGCTTTGTAAGAAAGTGAGAACCTCCTGGAGAACCTCCTCCAGACAAAGACACACACACTAAATCAATTAGTGATAGTATAGATGTGAAAGGAGCTATCACACCAAAGAATATAAAGACAAAATATAACTGGAAAAAAACCCTAAAAAAATAGAAATAAGTGATGGATAAGATGCTTCAGGCTCTTAATTTGTCGAACCCCAGAGCAGCAGCTGTCTTGTATTCATCGTACAAATCAATAGCATCCTCATTAGTTCAATTCCACATAGATTCAAAGAACAATGCAGACTGAAAACAAAACAGAGCACTGAATGAGCTTGATCTCATTAGACCCAAGTGCAGCTGCTGTTTCCACAGCTGTAATGATGACTATTTAAAGGAGGTCTGTTCAGTACAATGGGACCAGAGCTACTTCATTTGCTGCTGAGATTTGGGAACCTAAAAATATCCCTAAAAGAACTAAAAGTAAATATAGTTCATCATAACTCTTCACTCTGGGGGTTTGGATCGTCCATCTTAACTGTGTGACAATTGGTTTGTTGATTCCACTGCTACCATAACTGATGCTAAAAGTAAAACTAGATGGAGAGCATTGAAATTGTTGTCTTTGTGTTTAAAGTACCTCTCATTTCTTGCTAAATCTTTTCTCTCACATGCCATGTCAGCACATGGCTCTTTCTGGGAAAAGCTGCTGTTTTCTTGAGGATTCAAATGTGGAATTATTTTTGCACAATCTGGTCTCTGAATCTCTTTTGTCTGTTTCTGCTGCAAGACTCCCTTCCTCCCTGCTGTATTTGCTTTCGGAGCCCCTTGTAAAGTGCGCCACTAGCGGTGATTGGCACTGTCAGATTAGCCCATTTAAAAAAGATATATGTTTATTACAGCATATGTATACGTGTGTGTCTGTGTGTGTGTGTGTGTCCTGCAAACTATTTTCAGCCTACGATGCATGCTGCATTATTCATGTTGAAGCATACCGAGAAGATAGTCTTGTGCCATATAACACCACTGCTACAGTGCTCTGGTGGATACCATCACACGCACACACACACGCACAACACTTACACACATTCATAACATACTTAAGACACCCACACTCTCACAAAAACAATCTCTGGTACACTTACCCAAATACTGTGTGTTATATACAGATGGACACACACAAGAGTCACTCCTGCAAAGACATACAACGCACACACATGCACACAGACAATGCCCTAAATCGTATTAGGCAGATGAGAGCAAGGCAGCGTGGTGCCAGAGAGGCACTCTGTTCGAGTGCTGTTGATGTGACAGATCCTGGCATAAATCATGTTTAGTTGTTGTTGTTGTTGTTGTTGTTGTTTAAATATGCAAATCTTCCATTCAAAACACAAGCCGGTTGTTAACAAGTGTTATGAAAACATGCACACGCACATTCACAATCTGAACGCTCTCACACACGTGTTGGATGCTTTTTCCAAAAGAAGCCAGGCACAATTTGTCCGACCCAACACACACACACATTTGCACACAGTTTTTGAATGCACGTGGGATAAATGTGGATGTAAAATGCCATGGCTATCACTACTGGACTCATATTTCATAAATGCCCAGATATCCAACAGCGTTGGTCAGCTAATGATGACAACCTCAACACACACCTACATGTGCACACCCATACAAACACACACACTGCACACTCTGGAGAGAAGAGTCCTCAATCACAGATATGAGAGCTTCTGCAAGGATGTAAACATTAGCTGCATGGAGAAGATGCTGGCCCTGCATTCACATGAGCACTCATAAAGAAGCTCAATTAGGCCCACACATGTACTCGACAGCACACAAATAGAGAGATGTTCTATCTACACAAACACACACAAACGTACGCTGCAATAAATGAAGTCGCAGTTGACAGATTTCAGCAGTTATGGATACCCGTGTTTGGCAGCCATTTTTATTTGGTTCAACCACAAGCCAGGAAGGATCTAAGCCTGCCGCTCAAACACACACGCACAAACACACACAAAGCTTTTCCTTACAAGCATCACTTGACACATCTCTTCTCTTGCGCTCTCTCACTCACTCACACACACACACACACACACACACACACACGAACACAAGAGATGTAATCACACTTCATGCTCCAAAAAAAAAAAAACGTCTGTGTTTTCCCTCCTGATCGCTGACGCTACTGCTCCCAGAAGGCTGACAACATTTTAATTGGTTGTCATCACTGAACTTTATCTTGCCAGTAATGATGAGTGAGGGGGGAAGGAGGTGAAAGTGCTCACCGTGCCCATCAGTCAGGAAGCAGCGCTGCAAAAGAAAAGAGGAGAAGAAGAGAGAGGAGAGAATTTAGGAGTCACATCTTACCTTAAACAGGCGCAGGATGTTTGCTACCATGATGGACACGGAGCTGGCTGCGGCTCCGATCACGCCTACGATTTTATCCGGCTTGGTGAAGATGGGAGGGTCTCCATTTGCACAGCGAACGTCTGAGCCGTCCCTCTCAATCAAGGCCTGCACAAAAGTCAGGGACTGCTCCAGAGCGTATGTGTCCCTGGAGCAGGTATCCAAGATCCTGGCCCCAAGTGTGATGTTGGGCAGCAGCTCAGGATCCTTGTTGATCAGGTCGATGGCGAACATCATGGCCTCTAAGCGATGGATGCCCTTCTCCTTTTTGAGCTCCCCGCAGGGTGTACCGCGGTCTCCTCGGGAGTGGACAGGAAATAATCCTCCGAGGATGATGTCCCCATCTAGACGGATGGAGTGGGCATACTCTGGTGCTGCCTGGGGGTCTGTGGGGATTCGCTGAGGGGATGCATTGGGAAGGAGCCAAGCAAAGAAAGTAGCCACTAGCAGGAAGTCAACAGAGGGAGAGTGCGGTTCCATGATTGGTAAATACAACAGATTGGAGCAAAGGTTTCTCTGGGAGGTTTCCAGGAGGCGTATTCCAAAACGGAGGATGTGGCTTTCAGAATGTTAAAGATTAGGGCCTTCCTATTTGTCAAAAAGTGAGGGGTAACTGACCCCGGGCGTGGAGCTAGCCAAGCCCCATGAGCAAATCATATTCCAGAAGACAGCAGCTATCTAATAAAGAGCAGAGAGAGTCAAAATGTGGCAATGATGTCAGAGAAATCTAGTTCTGCAGTAGAGCTCTTAATCCACAAGTCACATCTTCAGCTGGACCTGTTGAAGAGAGACAGAGAGGACATCTGAGCACTGATGTGATTTGAACATCGAGCTGCTTCAGGAATTTGCAGTCCACCTATCAAACTTGTGTCAAACCCCCCTCTGCCAAGTGAAAAAACGCAGCCAAGCATAGCAAAAACAAGTCCCAAAAATACACACACGCCCAGTCGCCTGCACACACTCACATGGGCTTGATTCTTCGCAGGAGACCTGTCAAAATTTGCTTTGCGTTTCCATAATTGAAGACCGAAAGTCTGGCAGTATGTAAGCACCTCAGAGACACACACCCTCTATCGATGAGTGGAACAGCTGTTTAAGTGACAGTAGAGAACCTCGGAAGGGTCCTCAGGCTATTCGCACAAAGGTGCAGAATTGCTGCTGCAGCGGAGGAGAGCGAGAGAGAGCGAGGGAGGGAGGGAGGCAGAGAGATAGGAGAGGCATAGACAGGAGTGAGGGAAGCGAGACAGCGAGAGAATCTAAGTGAGACAGCGTGAGAGAAGCAGAGGCAGCGGTGAAAAGACAGCGAGCGGTGTCTTGCAGCGAGTTTGTTGCATCATTCAAACACCTGCTGTTCCTGCTGCAGATATATGAACACATTAGATTCAATACACCCTGCAAACACACACACACGGGGCCTGAAATCACAACAGGTAGACTTCATGTTGGTGATGCACCATATCTGCTTTCACCCGCTGCAGGGAGGGGGCTCTTTTCCCCACTGCCAGTGATCATGTCACGCTCTCCAGCCGCTGAGCTGCACACTGAGCAGCCACATCCTGGAAAAAGTGCTAGAAGTTGGTTTGGACCTGATCTGACAAATTGGCTGTGACAAACTGGTTGGTGGCTACATGATGCAAACGCTAATGCGCTTTCATTAGCCGAGGCCCTGGGGATTTACATTTTCATTCACCTCCCATGATCCAAAATCCCTGATTTTAGAAGTTTTTTTTCTACATGGAGCCAGGAAGTGATCTGCTCAGATTTTCATCCTTTACGCCCATATTTACAAGAGATTTAATCTGTTCCATGTTTCCTGATATCTGTAGTTAACATAGTGACATCTCGGCAATCCGCTTTCAATGAAGATGTAAATCTCGCAGAAATTCAATTCATTAAATTCATCTCATTTCAGTTCAGGGTTAGGCTGTTTGCTTGACATCCATTTCATTACTGTCCCTATTATCATTACAGGTATTCTGCTCCGATACTTCCTACTCAATACAAGCTGAGCAACCGAGATGGCCTATTTCACACACGTTTAGCCTATTAATTAGCCTTGTAGCTCATTAAATAGCTGATGTTCCCTTCGGGAATCAGTTTGCAAGGGTGAATCAACGACTCCCACTATCTCATCACACCTTTTATGAAGAAAAAACACTCGGCACACGGGAGGATATCGATCTAAAAGCCATGCCGGCATTCAACTTCCATGTAAGTGTGTTGTGTTGCATGAATTTAGACAATATTCAAGGCCAGGCAAAAGCAGGCTAACCCCTCAGACCTCCACAGCTTTAGATTGGCATTAAATATGTTTTTTAATACTTCATCCACCATTAAAGCACATTAGAAACTAAAATGGTAACCACCTGCACTATCATCTTACTTCAGACTCGCATCTCGGCCCCTGGTCCCTGTGGGGGCCTCCTTGCAGGCTCACCAAGTGGCTTATCTTGAACTGCATCTAGTCCATTAGCCACTGCAAAAGACCAAACTGAACGCAAAACTCAATTTCCAAATATTTCCGTTCGCCACTGAGGGCCCCTTAACAGGTTTTGGGCTCAGATCTCATCACAGCGTGTGACACACTGTCGATGAATCCATTTATAATTCAATTCTGTCCCCATTAATTCAGTTTCTCTCCACTCTAAATGGAATTAGGTCAAAGCCACTCAAACACAGCCAAGTCCCTGGCTATGATTAAAAACCTGGCTTTATATAGGTTAGCTCTGATTCATCCGCCAACACCATATATGCCTCTGGTTGCAGGATTGTTTATTCAACACTTTTTTCCTTGGATTCCAGCTCAGGCACAGGAGGGGTTCACCAGAGGCGTGAGGTCCCTGTTATCAAACCTTACTACACGCAATTATTCAAGTGCAGTTAATGTCTGCCTCTGCTGATAAACTAATAAGGCCCCATACAGCCCGCAGACTCGCCCCTGTTTCTGCTGCTCACGTCATCCTTTCAGCTCCAGCATTTAGCAGAAATTGGATCTTCAGAGTCACCACTTGAACCTAAGCTGACCTAATGGACAACTTTAATCATGAGCGAACATGAGCAGTGATTTAAAATCGATCTCGTGAGATGCCACTACACACAAACATCTCAGGAGGTTAGTCAAGGGATCAGATTTGGGCATTGTGTGAGCTGAACTCAAGAGAACTGAACTGAGGCCCTGAGGTTATTAGAAGTTTCATGTCTCATTTATGCTCATGCTCACTGAGAATTATCACATTTCCAAGGAGGTTGAAACCCATCAATTCTTTGTCTGCAACATCTACTTAATAACTTTAATATAGCTATTTATCTTTCAACCTCGACCAAAGCCCTGCGCTCACATAACAGTCCTTGTACATTATGATGCTTTTTGCAAAGGCTCAAAAGTAGATTTCTGCTCCCGTGTGGCATCATGAAGGAAGCGGCAGACGTTGTGAAGAAGGAGGTTTCCTCTGCGGCTCAGAGATGAAGAGGGTTAAACCCCTGGAGGCTTTGGCGAGCTCATCACTCTTTTTAATTCACACCCACGGCTGCCTGTCTACGTTGGAGTTACCCACTTCTTGTTCAACACTGCTTTTACTTCGTCCCCCACTTTCTCACTTCTGCCACCATTGCCCCCCCCCCCCCCCCCCAAAAAAAAAAAAAAAAAAACCCTCAGGGGAGCGCGCTGCTCTTTTCAGAAAGGGATAACATTTCTACTGTCGTGTCCTCTACCCATCCCTCCCTCCTCATTCTCCATCGAAGTAAATGTTTCTCTCAGCATCTTGATAAAGTATTGCCCCCCTTCCCCATACCACCCCACCACAGTCATCTTTCACATGTCAAAAGCAGCACTTTTCTCTGATCAATGATCATGATCTGAACACACACGCACCTATTTCACCCTCCCTTCAGCGCATCAATAGGGCTTAAAATTAAAAATGAAATGCATGCAAAATGCATTTTCTGCTCAAGTGCAAGTGCATTTGATGTTTCCAATGACTGCTGCCTACAAGTGAAAACCCCAATTTGATTACTCCCATATGTGGATGAACAGGCAAAATCCCATCTTAAATCAGGAAGAGACAAGAGATGACTTTAAAAATACAGCCTCTGACATGATTAAGTCATGTGTCCGGAGATAAAATGCAGCCTGCAGGTTCAGAAATAAGATTACGTGAGATCAGAGTCTACGGGTGTATGCTCATTATTCAGCCCTATAGGCTGTGCTGCTATTCACCCTAATTAAGACAGTGCCATCCACAGTAACAGCAGAGAAGCTCCAGCAAATTATGCACCTTGTTTTTCTTGTCTTTCTAGTCAAACCCCACTGAATCCAGTAAAATGCTGAGTTAGGAATCACCTCTTTTCAAAACATTGCTCACCTACCTTTCCATTGTACACAGTCCATGGGGAAAAAAATTAGGAGTGAAAATTAGAAGAATCCCCCAAGAAATAGACAGCAGAGTAAACTGAGACAATCTATAAGAGAGGCTGCTCGGTATCCATTAGTGGAGGAATGTGAGGGAAGACAACAAGAGTGCAACAGCAAAATGGAGCAGAAACAATGGGGGATGATAGTAGCCAGTGTGAGATACCTCAGAGGATCTAATTTATCCGGAGGGGAGTGAGATGCTCCGGCTCCCGCCTCCTCCGCGGACTCCTCCGGCTCCCTGTCCGCCTCAAGCAACTTCCTTGCGGAGCTCAGCAGTTTTTTGTTTTTTTTGTTGCTTTTTTTTCTCCCCAAAATAACAGCAACGCTCCTGAAGTGATGAGGTGGGTATCCCCCCTCACACACACACACGCACACACGCACACGCACGCACACACACACGCACACACAGCAAGAGGATTTTAGGAAAAGGCTATTAGACCATCCGCTGATCGGAGAGGGAATAAAAAAAGGTATGGAGTCGATTTGGAGTGCTCCGTCGTGAGCAGCTGGGATGGATTTAGTGGTGACAAAGAAAAATTGTTAAGCCTGCATTTGTTTAAGGAGACAATAACGGGAGGCTGCTTGTAATGAAGTGGATACCCAAGAATGAGTCTCCGCCACAGAGAGGGGGGGGGTGGGAGAGAGAGAGAGAGGGAGAGAGAGAGAGAGAGAGGGAGAGAGAGAGAGAGAGGGAGAGAGGAAGAGAGAGAGGGAGAGAGAGAGAGGAAGAGAGAGAGGGAGAGAGAGAGAGAGAGAGAGAGAGAGGGAGAGAGGAAGAGAGAGAGGGAGAGAGAGAGAGGAAGAGAGAGAGGGAGAGAGAGAGAGAGAGAGAGAGAGAGGGAGAGAGGTGGAGAGAGAGAGAGGGAGAGAGAGAGGTGGGGAGAGCTCCATCACACACGGACTCTCAGTCATCACCTGCTCTCGGACTCTCACTTTGCCCTCAGACCCGGACAAGTCCGTCCGAGCCGCGCGCGCTCTTGCCCAGCCCCTCTGGCTCCACAACCAAAGAAACAAACACACACAAAAGCAAATCACCCCCCACCCGACCAAATCACCCTGTAACTGCCCCGCTGTCTTCACCCGGACTCCACCCGGTCAATCAGGTTTATGACTGATCAATGGGGATCGATGCTTTCCACAGCGGAGGGCTTTGGTTATCTGAGCGCATTAATAAGTCATCACAATAGCCCCCACCCCCCGTAAACTCTTTCTGGTGAACAAAGTTAAATAAATGAAGCGCATCCCATCTGCTCTGTAATAACTATTTGATAAGCTGAGGCGGAGAGCAGCGCGTCCGGGCTGCGGTGCGATGGCGCCACCTAGCGGGACGACGCGGGGATGTGCAGCAGGAGGAGCCGGGGAGGGAAAGAAAGTACACTGCAGGTCTTAGTTCAGATCAGATCACTGATCACTGCCTGTTTATTTTGCACTTGCACTTTTCTAGTTTCTCCTGTACATTCTCATTATAAGTTATGTCTGGACATATTTCTAGCAATTTCTCTTTTGCCAATTTGTTGGACTGTCTGTCACAAACCAGACTTTGTATATTATTACAATTTTACAAACATATGGCCATTATTATAGATTGAACTGTACAGTAACACAAGGTGGGTTACAGTTTGCTCCACCAGGAGCCAGTGCAGCAGTAATATAATAAATCATACTGTAACACCCATCAACTGCTGTTTCTGTTGATAATACATTTGGATTATGTAACTTCAATTTTGTCTGCAGAATTTCTTCTGATTAGTAAAAAACAGTGATTATTGCTTCCTCCACTGTCAAGAGCAGATCAGGATGTGCATCTGAGACAACACCGGCCCTGAGGACTCACTGCATTGACCTCAGATGTTTGATGGTCCTTAATGGCCAGCAGATTCAAGTAAATTCAAGCTTAATTTCCTTAAACTACTGTGTTCCCATAAAGTTAGCATTATCTGCAGAGGTTTCCTTCTTCTCTCCTGGAGGCTAAGCTATCTGGCCCCAAAACGACTAGACCCCACTTTTCCCATGATGCACACACATCAATCTGAGAATGGCAGTTAAAAAAAAGTACATTTGTGGCATTTCTGATTCATTCACTCATCAGACGATATAGTATATTGACTCATGTCTGGACATGGAGATCTATGTCCCAATCCCTTTATGACTTCACCAACATGAAAGCTTCATCACACACTGATGGATGGCAGCGCAGGAAAGATTGTGATACAGCAAATCTGAAAACTAAAATATATATATAATTAAAAATGAAAAGGATCAAAAGGTTCCATGAGGGCAAACAAACACCTGTGCCCCGCAAGTGCAGTAACAAAGATGACTGATGGAAGAGTATGACTCATCTGTGAGGATAAGACACAAAGTGATACCACACTCCCCACTGAGATTTGAAGCAGTACATTTTTATTTATTAAGTGGTTGGTTTTAACATTCTTGTCACATCTTAAAGGTTGCTCTAACTCTTCGCAGGTTCTCTAGCATGTGAGCTTATTAACATATTACAAGAGATGATAAAAAAAAGGACAAAAACAAACAAACAAACAAACAAACAAAAAAGTCCTCAGAGTCTCTTAAGGTTTGATTCCTGTTCTCGTCTTGACATCCCAACAAAACATCCTCTTGAAAAAGGAATGATAAAAAAAAAGACAACTAATTGTGAAACAACGCAAACTTGCCTCAGTATTAAACAGTGACAGAGTAACTAGTCAGACATGTTTGAAGCATGTGGTCAATCAACAGTTAATACAAGTCAATAACTATTGTGACTATTATAACTATATTTTATACCATCTCTGTAGGATGAATCCATATATACATGTTTTCAAGACCTTGTTGAGTTTCAGTTATAAAAATAAAGTTTGGTCTTTCCTTTTTTCAGATTTTGTTCCATTTCATGGCTTTCCGTTTCAACATTAAGACATTATCTACATTTGGTCTTTCCATAATCCATCCGTCCCAGCTCTCCTCATGTGTCAGTGTTTCAAAGACTACCTCTGGAGCTGTGATCAAACATATGCAGCGCCCTGGAGTACATGAAAGCCCATTTCGAAAGGAACTGATAAAGCATTTAGTCTAAAAAAAAAAAAAAAAAAGAAAGTTCATAAAGGTTAACTGAACAGGCGCCTGCAGTTTTTATTCATGGAACAAAAAGTTTAATGTAAACTTGTCAGTCTTGAGAAGTTACAAGAGGCATGTAGCTTTACCATTCTATGTTTTGGCCCTTAATGATCAACTATAGCAACACCAAACCTGCGACACCTGCTGCTGCTTAAAGTTGAGAGAGCCTCGTCTGTTTTGCGCGAACTCATCAGCCCCTGTGATGCTGTGGTTAGGTATTACAGCGATAGGTGGGCTGCAGAGGACAGTATCACTGTGTGGTAACCATTTTCTGACCACCATCATCTTGGTGATAGTCGAGGTAAAATAAACTCTTCCAGTTAATGGCTGCAAAAAGATAAAACACCACACACATTATTCCTCATGTGCAGTCCCATCTTTTCCTGATTCTAACAAAATAACACAAGGGATTCATCACATATGGTATCTTTGCCCGCCCCAGTGTTGTATTCTAAAGTAATAATAAAAAAAAATATTTCATGTATGTTGATGTGAAGGTCTTAGTGAATCCTCACTTCTCACACCCTTCCTTCATGGTTCGGCCATTTCTGGGGGTGTTACCAAATATGTAGAGGGAAGGTTGGCTATAGTGAAGGTAAAGGAAGCACCCCTCAGTCAGTCCAAACAGAGAGCTAAGACTGAAATTAAACAAAATATCAATGACCACTGGAAAATTATCTAAGTGGAATAAGACAAAAATATTTCTATCTTTCTTACAGAAAAATGCAAATAAAGTCCCTAGTCTGACAATATCCTTGTTATTAAACAACGTTTTATCATCTAGTAGAAGACATGGGCCCCTGAGCCTGTTGTGGGTCACTGCTAACAGAAACAACAGGCTACTAAATAAGACTGAGGGCGGCTGGCATGAAGAATATAACAAAAGAGTGACTGTTAATTAAGAAATATTAATGTGAAAAGATAAAAGTAACTTTCAACTCTATGACAGGAAGGAAATATGATTTCCACTTTAAATTCTCAATGTTAGACAGCAGGACACAATAATTTATTTCTGGTGATTTGTTAGTGGTTTTGAATCAAATTACCAGATTTTAAATGTTGATAAAGAAACCAATTTTTTTTGTGCCCAGCTTTCAAATTCTGCTTTCATCTTCTTCTAAAACAAACAAACAAACAAACAAACAAACAACAACAACAAAAAAACTTTCCAGTCTTTCCACTGTGGATTCTGCAATCCAACTGATTCCCTCCACTATCGCACATGCACGCACACACACACACACACACACACGCACGCACGCACGCACCTATTGTACCTTCACCGTTTTTCTAAAGGCTTTTTACCAAGAGCAAAGCAGTACAAAATCAGTCATCTGCATTTGGATCTATATTCAGATACTGTAGTAAGTAAATACATATATATATATATATATATATATAGCAACAGTGAGGAGTCTGTAGATAGCAGCGCCACCATCTTGCAAAGTGGCTGACTTCATCATCAAACTATACAAAAGAATGAAAAAAAGAAATCAGATTCCAACAATATATTTGGTTCTGAAGCAAAAGGAGGAAAAACCCTTTGCTCCATTCCTGCCGTGCTCCATCTTTCCTTTTGTTTGTTTCCTTCATCTCTGCTCTGCGCTTGTTTGTTGCCCATTATTTTTCAAATTGAAAGTTTTGATTCACTTCTTCATTTTGAGTAGCTTGCTGGTCCTTCATCCCTGGCGGACTGCGAGCAGAGAGAAGAACAAGTTGAGGAGAGAGGTGAAGAAAATAAGTGAAGAGAATAAAGACTGCAAGTGGAGGGATCAACAGAGATCAAGTGGGGAAGGAAGAGATAATTATTAAGAAAGATGCAAATAACAAGAGCAGTGGTCAGGCAAAGAGGAAGTTTTCTAATGAGCCGTGCGATGAATGGAGGAATAAGGGAGAGGAATAAAATAGGAAATGAGCTGAGCGGTCAATTAAAGGCTGGAGACTAGTGGGAGTTTTTCATCTCTGCCTGAGGAACATAAACATAAAGGCATGTCTCTTATGTCACAAAAGATACTCGTATCGTAGTTGAGATCACATTCACAATCCTGTTCAAGTACACACTGCAGGCAGTGAATCTCTTTAGATTCTTAATATTCGGGGAGGAAAAACTAGACGGGAAAAAATCTGTTCCAACGAAGCAGCAAAAAGCAAAAGCAAAATAAGGAAAAGAAGCAAAGTGTGAGCAGGGAAAGCGATGATGTGGCAGAGTCTTTGTACCTCGGGTAAACCCTCTTCATTCTTACATTTTCACCAGACCAGGGATTTGGAGCGGGTGCTGACGCCTTTCCTCCTGCTGGCTGCTGCTGTTGCTGCGTTACGATGGCTTCGCTTGTGAGACTCCAGGTACAGCTGTTAAAAATGAAACATACAACAGATCATTCACATGTCTCATGTGTTGAATCCATACGGCATACAAATCCTTTAACAAATGGTCTTTTGATCGTTAAGTTAAATGATTGGCTTGGATTTAGCATCAAATCGAGTGCAGATGACAACACCTGATTGTCAGCCGAATCAGCTGATCATATCGGGATGCCGTCATCATCTCAACAATCCAAAACCCATAGAAACTGGAAAAAAGGTCCAAATTTTCACATTCATGACGCTGGAGTCAAAAATCACTTGGGTTTCTGCTTGAAAAATTACTTTCAAATTGCTCATTATTAAATTAGCTGCACATTGATTTTCAATTCAATTTGATTTACTTTAATGACGTTTCATTTCAGCTTTACTTGATTCAGATGGTGTTTTGATGAGACATACAACAGGAGATTCATAGGTGATAGAGCAAACTACCACACCAATAAATTAAGGATAGTAATTATCTTCTTATTATCCTGACATTTTTCTTAAAGCCTCTCATATAAATCAGCCCAATGACTTTGTTGGAAGTCTAACTGCCATTATGGGATTTTGTAGGAATCAGGGAATGATAGTTCTTTGGTAAGAGTCTTCAAAAGAGCATATCATGTGATAATTATCTTATCTTCCACACTGTATACTGAGACAATGACCCCTCACAATGGAAATGATACAGATGATAATTTCCAAAGTACCACTCTGCTTTATCTTTCTTTCTTCAGAAAAGAATCAATGTGTGATATAAATTGAAACTCAATTACCTTCTTGGCAAAGGCTCGTCCACATTGGTCACAGGCATGAAGGGAGAAGTTCTTGGTCACCCTGACTTCAGTGGAAGATGTCCCTGTGCTGCTCTCTGACTGGGTGTCCTGTCGTCGGGTGTGTGGGGGTTGGTTGCCGGGTGAAGTGGTTGAATTAGAGTTACGTTGGTGTGTGTGTTTTTCACTACGGCGGGTCAGTGGTGGGCTAATGGGCCGATGCTGGTGCGTCTGCTGTCTCTCTTGTTTCCGGGTGACGGGAGGAGAGGGGGTGAACGCAGGAGACGAGACATCGTGTTGTTTCCGAGTGACGGTGGCAGGAGGTGGGGCAGAAGAAGAAGAGGTAGCTGATGAGGATGTTGGAGCAGGTGTTGAGCCCTCTTGTTTGCGCGTGACAGGAGGCGAGGGAGAGGAAGAGGATGATGAAGAGGCGTGACGTCCATTCACTTCTTCTTTGACGCTGCTCGTCCTCTTGTTTGGGCTGGTATTGTTGAGGACGACCTCAGCCAGCCTCTTCACCGCCCTGCTCTCCAGTTTGGGCATGATCTTAGCGAGGTACGCTGACGACTTCTTGTGGACGACAGTCACATGGCGTAGGACGTCGCGTTTGCGGCGTGACTCATAGCGACAGAGGGGGCAACGGTAAAACTTGATGAAGATGTCGTTGCCGTCCGTGTGCAGCTCAATGTGCTTTGTTAAGTTCTGACGTGAGCTGAACTGTCGCTTGCACAGTTTGCAGAAGAGCTGCTTGAAGTCGAAACCCACTGACAGTTTGGTCATTTTAGCGGCCACGCTCCCGCTGCACACGCTGCCCCCACGAGAAGCTGATGAAGATATGGATGACATTACCTTTGGGCTTGATGGGGATTCCTCCTCCTTCACCTTCATGGTGCTGTGCGTCACAGAAACACCTTTACCTGCCCCAGTGCTATCACTTGGAGAGGGGGCCGGGCTGCTGTCAATATCCTCTTCGTCTTCATCTGATGGCTCAACTGCTTCCTCCTTCACTCGGATGTTGTTGCTTGGGCCTAAGTTGGTGCTGCTGCTGTTGGGACTGACAGCTGTCTCAGCAGGCGTTGGCGTGGCAGCAGATCTGTTGCTTTTGATGCTGTATATTTTATGGACAATACGCATGTGTCTCTTCAACATGAGCTGAAATAAATATATATAAAATAAAGATAAATTAACAATATACATTAATGTAATTATACAGAGATCATTTAAGTTCTGCTCTCTTGCCACAATTTTAGTCCAAAGCATAAGAACAACCCGTTTTAAGATGAAGATAAATAAGTACACACTAGTCCTACACCTTTCAGAAAGCCATGATGGGAGGAGCTCAAAACTGACAGTGGTGCAACAAACCAACCTGAGAGCTGTAGTTCCTCTTGCAGAGGGTGCAACGGCATGAGGCCTGTGGGGATGCTGGAGGCTGGACAGGTTTGGCCTGGTTTTGGTTTGAAGGCGCTGTTTTAGAGTTCACGGGAGTGGTCTTGGAGTTGTGGCCACGTGTTGGAGAGGAATTGTTGCTTTTCCTGGGAGGTGTGACCTCCAGGGAGAATGGCTGGCCAGGCCGTGAGGCAACGCTGGGTGTGTTCGTATCCCTCCGCAAACCGCGATGAACCTCGTCAAAGTGACGGCGTACATTGGCTTTGGTAGCAAAGCTTTTGAGGCATACTGGGCAGGATTTTCCAGTGGGTGTGCTGAGAGTCCTGGGGCGACCTATTTATATATAGATATATATATATATACACACACATATATATACATACATATATATATATGTATATATTTTTTCACCATGCAGAGGTTGAACCTACAGCTTGCATGAGTATAAAGACTCTTTTCAGCATATTTTATTCAGAAACAATTATTTGGTTCCGTTGTTATTTGT
Source organism: Echeneis naucrates (assembly GCF_900963305.1). NCBI lineage: Eukaryota > Metazoa > Chordata > Actinopteri > Carangiformes > Echeneidae > Echeneis > Echeneis naucrates. The sequence continues at coordinate 8,022,777 of NC_042533.1, forward strand.
GTAAATACCTTTCACCATTGAGAGCAGACTTGTGGGAACTGTTCGAGTCTCCGTGAACTTGCGGAGCTCTTCAAGTTTTGTCTGGTGCATTTTTCGGCAGTGACGCCTGATGCTGCGACGAGAATTGAAATCCTGACCGCACAGACAGCAAGAGATTGTCACATCTTCAACCTGACGTCGATGACAGAACAAAGAAGAGGTGAATTATTTCGTGCTGGTCTTAAATAAACTTACAGGTTGCAGCAATGATGGCTGCCAAAGAAAGGAGTACATGTACTGACATTTGGTGCGTGTTTACTCCTGACTTACCCCACTCGTGGAGCCCTCGTCTTCAGCCTGCGGCTGCTCTTCTTTAGCCTCCTCTTCGCCTTCCCATCTCCTCTGACCCTGGTTGTTTCCTGGGCTGGTGTGACTTTCTGGCCCACCCCGCTGGCTGGTCTGGTTGTTCTCCGCTCCATCCACTGGTTCTCCTTCCCATGCTACCGGACTCTCTCTGGCACTGTGTGGGGCATTGATAAAAATATTTTATAAAATGATAAAGGAAGGAACTGGGAAACACAGTGGATAAAGAACACTTACATTAACTCTGCACCAATAAAGGTACATCTTACTCCATCAGCAAATACCAACCTGGGTGTGTGTGATGGGTATCTGGCCAGCTCCTCTTCTGTGGTGAGATACTGGAACACAGCCTTGGAGGTGGTATGAATGGGTTCCAGTCTGACTACATAGTCTGGCCGGTCGGCTCTTGGATATATGGTGTCCAATAAGTCCTTCATGGCTACACTCTGCCTGTCATCACCAGGCGAACCTAGAAGAAGAAGAAAATTCCAGCAAATATGTAGAAAAACTCAGGCCTTTTCAAATCAATCTAGTTACATATAAGTTAATTTGCATATCAGATTTTTAGATGAGTATTTGACTGTGAAGACATTATCTCCACTGTAGAAGATGGTGGCAAATTCAGAGTTTTAAAGAAAAAACATTTTGTTTATTCAATAACTTTGTTATTATTTAATTAAAACCCCAGTAAAATTAAAACAGTAGATCTGTGGTCCATTTTTAAGTTCCTAAAATTCACATCTGCTGTGTAGAATCCTATAAAAGAAAACTGTATGTTTACTGAGAGACTGAGACCAAAAATCAGAGCACAGAAAATATAAAAGATAATTAAAAAATGGCTAAAAGGCAAATACAACAGGTAGAAGACAAAGTCCACGAACTGGGGCCCGAGCTTGTTAACAAAAACTTGTAGACATCATGCAACAATGACTCCCTGAACGAGGCAAGGATGAAACTTGACTTTGGCTGCAGCCTCATTAACATTTGGTTTAGTTACACATACAAAAACCTACGAGCAGAATCGCTGATTACTTTGTTTCCACATTTTACTTTCAGATTCTGTCACCCTGAGGTTTCCTCTGTTTCAAACCATCTGTCTCCTACTCATTATTCTCCTCTCATCTCCTGTCTGTACACAGCCCTCTCTCTTTCTCAGGCACATATAAACTCACATACACATTATAACAACTTTAATCCGTCAGTCATTTCCCTTACACTAAGTGCAGTTTCTATTCTACCCTTTCCTAGTGTGACTTTGATCTTGCATCATTACTGTTTTATCTACTTCTCATTAGCCACAGTATGTGTCCATGACTCCTCTTTGCTGCCTGGGAGTGGGAAGTGACTTGGCAAGAATGAAGCCTTGCAGGCTATTCCAAATAATTTCTCTGTTACTTGACACTCTCCTGCTCTCCCCCTGAAAAAGAAATCCATCTCAACACAAACGATCGATTATGCTTTGCTCAATTTTACCATCTCCATCCACTGTAATGATTGCTGTTTCAAGAAAAACTCCTAGTTTGTTGTATCAGTGACTTAATTTTTCTCTATAAAGAGTCTATTACTAGAGGCAGAAAGTGTACTGTATGGTTATTTTGATGAATGACTTAATTGGTCTATGTTGCTCACTATTGGCATTTTGGGCATCAACTGTCAGATTACCATAAAAGCAATTTTTTTATTTCAAACTCTAAGTTTCTCATTGGGTAGCCCTGACAGTCAGTTTATAGTCCTTTATTAATGTTCAAATCTTTCCATCTTCAGTTATTAAGAATTGTATGAAAGAGAAACTTACTCCACATCTTCCTCAGATCAAAGTAGAAGAATGCTAAAATGCCCATAAACATACATTTTATGTTTTGTATTTAGAACTTTGAGAGCAAGGGTATGAAGTGTAAATATTCAAGACATGTTTATGTGCGTGTATATGTTTGCATGCTAATGTGTTGTGTCACTACCGTCGGACTCAGGCATCCGTGACAGGCAGTAGTACTCTTTATGAGTGATGAGGTTGGGCAGGCCTCTGAACAGACTGCGACACAGTTTACACTCAAAAATGGTGTCCACCTCTCTCAGCAGCATGTGTTTCAGATGGCTGGTGCCTGTAAGACAAAGAAACGAAGTGATGGAATTGGAAATGAAGGTCTTTCTGGAAGATGAAGGCTAATCCTGGGAATTATGCAGAGAAGAGGAGCTAGTAACAATCTGTCTAAAAAGCCTGTTGAGAAAATTTGCCTGATAAAGATAAAAATGTCTTTGTCCTTTAAAAAGGCTTTCAAATGTTATTTTCATATAAAGGACTACTAAATGCATTACTGCTGTCATCAACTTAACCTCCCATCATTGAATTTGGTGCTTTGTTGCAGATCTGACTCATATTTGTTCACAAAAAGAAACCACAGCATTCATTGTACAATCTCTTAGACATTACACACACACACACACACTGCATCAAAGTGTGTAAGCACTGTTAGGGTGAATCAGACAGATGACAGTACTTGCACAAATTGCTGCCACATGCATGCATAAGTACACACATTTGTAGCCACTGTCCTGTGCTGTGGCATCCTCTATAATAGGACCAAGCAGATAACGGCACTGACCCACACTGTTGGAAACAGTTGGATTTTGGTTTTCATGCTAAATTTTACATATCTGGCTCAAAACATGTGTGCATGTAGGCAGCACTTTTCAAATCCTCATGTTGCGCTTCACATATTTTGTAACCTTTGTATAACACAGGAACTGCAGCTACTACGACTAATAAAATCTGCCGCTGTGTTAAGGTACTGTTGTTGCAAACCAAGCACACATCACATACTTACACATTACATACCGATGAACCAGGGTAGACGTTTTATTGTGAATGAGCTTGAAGATATGAGCAATGGACAAAAACTGACATTCTTTTGGATAAATAATAATTGCCAAGTTAACCTCAAGCCTTTAATCTGGCATCAGTTGAAAGAACATGCCATTCCTCTCATCAAACACGTCTCCATCGCCAGTAAGGGTGGATAATGAAAAAATCTTCATGGTGTATGTAGTTTTATAACAGATTGCAATATCAATTTTTTCTGTCAATTCAATTCAGAACTGGGTTAAAAAAAAAACATCTCTGTAATGTCCACAAGACAGAACTTATGCCTCTCTTAGTAAGCAGGTACCTTTATCTTGGCTTGACTGGGAAGCCCCCTGCTCTGTATTTACCATCTCATTTGACTCCTCAGTTTTCTTGTCGCTCTCTTACTCTCCAGCAGTTTGCAAACCAACTTAAAGGTTCATTACTGTAACAAACTGTCACTCTTGCATTACCTGAGAATACAGTTGGGCACCCCTGATGGTCAAATTACAACTGGATGGAACAAATAACTGCCTGTCCTGGGGTACATATTCAGACACATTCAAAAGAAGGGAGGAGGCTACATCGGAAACAGTGAATAAATAAATGTGTGGACAGTTAAAAAAAACAAACAAACAAAAAAAAAAAAACAGACAGACCTGAGCGGAAGCATTCAATTATCTGTTGAATCCCGGATTTAGAGGTTTGTAAAGGTTGCTGGAGCAGAGGAGGATCGCCAGGCTCCACACAGACACCTACAGAGAGAGAAATAGATTGCACATCAGTGTATGACAGTGTTTGAGAAATAAGCCATCACCTGGGAATTCAGGGGGACCTGCTAAGACACAAGGTTTATTGCAGTGAGCTTAAAGGGTACGTGCAATCAGTGTCAGACAATGAGGTCTGTATGGGACTCACATTCACTCTGATCTCATTACTTTGTTTTGCACACAGAGCGCATGCACACGCAGGCACACACACACACACACACATACACTCAAGGATGAGTATGAGAAGGGAAGGTCATTTTTCTTTTCAGTGCTATTCTTTAGCTGCATCAAAGATGTGATCAGGGAGGATTACAGGCTGCAGACAATGAAACATGAAAGAAAATCAAGTCTTACAAATCAAATCCCTCCCACTGATGTCCAGATGACTAAAGCTCAAGTGGGTCTGTGGGGAAAACATGCAGTTTGCGGAGGGCGGTGGTCCATGCTGATGACAAACTTTTTGAGGCTAGCCCACCAGTAGTCAGAGCCAGTGCAGCAGCTGATCCTCCAGCTTGGGTGTCACATTATGCCATTTTATCAGCCCAATTGGGAATATGACCAGAATGACATTTATTGATGGATATTCAGAAACGGCTTTGCCTTTGCTCAACCTCAATCACTGGAGGTTGCAGGGTCAGCTAGAAAACAGCAATCCTGATGATGGTGGGGATTTAATTAATTTAATAACTAAATTCATTTTAGTTTGATACACTGGCCTGCTTTTCAAATATCAATGTTATTACTTTTAGCCACTCAGCTCTCATTATAATACTGTCTTATGAACATCAGTTTGTAAATAGTATGTAAAAAATGTTCAAGTCTGTATACTAGGGATTTAGATTAATTTATTGAGGCATCTAAGTCTGCATGGCATCTATTTTCTTCTACAAAACAGGTTGGGGTTTTTTTGCCAAATAATTAACAATCAGGATTAAAATACTGCAGAGCATTTATCAAAAGGTCCAAAGTCTTTTATGCATGGACAAAAAAAAACAGTCAAAAAATATACCTTTAAGGTGTTATTTGTACTTATTGATCTTGTTGCCTAACAACTTCACTTTGCTTTTTCAAGAAAAAAAAGTTATTGACAAAAACCGTGGCTGACACGCAATCAGCCTCTGAGATGGATTGTGCAGAGGTTAATTCTACCCGATTTCATATACACTTTATTTTTTAAAACACACAACAGGCAATTGATGGCTCAGATAGACACAGAATAAAGGAAAATTACACAAAGTTATACTCACACACACCACCACAGACACTGTTATCACCTCAAATGCCTGAATCCATCTCCTACAGTTATTCTTCAATACACAACATACAACAGGAGGTTGTTCTCGTCACCTAATTTGTCACCCAGGAATGACATCTCTATTCAGACATAGGTCCAATCAGACATTACAGAAATTTTGTATTGGGAGGCTAGGGACTTGGGATATTTCTTTGTGATATAGAGTTCCTCTGGGTGATAGATACCTAAAGAGGTTCGGTGCCGCTGTGCATGCGAGAGTGCAACTTATTTTTCTGATAATAAATCAGTGGTTCTCAAACTTTCTCTGCCGTGTCCCCTTGGAAGGTCAAAAAGGTCCATGGCTTAATCCCTCATACACAACTGTCACAAAGAACTAAAATATACAACTCAATAATTAAAACAGGATCCATGTTGACCTTTAGTATAACACATATCAGTATGAATGCCTTTGCAATCTCTTTGTTTTGTTATTTTGCTACAAAAATCTTCTTCATTGAATTTTGTTTCACTCCATACTTATCCACAGGGTGTCCGAGCTCCCCCATCCCCTCCAGTGGCTCTGTGCACGCCCAGGGGAACACAACCCCCACATTCGAAAGTGTTGCATTATATTGATTTGGTCACAGGGAGAGAATAAATTCTGCCACAAAAAGAGCATTTTATAAGAGTGATGACTAGAACAATGACCCACATAAAACATTGCCAATGTCATGAAGGTGTGAAAAATATTCACAAGAATGCACTTCAATTACAGCCTGAAGACTAAAATTTTTTCTCATCGAAGATTCAATACTGTGAATTTAAGGATAGTGTTATGTTTTGTTAAATTATAACAGTATATAAATATATCAAATGATGTTTGAATATTTTTGTAGTTTTTTTCTGTGGTCAAATTTGTGAGTTCTGCTCACAAAACTTGAGTGGAAGTTTAGAACTTGTCTTCATCGTCTTCATCTTTGTTGGCATCTCATATTCTTGAATGCATAGGCACAAGCATGCATGCCCATACTGCACAGAAGGCAGTGCAGCACTGCCAATGTAAGTGTGTTCATTCGTATGTGTGTAGGTGTGTGAAAGCCACACAGAAGACAGATAGCCCGGCAAACAGAGTGACACACCCAGAGAACTGCAGACAGAAAGAAAGCTGGACAGTGAATGACAGCTGTGTAAGAGGTTTTGGCAAAGTGCGAAATGGACGTTATGTATTAATGTGTGACAGAATGTGTTTTCCTCTTTCCCATCCCCCCAAACCTCTCACAGGCAAACTGCTATAATCCCAGCGGGGCAGGTCAGTAACCCACTGACCTCCACACCCCCCTCTGCAAGAGAGGCAAAGATCATCTAACCAAAACCGTCATTCAACACAAACAGTTTCCTTTCACTATGAGCAGTGCAACAGTTTTCTTCACAATAAAGTCAGCTCACAATAGCAGGATCTATATGTGATGAATCAAGACATCCACGTCTTTTAAAAGGAATGAGTGAGGAAAGCTTAGGCAGAAATAAACTGACGCAGGCAAGCTGAAGGAAAAGATGGAATGTAAAACATATATGTCAGCAGTCCACATAAAACATTACATCATAATAATAGCAGTTTTGATGGATGTGTAGCAGATTTTACAGTCCTCTAGCAATGAGTACAAATTTATTGAAACCTTTGGGTCAGACAGGACCAATCTGGGCTGATAGTATTGTTGTGGCCATCAGCTGGCATTTTCTCTAAAAACTAACCATTTGATTATATTTTACATCCATCCAGTTTTTTTTTGCTAATTAAGCTACACCCTCACAGATAGTTTAGCCTCTAGGTGCAAGAAACGTAGACGCAAAGGGGGGGGACATTACCAACCTGTGTTATGACCATGGCTGCTGGCACTGGTCTGCTGAAGCTGCTCCTCAGTCTGGCAGCTCTGGTCCCTGGTATCAGTGGCAGTGCTCCTGTTGTCTTCAGGCTCAGGCAGCAGGGGGGGAATGGGCTTCCACAGGGGCTTGGCCTGGAGCTGGGACAGGGTAGCAGGGTCGTCCTTCTCCTGGACATCCATTGGAGTTTCCTCCTGGTCCCAGTTCTCAGCCAGCACCTGAGCTGAAGCAGGGGTCTGGAGTTGGGCTTGGTCAGAGGACTGGTCTCCCTCATGGGGCCCCGCCTGTGGTGGATGCTGAGTGTCTGACTGGAGCTGGCCTTCCTCCATCTCTGCCTGACCACCACTCTGAGGGAGAAAAACCATACATAAAAACTGAGTTAACTAGAACGGATGGCGAATTATGAACATGTTTTCATAAAACATAGTGATTTTAGATGAAATTTAAAGCTCCAGATCATTACCACTGAAAAAATATATATCCCTAGCATTGGGATACATTTAACAGCAGAGAGTGTCTCACTAATAAAAAAGTAAGTTATCTGTCCTATTGCTGGACAGAATGGCAGTCACCACAGTGGACTGTGTTCAAAGATTTGGTAGGGGGAAGTTAACCTTGTAACACACAGCCACCCATCAGCAGGTAAGTGACTCCACATCAGTCCTTCATTGTGCACACATTTATCTGTATGTACCAGTGTGATATTTGTATATATATATATGTGCGTGCTTCTTGTCCACAGCTATTTTTCCTTGAAGTCCCCAATCTTTACTGCTCCCCTACCCACCAATTTGTCGTCATTTTCCCTCTCTGTGCTTGTTGGTTTCACTCTACGTGTCCCTGCTGTCCTTGAAAGGGGATAAATGATTCCACCATTCTGCCACATTACAACACATCACCATAGGACAAGCGGACCACTTGGACTTGTGTCATCACACACACGCACACACACACACAGTGCAAATCAAATGACCACCAAATAGCTTAACAGTATGCTCCACATGCTCAGCAAAACCATCTGTGCGGTATAACACACACATACACACAATCTATTACAACCACTGAACACAAACTGTTTCCTCTCAACCAGTCGGTCATGGCCTGTGGAAAAGTGTGAGAAGCTGCAGGCACCCCAACCATAAAACCTGTGTGTTATGTCGGCAAGGAAAGAAGACTTCAACATCACAAATAGTGTAGTGAGAAAATGAAGAGAAACAGCAGTGCCACCATTCATTTAGCATATTCAGTCTGTCAATCATTGAGTTTTTTGTGATTAATATATTATTTTCCATTAGAAAGCAATGAGTACAAGGCATGAGAAGGACACTGAAAACAGTAGGTGAACTTGTCATGAATTTCCACTTACTGCTGAACGCAGCTGCGGGGTGGACTGAACAATGACATGAAGTAATTCTGGATCAAGCACAGTCTATTGTAATTATTATGACTCAAAATTTAACATTATTTAATTTTTCATATTAATTATCAGCATATGGCATACAACAAAGAATGAATTTATTAGTTACTATAATTATGATCTTTAAGACTAAAAACTATTTGTCTTAAGACTGGGGATCTAGGGATAAAGGCCTAAGTAAAGTATCTAGTATGTGGCGTTTTTTATGTTTGTGTGACAATATTATGATTTTCATTTTATTGCCTGACAAAGTGGAGTTCTGCCATGCAGGTGAAGATGGTGCCATCAAGAACATACAAACACATGGATACATACAAAGACAGACAGGGCTGGTCTTTAGGACAGGGGCTAATGTTAGTTCTGGGTTCAAAGTTTATTCCATAACTGAAACAAAATCTCAGCAGAGATATTAATTTGTGACGCCAAGACTATGTTGATTCATTACCCAGGAAATAATGTTCTTTTTCTGATCACTTTAATGTATCATGTAATGCTTTCATATGCTTACAGAGAGCACAATGTGTGAAAACTAGAATAAATACAACCAAATGGTGCTGGAAATTTTAAATACGTGAAGTGATATATGGTGTACACTCTATTCTATATTCTGTCTTAAAACAACAGAACAGAAATGTGTTTTCCACAATCTGACAGTGGAGGGAAAAAGACTGGGAAATAACATCCAGGCAGTTTTGTCTTTTATTCAGTACCTGTCTGCGTAGACAGTGAGAGCTCTTCCTCCCAGCTGACTTCTGGGCCTTCACCATGCTGCCAAGACTGGCCTGCTGCACCACACGTTCACTACCAGCACACAGCTGTAACCTGCAACAACACTCCACATGAGCCAATGACTGCACCGAAAGAAGCAGTGCTATTGGTGGATGTCCTTCTAAAATATGAAATGCTTGCTTTGATCTGTGGCATATAAAAATGACAGGTTTCTTGTGTCTCATCTTGGTACTCTTTTCATTACTGATAATTGTACTGTGTGTGTATGTGATTAACATGAAGCTTCTCTACAAATGACTGCTGTGGTTGTGTTCTCTAGAGTATGAATGATGCAGCAGGTGGGCTATATGTACATTCAGCTATCTGCCGCATCAAACATACGACATGCTTCTGAAGCTTTAACAATAAAGTAAATGCTACATGATATATGCAATTCACAACAGTTTTCTTGGTAGAAGTATTTGTGTGTGTGTAATTATGCAGAGAATCGTTACCTGAGATTCAAAATGTTGCACAAATTAACTTTGGAGATTATGGAAGCATCACACAATATGAGGTGACGAGGTGCTCTGATATTTCATGTACTTCATATTCTTGTGTGTTATGTGATACAAACAATTTCTGGTGGTTGGGAGGCTCTGCCTTGGCTCAACGCTCAAATTGAGCTAAGACAGATTAACTCTCGAAAACTTTTAGGTTTGCTGATTTGGGGGGATTTATTATGTTCTGTTGCCCACACTGTCATTGCAGCAATTACTGTAGCACATTTTATGCTGATATTTCCTGTGAAAGCATGTATAATGCATTAGAAAAACACAACAAACATTACATTTTCATGTCTTTACTGGCTGTATAGTGCTCAGGCAACAAACTGGCTGTAAATATAAAACAGAACTGAATATTTTAAGGGTCACAGTAATGGTTTCACACTGGTAGTAATGTTGCTGACGGGACAATTACACCAAATTCACCAATGGTACCATTAGGCTGGGTGAGAAACACCATCTCTGCGTTAAATTAAAAAGAATAGTCAGGACTCTCTTCCATAGCTTATGCTAATGGATAAATATGCTTTTTTCCAGAGTACCTTACACTGTGAGGGAAGCTGTTAGTGGATTTATAGGTTGATTTGCAAAAAAGAAAACATTGATAACAAGTAGATTTATGCAAATAAGTACTGTAGGCACAGTACACAAAACATTTCCAGTAGGATCTATGTATATCTTGTTTATAGCATACTGCCATGGTAAATAACATATCCCATTTTGCAGCATCAATGATGAAATAAAAGTTGTGGCTGCCCTCTAGTGGTGGTCTAGTGACGAACCTGTTTGATTCATCTCAGCCACAGTCACCTGAAAACACATCAATGCTCATTTCCACAGGGCCAGAATAACATTCTGAGCTGCACCGCCGTTTTCTGATTTCCTAACCTTAGTGATACCTCCTCACTACAGGAAGTGCAGAATTATTTGTCCCAGAGGTTAGTGAACCAGCTAATAAGTCTAGACTTCACTTTTTATGACTCATTTTCTTTGGTGGATACACTTGAAAGAGTTGAGTGGCAGATTGTGTTTGATGCAGTGTGGGCATGACATGCTGTGCATCTCAGACATACTGAAATTTGGAATAAGCAGGCAACAAACTTTAAAAATTAAAAAAGTAAAAACACCCAAACAGAAAATGAGATGGGGGTAGAATTAATCTTTGCTTTTAATTAAATAACATCTCTTATAATCTGGGACAAACAAACATTAATGTAATGTGCACGTTTTCATTAAATTCAGTTTAAATAATGAATACCCAGACTAATAGCTTGAACTCTGAGGTGAAGAAGATTAAGAAAAATAAGAAACAATGACAGAAATTGAAACATTGCCATCCAGTTTGGACTTTGAACCTCAAATGAAATTATTAATGAAAAGTAAGAGTGGTCGGTAGCCAATGCTATAGTTCCACTAAAGCTCCAGCAGAGGGAGACAAAGCTTGTACTTAAAGTGTGTTGCTCTAAGACGTTTCTGTGATTCTGTGGTGTCTAAAAGACAGGACCCAGGGCAGAACCTACACTAGCCCAACAGACTATATAAAGATGTGATGTATCTGCGGATCCAAATCAGCAAGTGAAGTTGAAGTTGAAGCCAGGCCGAGCAGGTTAAATGGTTACATCGCAGGTGCACTACTTACAAGCTAAATTATTATGCAAGTTATAAACGAAATTTAAAGCAAACAAAGCTGAATTTTGTGACTCTTGTTTCATACCTTGTTTATGGACAGGACATAAATTCGCTTTGAGGACCTGATATGTCTTAATATTAAACATGTGCAGATACATTTCCAATGTGTTCAATGTTTTCTCCACTTACTGGCTAAGATGTTTTAAGACTTAACATGATCTTCAATCACACTAGAATTTGTTTGAATTAAGTAATTTGACCTGGTAGTTCAAAGTTGCACCACACAGTGGCATAAGTGTAAATTGATACTAAATCCAATGTGCAGCAATGTCTGTTGTGCTAGAACTAAAGTACTTTTACACAACAATTTTTTAAGAGATAATCGCGACAGGTAGGTGTAGACGTTTCTATAAGTACAGTTGAATATAAACCACAATCTCAATGTCTGAACATTAACAATGCTGTCACAGTCAAGTACTGCAATTTACTTCATCATGTTCAATCTACTGGATCATTGGCATTGCTATAAAAAAGGACATTCAACAGTTTATGGCCAGAATAGTTAAGAGATTACAAAGGTCTGTAAAGTGTGATTCCATGGTGATTTGCCAGCTTTGCTAATTTAGGGATTCAATACAACTTTCAATGCCTTCAATTGTTCATATTGTTTTAGTTTGTTTGTTTTTGGTTACCAATTTCAGATTTGAGTCATTTCTACCTCTCTATTTAGCAGTGGAGACTTATCAGTGAAGAATTATGCAATCAGATGACAGCACAGGCTACTTGCAATGATGAAATTGTCCTTTTACAGACAAGCACAACTGGAGTTAAGCCTCAGTCCAGAGGAGAACAGAAGAAACATGAGTCTGTGAGCAGTGGACTACAACACCAGTCCAAAACAAATGTGGGTGATTAAAGTTACTCTGACCTAATGTCATATTACACAAATTAAGTGTAACATATTCTACACAGGCCTCAACCACAGGTGCTTCTAAACATTATAGTCTGTGTTTAAGGTGAGACCACAGGAGAGATGATACAGGTGGACTGTGATCTGAAGACTTCCAGGACCATTTCTAAGCACCGAGATTTAGCTGTAATGACGCCACAGTTAATTTCAAACAGAACTATTAACCAAAAAATAATTCATTTTCTAGCAAAATTTAGAGCTGGCATATTAATGCATTATGCACCTTCCCAGGTTCTATTAATATCATGGAGGGAGATTAACACTAGCCATTAACTATCATGGGAAATTAGGACCCTACTAACTGAAGTCAGGAAACCTCATTGAGAAGGCCTTTTCCATTGTTAAAAAAAATAAAAAAAGATTTTACAACACTTAAAGGCATCGATACATTTTTAACTTAAGTGGACTTGCCCCTCCTACCCTCAACACAAACTTCTCCCTGGATAAATGTGCGTAGTTTGCATGTTTCTCTTGTGTTGGCAGTATTTTCCCTCCAGTCACTGAGCTCTGCTGAGGACTCTGCATTGATCTCAGTTGTATGTGATTTTGTTAGCTCTGTGGCATCTGATGACCTGTTGAGGGTGTTTTTCAGCGTTTCAATGAATGCATGCTGGGATGGACTCTGGCACCCAGTCATTTTAAATAAGAATAAGGCCTTATGGGAAATGGATATGGCTCAATAATTTAAGACAAATAGTTACTTTAAACAACAAATGAAAATCTTAAAGCATCTTGGTAAAACAGTCAAAACCAAAAAGTCACTCTACTGCACCACCATCTACTGTACCAAGTTTGTCTGATAATCAGCACATTGGTTTAAATCAACCATAGCATCGAAAAGGTTGCAAATCCCAGGCTGAAACAAACAGCAGCCTAATTACTCTGTTGAGAAGTGTTTTATAAAATCAAGACAAGCGGTAGTCTGTTGGAGCTGACCCAAGCTGGAAAAAATAGATAAATAAATAATAAAAATAATAAAAAAAATCCCAGTGTGGACATTAATCTGAGAACATATATACACCGCCGTTGTTAGACTACACAGGTTAAAACAAACACATCAGGCCACACATGTGCAAGTAATACACTCAGACAAACTCGAGGGACTCTTCCGTTTCCATAGCAACAGACAGGACGTAGTGGTGAAGTTGTGACTCTGACTGAGGTAATGAGTGAAGGTGTCCTGAGCTCAAACTGAGGACAGTTAGAATCGCTCACCCAATCTACACCCCACTCACTGCACATTGCTGGATGTCCGACAAGAAAATTTGAATTTTATTTTACTTCTTAGACAATATATGTTACTCTAGATAAGCAAAACACTAAGATAGGCCAACGTTTTGAGGATAGTTGAGCACATTTAATATTCCTCTCCATATTACCCATTGTTTAGGTGTTAAATATCTGGGACAGTAACTTAACTTTTGCTTTTAAGAATCAATACATAAAGGCTTGAAGAAATAATGACTGTCATACTTTCATGGCTGTTTTAAAATGTGTTGTCGAAATGTATTCCAAGAGAGAACATTATTGTCTGTTCTACACAAGCTGACAGTTTAATTTCAAAAGATCAATGACAAAAAAACTGGTTGGAAAGTGGCTTTCCCTTCCTTCCTCCTGAGCAAAGTCCTTCATAAACTACTGTTGGTGATGATTAGTGTAACACTGGAACCAGGCCTCATGCAGCAGAAAGATTAATATGAGTTAAAAAAATAAATAAATAATAAATGCATGAGATGAGACCAATATCCCTGAGGTGCTTGGACTAAAGGTCTGAAACAAACACTCCTGAAAAATAATCACTTTGGGCTAAAACTAAATCTAAACCATTATCTTTAACTTTCCATTGATACAATCCTGAATAAATCAGGAACTACCTGGTAGGTGACTGTGGTGCATGAGTCACTCCATCAGAAGCCATTTCACTCAATCTACAATTTCCAGCAGCAAAATTTCCATGGTCTTGACACATGGAAAGTCATTGTCATATAGTTAACATCCGTTGTAAATGAAACCTGACAGCCATTGCTCACAAATACACCATCTTCTGCAATGCTTCACAGAGTTTCATTCATTCATGTTCAACAGCTTATCCATTTCCGGGTCGCAGGGGGTGCTGGAGCCAATCCCAGCTCACAGTTTCATCTGCAATGAAAATCTGTATTGAATTTGGTTTATTCCAGCCAGAAAATTTGGCTTATTCCCATTTGGGAACATGTCTTATTTTGGGAGACAAATCATCGTTTGCCCTTTGAGAGGAAATAGATTAGGTAAATCCATCTCAGTGGCGCTAACCTTTGACTTGTGTCAAATTTCTGCCTTTGTCCTGTTTACCAAACAAAGAAGCAGAAGCTTTCACGTGCAGTATACACTGTGAGATATATATGCACATAGCTGTTATGTATGTTTAAAGGTTTGAGTGGCTCCTTAGCCAATACAAGTGCACCAGCAGTTCTCCCTGCCTTCTCAGTTATTTCTAATGGCTGTGTGGAGGCGGTCTGACAGGACTTCCTCCTAATGGAGGGACTCCACACACTCTGACACGATGCTGACTACTAGCAGACACACCACCTGACTGCCAGATTGGATGGGAACAGTGATGTAGCCTAGTGGCAAGAATTTCCCTGGACTTCAAAATATTTCTTTCTGGGCAATTTCACACAGTATTATTAAATAGTAAAAGTTGTGTTCTGAGGCTCTGACCTTTTACTTCCTTCCATTTAGTTCACCAATTTTTGGCAATCTTGGAATCAGAGCTAACTGCTCTGCAGTCAGGTTCTCACTGCAGGCAAAAAATGTTGTAGACAAAAATAGACCCTAAATACATTTCAGATATTATATACAACATAAAACACGACATATTTAAAACCATGTGTTAAATTCCTAACTGAAAGTTCAACATTCGCCATATTTGAATCGTGTGCGAAAAAAATAAAAAATAAAGTTGAGTCGCAACATTGCAGACCCACACCTCAGTCAACTGAAACTCTGAAATCTGACAATATTGTATATTGTTATCAGGTATGTTCCATGATATTACAGCTTCTCTGTGTCCACAAAAAATAATCAGCCAGTGGAGCTGTTTCCAAAAGCAGACATTTTAATACTTGCATACAATCAATTGGTTGGCAGTGTGTTTCCAAAGACACCACTGTCCTCTCACAAGATTTTCTCCACAAAGGTATGAATTTATCTATCCTGGTGTGTCAAATGAAACTTGAAAAGGTTAAACATGCTCATCTTGACTGTTGTATTTCACAGACGTAAAAATTAATTTATGCTATAACAAAAGAGGAGAAGCAGACTAGTTCAGTGGAGTACAACACTGACTATCCAACATGTAAATATCATCTTAACAACAGTAATTTTAGCATCCTATGTGTTAAGAGTATCCCATGTACAATTAAACACAGTCTGTCAGTTTGTCCTTTGTGTGCAAACATCATGTATTAGGAAAACCCCACACATTACTCACTGCAACAAGAAATTTTCTGTCAAGATTTCATTTCAAATGGGAAAATACCTAAATGGTACACACATACACACAGAGTTGTGCACATGCATACACACTCATGTTACCCCTGAGTACATTCAGTCTCCCAAACATCAACTTTTCAGTTTCTGCTCAGATGTCACTGCTGAACAAAGTTCCCAGGACTTGAAACATATACTTTTTTTAAGAGATGCAGTAAGCCAAAATTGTATTTCTGTGATAACTTTCATCACCAGATCAAGCCAGGACTCACTGTGAAGCATGACAGTGGGTTTACAACTTGGATTTAGCCAAAAAAAAAAAAAAAAAAGCTAGGCAATCTTCAAAAACAGGTATGAAAGGAAAATTCTGGACAGTGCATTGTGTTACTTTTCATTCAAAGCAAGCACACAGCACATGCAAAGAGCAATGTAAGGGATCTATCAGCAGACTGGGCAAAACGGAGCTGGACACACATCTAAATAAATATAGCCATGGGATGTGCATAATGAGCTTTTTCAGGCCAGGTGTGAAAGCACAGCTTATGGTAGTTTAACGTCAAGAAACCACTGAAACTAAAAACAAACAAAAAAAGCTGGTAAATGTATGATTAAACACAACCACTGTAGGTCAGAATGGAAGCGTATTAAAGCTGTTTTCCTGGTTTGATTGCCTAGATCACTATTTCACTTCCTCACTGACTGGTTGAAACTGATTTCCCAGTTGTCTTCCTGGCTGTCTCTCTGTTTGGCTTACTGACTGATTATATGACTGGCAGGTTCATGTGTTTGTCGACTGACTTAACTTGAACACTGGTTTGACGAGCTGACTCAGTGACTGAACATAACAGTACATCATTACACTGACTGAATCACACGCTGACATCATTTCACTCTTGCAGTCGGCATCCACTCTGGTCCAAACCAATGATAACTCATGAAATGTGATCAAGGTGGAGAGCCATGCAGACTTCACTCCTGCTAATAAGGGAAGACCAATTTTGGGGTGCTATACTCTCCCAAAGTCTCATGAGATAATGAGAAGCCAGCAAAGGACTAGCAACCCGGACAAGTGGAAATAATACTGTATATAAAAGCAATAAAATATAGGGAACAAGTATTTGAAATATGCAGGACACTTCTGTCAACTTCAGGCTGATGCTCCCATCACTTTATTTTTGTTCCTTATAACCCACTTTGTTATCTACACTCATGTCCTAGTTACCCATTCATACCCCTCCTCAAGGTTAGACTGGCCATCTTCACTGTGTCAGAGTTACTTGCATACTGTGCGATAGACCTGAGCTGAACTTTACAGCACATTTACAGTCGAAGCAGGTCAGAACTTAGACCAACCCAGTTTCACTGACAGCAAGTTACTGATCAAACAACCAAAATCTAAAACAACAGCAGGTTGAAAGTTACAAGCAGTTGTGCATTAATTTAGGAACCTTAAATTATCAAAGAAAAAATAGTCAAGATGTAGGTAACATCCTCTATTTACATCATGACTAGATTTTAGCTGCTGCTATAAGACCTGATACAGTATCTTGTTATATCCTGCTTTTATTTTTTTTTTTTTTTACAAAAGGTACAGGAAGTGTATGTGTCTGTGTAAACATGTACACACTTGACAGCAGTCCTTGTGCTCCATATCCGCTACATTAGCCTATATACTCAATTTCCATGTTGACTGGTTCTTCGCTTCCTAGTTTGACGATTTCAGGACTTTGAGCTGGTGAATAAGTTGTCTGGGCTCTGCTGGGTGGCACCATGCACAGTTCCCAAAAGCGCAACAGCGACAAATAAAACGTTTTTGACTAAAAACGCCCTGCTCATCCCCAAACCAGAAACGCGTGGCGCGCTGTGGATGCGATAAAAAAAAAAACGACCGAGTGAGTATCCAGCAGAATCCGATCCGTCCTCTCTGCGCTGTTAATAAATGTTTTACGGTCATGTAATCGCCATCCAGTAGAGCGACATTTACACACTCAAGAGCTTGTCCACAATAGCCACATGGACCGAGCACCATGAGGGACCGACGGGACGGATACACTCCTCTCCGGCTGGCCTGTCGAGCCCTTGAGCCGCTTTACCCGGTGTTGTGTACGCATCCACTTACGCATCCCAGACGGCGCGATGGAAACACGGCCGTCCCGAAAAACTGCACGATCTTCCGCGTTGATACGGACTCCCGGGTCGGTGCACTGCCGGAGAGTGGAAGCGCACGGCAATTGTTGCCGCCCGAGTCCGTGTCTATTGGTTCCCTTTCAGCTGGGGCAGCGTCAGCACACACATACACACACACAGTCTCCATTTGCAACTCCATCGCCCCCCATGGGCGTTCGAGGCCGCGGGCTGTGACGCAAATGGCACTGGGTGATTTGCAAATGACATATCTTCCTAATTCGGAGTCGTCGCCACAGAGGCTGGTCCGATTCAGCAGATATTACACGAAGAAATAAACATCCGATGGTGGGTGACGAGTAAATAAAGGCGGATGAGCAGTTCGCTCTACGGGGATGCGGTTGCATAACTCAGGAAACTTAATAAAAATGTGCACGGAGCGAGCGATGTGCAGTCTCCGGGGCTGGTGTTTCTCTGCTGTTTCGGTTTGATCGTGATGGCCTGTACGGTAACACTCGGCACACGATGGGTCCTCCACTTTTGGCCACAAGAGGAACCAAGCCGAGCGTATACACGGGAACCGAGTGGCCTCGCTATGGTGGATGTGTGGTGGCCAGTGCTAGGACGCATGCACGTAGCTGACGGGGAAAGACAGGACAGCCGGAGTGGGACTTAGGACCGCATTCACAGGCCCATAAAGGCCTGCATGAATACTATTGTGCTCTTTTATCCAAGAGTCCCCCAACTATTTACAAAAGGTTGGCCAACACACAAAAAATATCGCGGCGAAATGGTGGCGGCGGTTACAGCAGCTGCCACTGTGCTCTGCGCAAAGCGGCAGCACAATCATTGCGCAGCGCCGGACTTCCCCAGTTTTGTGCAAACTATGTGGTTCGTCCAAAAGACTTTTTATTTTTATCTCATTCACGCAGTCCTCGTCTGACAAGCGGCGGACCAGGGCGCAGGGCAGCCGCCGTTTCTCATGGCACGATTTGCATCGCCCCCCATTATCCCCGAAAATCTCTTTTTACACGGTTATATTGTCAGCCGAAAAACGCCACTATTTTCAGCAACAAAGGGGACAGCTTAACTTGATCAGAGGAAAAGCCAAGTGAAAAATGCACCTTTCACGCCGTAAAAGAAGAGGCCCCTCACAACGATTGCAGCATGGCAGGGGAGTGCGGCGTAAAAACGAGCTAACCCGAATAAAACACACACAAAGACAAGGTGCAACACTCCTACAAATACGTCCATCACCGCCCGACTATTAACATTAAACCATCCTCGGTCAGTCCGATTAGCCTGGAGCTGGCGTGGATGGCGTTGTTATTAATGTAAAACGCTGCGTTTTGCGGCTCCGTGCCACCTTTTCCAAGAAGCAGCTTGGCGCACAGGACCGGTGACCCTTCCATCTTTGCGCGTCCTTCTACCGAGCGAAACCATCACGGATCTGCTATTTTGACGATTTACTGTTGAATACGACACGTCGCGTTAAGTGCTTCGATCTTCGAGGGAGGTAAACGCCGCACGTACAGGCTGATACAAGTCCCTGAAACTATTCCTCTCCCCGCCGCGGCCAGGCAGAAACAAGAGGGCGATGACGCCATTTTCTGCAAAAACAACCATGCTCGGGAAGCCAGAGCGAAGGAGGTTTAACCCGCTCCGCAGCCCCTCCACTCCCGCTAAAACCCGTTAAAAACAAGTCCTTACCTTGTATTTCTTGGATGGCGGGTGGGATCGTGTGTTTAAAGGGGTAAAAAACTGTGCGGCCGAGGCTACTTCGAGTCCGGAGATTGTTTATTTCGCCTCCCAGCGTCCCCGGTTCACTCTGAACAAGTTCCTCTGCGAGCCGCTGTCTTTGTGCACCCAGAGGAGCCTCTCGGCGCTAGACCGGGCTCTGCGCAAAGGTGCACCCTCTATGACCAATTTCAGCTGGAAATGCCGGCACTTTTGGGCGACATGGCGAAAAGGAGAAAGCCCTGGCCTATTCGAACCGAGAAAAGTTGGGCAATTTTTCCAACTTTAAACCGAAGGCCACTGTTATAGCGCCGTTTTATTCCCCAAAACGCGCAAGCTTTTAGATGTTCTCCAACAGGGTCCACGACGCAAAGCCCAAATTTAAACAGAGGGTGGTCACACCCTCCTAAACTTAATGCAATAGATTAATAAATAAAAATATTAATTTAATAAAAGACTCATTCACCAGCACATAGACCCAGCTATAATTTTCAGAAATACGTAGTTGACTTTTAATAATTATAAATGTAGGATATTTCATATTTTTATATCAACTTGATTTCTAATCACAATATACTCCTGTCATCTTCCATTTTAGATTAAACATATATCATATAATACATTTTTCAATGTGCTCAATTAAAAATAAGGACATTAATATTAATGATCTCCCCTTCATTTCTCTGGGTCCCTCCCAGGACCTCTGAACTGAATTTTGGCAGGTGATGATGAATTCTTCTTGTCAGACTGATCCTGTGCTTTTCTTCTGATTTCTAAATCCCATATCCATACAAGTAGGAAGTGAGTAAATGTGCCAGTCAGCACAGATTCATTTTGGCCACCATGTTGCCTCAGGCTGTGTGTTCACCATGTGACAGCACAACTAAAACAATAAAAGCTATCAAAGACACATTAAAATGTTTTCTATGGATTCTTCCTCTGGTCTAATTTACTGGCTTACATGTTTGGCTAATGTCAAGTGTTGCTAACTCAGTTTAGCAGGGCGAGCTAAGTCATTTATATCAAATAAATGTTTAGGCTCACTTGCTTTCTCTCAATAAAAGTAACTTCATTTGCTCATAACCAACCCTGAAAGCCAAAGGATGAAAAAAAAAAACACTCTTCTCTGATGGTGTGTCAATAAATATGACATATGCAGCTGTTTTTACTACTAAATATAACTTTGTGCTAGCCCTTATCAAAGCTAATTAGCCTAACTGCTTAAGGCTATACTGCTGCAAGCATGTTAGCATTATTGTTTTACACTGATACAAAATGTATTTAAAAAAGAAATAACAACGGCTGGAGCAAACGTGGACTCAAAACACTTCAGTTTACAAAGTAATGCAGCTGAATGCTAAGATAGCAGATCCTTACCTTGTTTGCAGAAAGTTGAAATGAAAGCTGTTTGTTGGGACCACCAGCTCAGGTTGATTGTAAGCAGCTGGCTCTTACAGTGATGTACAGGTGATAATAAGACTGAAGATCTGATCTGGGAACAGGGTTCACTGACACGATCTGTCCATATGAAATCAGGAGGAGCTGTCTGACAAAGGTGGAGGAAGTAAGTCACTTAAAAGATTTGGGGGGGGGGGGAAAGGGCACATCTTTCTCTGCAGAAAGAAATACGCAATGCTTAAACAATTAAAGTCATTATATCTTACACACCTATCAAACATGTACTAGCATTCAGATATTGTGCTGTAATAGCCTAAAACTCAGCATAGCACCGGACTTACATGGGAAACTTAAAACAAGCGCTACAGTGTGCAGCTCAGCAACACATGGGGTTCCCTATGAAGTACAGCTTAAAGTAAGAAAAAAGTATACACATTTCTACTCTAGAATTAATTCCACCTCGTATTTCAGCTCAATCTGGGAGAAGTGTGTTCGGTATACAGCATGAGCACGAAAACCTCCACAGCACAGTACATGAGCAAAATGTAGTGTGACAACATTTTTTGTTGTCCTTGTTTTTGTATTTACTGTTGTTTTCATATTTGTAGCACTCTGAGGTTTGTTTTAAATAAGAGGTGCGTTATAGATAAAAAATCAGTTCTGATTATTATTTTTAGTGGCTGCCAGTAGAATGACTGTCCTCGGTAAATAAATTACGCTTTTTTTAACCATAACTTTTACCATTTTCATAGTGCATCTTTAGTGTAAAACTGTTCGCTTGTTTTTATCCTATGACAATCTACACTGTTTGTTTTGGCAAATCAAGGTTATGGGCCGGCCAGTTATGATTCAGGATGTCTAGGTGTCCTTGGTGTTCAGTGAGCCCACCAAGACAGCGAAAATGTCAGTGGAGTGCCTTGATATGTAAAACTTTAAGCCAGTAAATGAACTGCAATTGTAACCTTACAGTTAGAGCTTGGCTTAAGAGTATTTAAGCATAGTTAAGAAAGGCGGCCCACGTAAGATAAACTGCTGTCCTACTTTACCCAGTAGAGGGTGAAGTTTTGATGTGGATGAATTGTAGACAAACTGGTGTGTTGCACCTGTTGTAAAGGATCCTTCTTATCCTGGCTGCATCTTGAACTATTCAGAAAAATGTGTTATTTAGCCACCTGGTCAGGAAGCATATGATTGATATCATACATGTGTTACTGAACACATCCTCAAAAAATATATAACCTTATTAAATAATGGAAAACACTCAACTCATTGAATGCAGAATGGGAATTAAGTGTGGTTGTTGGGGGGGGGGGGGATTTATAATCCCTGCCAGCTCCTTCCTTGAGGCTCATGAGAGCTCCAAACAAAAGGTGCCCACCACTATCGCATACACACAATTAACTAAAGCACCAGCATTATTCCATTATCATAAGAATGCTGTTTGCAAAGCGAGGTGGGGGGTGTGGGGGGGGACTCCTCGGCATTCATGGACATGGCCAAATAGAGCCAACGGCTTTTATCTTCTCAGTTACATGGAGACTGTGTTTATCACAGTACATGTTTGGACACTTTTTGTGCATGACAAACAATCTGTTTACACCGACAATTTCAATAGACCGCCTGTAATTATAGAACACAGCTAAAACTGGGGCTTATATGGAGGGACCGGTGGATGCTGGAGGTTAGGTTACAACTTCATCCACTTAGACAAACAAGATCAAGATTTCCTTGCAGATTTAACTTTGAGAGTATGAACATCCCCAGACATTCTGTTTAATCAGATGTGCATTCATCTTAAAATTTGATGGGAACTGAAAGTCTTTCACAAGATCCTTTAATTTACTTACCAAAGTTGCCATCAAGCCTTCTTGGGATGTAAATATCTGACATTCCTGTTGGTTGGAGTAATTATGAATTCAGAAGACGACCTGTGCAGCAATTGTTCATCCCAGCAGGAATATCTGAATAAATGAAGATTAAGTAAGAGCAGTTCTTTACTTTGAATTTAACATCATTTGTTCTGCATTGCATGATCTAATATGCTGCCAATCAGATTATAGGATTGCGTTAACAGGTTCACAAGGTGTCAGTGTTGGTGGGGATATATATTTCTTTCATGGCAGTCCACTCATGTAAAATGCACTGAGGAAAGGAGTGGGTTGAAAATGCCTGCTAGATGTCATACTCAAACAAATCTAATTGGATGTAGTGATTTGTCTGGAGAGCAGTAATAGACGGCAGTAGAGCCATCTCTACAGTAGATGAGGTACAGCTATTGCTTCAGCGCTGTTTATTATGGGTTAGGGTTTGGAGCAGTTTAAACAGGTCACTAATGTTAGACTTAACACACTGGGTTTCAGCTGGATGACTATGAGCCCTGTATCATAATTAGTTTAAACGGGTCTACTTTTCTGATCTTAGGAGAATTGTTTATATTCAAAAAGGTCCAGCACTTATTTAAATTAGGCCTGTAGTTATGCACACACAGACACTCACACACAAAAACAAAGCTAAAACACATATATGGCTAATCACTTTCTACACACTTAGTGAGACATGCTTTGCATTACAAAATGATATGCTCTAATTTGAATGGAATCATACTAAATCTACTACAATGCCCACTGTGAAAGGTGCTGTGAAAGGGCTGTGCATAACAGGGATCATGAAAAAGTAATACAGAGGTTCCTTTACAGGGGAACTTCCTGTAAAGTCTCAGATGCAAAGTGTGGGGCTGCACGATGATGACCACACATCTCCCTGCCAACTGAGATCCTCTTCCCCTCTGACTTGAGTCACAAATTAAGAGTAAACATGAAATTTAGTCACTTTCAGGTCAATTAAACGACTTGAAGTTACTGACATTGTCACAGTAATATATCATTCTTAACACATACACCAAAGCTAAATATTAAATTGAGACTGTAGGATTGATGATTTTTTAATTTTTGTCATTATTCGAAGAGGCAGGTTTTCACAGCTCTGTTGAGTAAACCTCAGTCCCTTAATGGCCTCTTCATTCATGTTTCTTTACCTCAGTCACCAATCTCTGGGGATTTACGGTCACATCTGACTCAGTCTTGAGCTGTAGCTGTTCACCACAACTGTGACAAAGAGCACTTCCAAGGGCTACACAGAAGACGATTCCTCATCATCACTATTGACAAATCTGCAGATCAAATATTTGCCAGATTTTATCAGAACACCAATTTTTTTTTTTCATTAAACTGTAAATTTTATTCCATAAAGTTGATGAGGACAGCTTTGAGACATTTTCCTTTTAACAAAAAAATATTTGAGTGGATAAACGAATTTAATTAATTTAACAGACACAATGTGTAGCTGGTTAAGGCTCCATCAGCCCTATAATTTAAATGTAAAAAGATCAAAACTAGCCCATCTTTTACAGTTTAAGGACAATCTGTGGCCTCCAACGAGCCACACAGTGATATCTGTGGCTTATGATCTAAAAAAGATGCAGCAAAGATGTACCGCATACGAAACTGATTGTACAAATTTGCAGGTCATGACATCGCTTTGGCTGAAATTATAAGTGAAGAGCAACTGAAAGGATCCACGGCTACAGTTTGGAAAAGACAGGTGGTATAATTTTAACAACAAAAATTATTTTTTGACCTTTTTCTTTTTTTTTTTTTTTTACAAGTCTTGAGTAACAACACAAAAACAACAACAAACAGTGCTACAAAGAGAGAACAGCATTAAGTAGGCTCCGTGGCTTACATTTTATCAGAACTGTAAATGAGATCGATATATATATATATATATATGTCCCCCACGCACAATTTCTCTCTGCACATTGCCTCGTGGAATCGGCATCAATCCCTGAAAGGAAATCGTCTTATTATTCATCTTATTTGGAGGTCATGGAGAGCATATATTGGTCAGGGATTCAACATCAGACTCCCAGATGTTGAATAGTTATCGAGGCAGGTGTCTGAACCTCTGATCTGGGAATAAAATGTTGCAAACCAAGGTGCTTTCCAGTACTGAACATTTGATAAAAGATAGAATTAAATTATTGGAAGTAGCTTCCTCCTACACCAGGCACTGAAATGGGCTACTCAAAGATAACTTCTTATGCTCTTTAATTATGTGATCCACAAAATTAGTTTGTGGCTCAATTTTCCTTCCAACCTTAGCTGTAGTGTCACAATCTGAGGGCCTTTTCTGAGGTTAAGGAGAGCCCTTAACAGTTGAAGGATCTGACAAGTTCTCACCAAAACCCAAGTTAATAATCACAGTCACGTTTTAATACAGAAAGGATGAATAGAAAATGGTAAATCCAGGAAACCTATCAAGTAGGTGGAGTGAAGCATTTGATCTGTAGGTGTGGCTCAGTGAAACATCTGGACAACTACTAATGGTTGGGGTTAATCTTCTGGGTACTATGAGCATTGGTACCAAATTGTACAGTAATTAGTCCACTCATTAGTTATCAAGAGATCTACAAAAGTCCAAAATGTCATCCTGCTCATGACTCGAGCATAAAGGTTAAATGATTACCACAGTCAGTAGCCTGGGACTGTTTCTCCTCATCCAGCCGGTGCCGAGGTCAGTCTGGAGCAAAGTGAGGGACCCACTAATGTCAATGTCGCAGGAACCAGCACACTAAGACACACACACACACACACACTAGAAAACAACAAAAAACAAAACAAAAACAAAAGTGGCCTGGAGGGACAGGACTAAGCACATTTAAGTGTGTTCAATAATGAAGACAGGAATTAGAGGTGCATGTTTATGACAGTTTGTAGACAAACCCTGTAAACAATGGATGCGGTTTCTTCCACTTCTTCAGCAACGCAAAACGAACCATCAGACAGATATGATGAGGTGCTTAGGTGGATATTGAACAACAGACAATGGCAAAAATGACAAGCAAAATTTACAAAACAAACCTTCATCGGCAGTGGGATATTTCTTCCAATTGAATTGAAATAACACAACAAGCATTTAAATCATTTAATAAAAGCTTGGATATAAGACCATTTTCTTTTTACAGCGAGTGTTAAATTGTTTTGATGGGCGATCCATTTTCTGATCCAGCGGCAGTGGAACTTAATAAAACCCAAACTTTCCTGGAATTTCTCAGACATTCAACATTCACCAGTTTAGATTAGATACAAAAGCAAACAAACAAACAAAAAAAACAAAACAATACAATGTACAGTGTACTGTGTAGGGGCCAACTCACCGAGAATATACTCTTCATCTTATTTTACTGTAGTTGCCAGAAACACTTTAACAAATATATATAGATTGTTTTTATATCTGAAATATTTATATAAATAGAAATTGGCCATTATGACAAAGTGCAAAAAAGGAACAAGAAGACTTTTATAAAAAAAAATAAAAAATAAATGTTGATACTTCCACAGAATTTAACAGCAAAGACAATATACAGCTGCTTTCAAATCAACATCCATGAGCTTCGTCTTGATTTTAGCTGCAACAAACTGTAACTTCTCATTTCTAGTACTATATACAGTAAGGGAAGTTGGCATTTCCCAACACCATCTTGAAAATTTTCATCTTTGATCTGTAGACAAACATTCATTCATTCATCTTCTACCGCTTATCCGTTCCCAGGTCGGTGGGGGAAAGGTCACCAGTCCATTGCAGGGCTAACATACAGAGACAGAGACAAACAACCACACTCAAAACTACGGACAGTTTACAGTCACCTATTAACCTAAACATGATGTCTTTGGATGGTGGGATGAAACCCTACCCGGAGGAAACCCACACAGGCACGGGGAAAACATGCAAACTCCACACAGAAAGGCCCCAGGCCGGGAACTGAACCCTCCCCGAACCGGCATTGATGCCCATCTGTAGACAAAGATGAGCTGCAAAGTCTAACTTTCCAACCACACTATGAATTTTAGCTGGTAAAGCAACACAAACCATCGATATACTATAGTGTATCTGTTGGTCTCTATATTGGGTTTCATGACTCATATAGGCAGGTGGCACCTGATTTCAAAACAGACATTTGTCAAACAAAAATGTTAATATTGTATCTGCAGGCATCTTAACTATACACTGCGAGTACCAAGCTAGACCAAATGTATCTACAGCGAAATAAAGACCACCTCGCCAAGATCACTAAACTGATTTAAGAGCTGTTCAACAATCTCACCAACTGGCCTCAGAAGAAAGAGGCAGTTTAAACACATACTTATGAGCATTGGAAGAAATGTGAAAAAGGGGAGAACCACAGGCAACAAGGAATGTGGGGCCCTCTTTATGAAAATACTGAGCAGTGACTGGTTTCACAAGACCAAATTTTGTTTCATTGGTGTGCATCAGATACAGATTGTGTATTATGGTGAATCTACTAAAAATGAGAAGAAGAAAAACTAATGCAGGAGACAAACTATCCCAAAACAATTTGTACCATTATTTCCATGTTGCAGGGCTTGTGCACCATCTAAAGATGTCTTCAATGAAGTCCTCTTGAAAATAAGATGAATGTAAGTGTCTACGAAAGCAGAACTGACCGATCAAAAGTAAAGACCAGGAATAGGACATGGATTGCTAAGTTACCTAGTGCAGATACGTCACAGTTTTACATAGTTAGGTGTAATTTTTTTTTGTCAGACTTTATGAGCTATTTTGATCAACACACAATGAAGCCCAAACCTCTTGCCTAGAACAGAATCCTTATTCGGGTGTTGGGATGGAGTAATAGACCATGTTGACAGAGTAAGTTGTGATGCACATCTTCTGCAAAAAATCTGCCTTCCATGATAGCTATTATCACTGTAAATGTTAATCTTTATCCTTTGAGCTGAACCTTGACCCTCTGGACTGAAATCTTTAGGCCACATGACGATAACTGAGCCTCCTCCATGACAACTTCTTGAAGTCAATTTGTGAATACTACAGCTTTGTCCCAGTTCCAAACTCTATACTAATTCTAAGTAGGTTTTGAGTAAGTAGTTTAAAAGTGTGGAGAAATGAGGAGATATAAAAAAAAAAAAAAGTCAGCCTCGCGACATTTTTGTTTTTAGAGAGTGCTGTTGATGGACGGTATCAAACACAATGCGCATAGGAAGTACATAGGTAGAAAGTTTAAAAATTCAATTAAATGCAGGCAGTGGAGAGACTTCTCTGTAAAATTTTACAAAACTATAAGAAGTATTTAATGTTAAAATATTACTCTCTCTTTTCGAAGTCTAATTGGCAGTGGTAGCAGTTCAACTAATGTGTCAATTCCTGTTGGTATAGATGAGATAATCATGCTGATTTCTTGTTTACGAACAGTAAAATTGTATTCTGTGTACAGTTAGTATGGAGTTGGAACATGTAAGATATGGATGAAGGCTCAAGACTTTTTTTCGTCAGACAAAATGAACTAAATGTAGTTTTTGAAACTAGCCAAACACAGTTAAATGGAAAGGCTATGTTAATTAATACAAGTTTTTTAACTGAAGGCTAATAAACCAAATCTTGAACGTTTTGAGAAACCAGACCATTCTCACCGACATTATCAAACACAGACCAAAGAGGGAGGGCAAAAATATTCCCTCTTCTAGTTGATATTTAGTAAAAAGGGGACTAATAATGATTAATAAATACAAAATACAATAACAGATATGTGCACATTTTCGACATTATGAAATACCAGAATACTCTCAACATCTCTTCAAAATTCCATAGAAATTGTTTTTGCTCAAACCTCAACGGTCAGTTAGAAAACAAACACCATTTCAGAAGATAAATTATTATACAAAAAATTAAAAAAGAAAACATCCAACACCATAGTAATAATTTCTTTTTGGGTGCAAGTCCTGACACACAGACAGGAGTTTGTGTTTCTTGCAACTTTTACACCATAAAGGATAAAAAACAAAACATCTCAAAATAAAAATCTGATTTCTTCCTATATATATTTTTCAATGCATTGACACGGCGCTGTTGGTAACACAGATGATTTTTCTTCCCTTGTGTGAACAGGTCCTTGTGTGGCACTGCTGGAGACTGCTCTGGAGTCAGTGAAGAAGAAATGCAAGGCCAGTAAGTGCACTTTGGACACAGACATGTTGGGATGGATAGGGAATGAAGGGTATAAAGAAGAAGAAGAAGAAAAAAAAAAAGTTGCTCTATGAGAAAAGCAAAGAAGATGGAGAGCAATACAGAAAGAGAACGAGGGTCCTTATTTGTGGCGGTGAAAGAAAACTTAAGAGATTTATATATATGGGGGAAAAAAAAAAAAAAAAAGAGTCAAAGGTCAAGCGTGTGGGGGCAGATGAGGTGTTGTAGCCAGTAGATTCCTCCATTGAACTCCCAAATACAATCACAGGCCTCTGTCCTTGTTCACTCACCAAACATGGCAACCAGGAACATGGTCATTCTGTTTGCTTAAACAACAAACAAATAAGCTTCTCAAAAAACATTGTACAATGGTGATATTATTAACATTGCCTTAAAAACTTTTTTGAGGCAAATTCCCTTTTCAGAGGATAAGTTTTTGGATTCCACCGTATTGTTAAAAAAAAAAAAAAAAAAAAAAAAAAAAATCACACACACACACACACAAAAAAAAAAACCCCACAACCGCAGTGATCCACGGCAGCTTTCCATCAAAACGATCCATGACTAGAAATGGAAAGTGGAAGTGAACTGCCAGCTCAACTGCAAGCAGAGAATCCAGGGTCCTGATATCACAGTGGGTGTACTAGGCTGTCACTGGGTAAACTGGGGTGACATCGCAGAGATGAAACAGTCTGATTGGTGCTGTCAGTGGAAGAGTGGTGAGGTCAAAGGTCACAAACGGTGGTGGCCTGCACAGCTGCCCAATATTCTGTCCAAGAAACAGTTTCCTATCAGTGATGCAACTTGGCCTGTGGAGAGATGAGGACCGAGACAAATTAACTGGCTTTCATTTAGTATTATTTTGCAGAATATTAATCAATTTCTAAGACTAAAAAACAAACAAACAAAACAGGCAGCTAACCTTTTTATGCAAATAACACTGCTTTGTGTTTGTATACTATACAGCAAGTTCAGTTATTTTGAAAATGTATAATTTACGCACTTCTATTTGCTTAAGTTGAAATGAGAAAATGAAAAGGAACACCCTTCAATCTGCGTGACCCTATCCACTCTCAATGTTTATAAGTGCCACAGCTTAAACTGAAGTATGGGACCTCAATTTCTAAAAGACATTATAATTCTCATCTGTTGTATCCCCTGTGTTGGTAAATTAGATTAATGTTATCTTTGGTAGTGCAACATGACAAAAACAAACAAACAAAGAAACCTGTCTTGAACAGTGCTCAAAGAACAGCAACTTTTAGCTTGGTATCTATCTGAAGCAGTAAAGGCACAATGCAATTAATGCATCCATGGCACATCCACAACACTCTTTTTACAGCCTCACTAGTGAGATGGCTCCAGATGTATAAATGGTTAGTTAGAGTGTCCACCACATTGGTCACGACTTATATTATAAATCAATATTATATATATATAGATTATATTGATTATAGATATATTTGATCATGGACAAGCACATTAAATTAAGAAATGCATCAAAAGCCTGGGTACGTTATTAAGAGAAGCATGACATGACAGCTCAGATTTGAGCAGACCAAGTCACGTCATGGCTAGAGAGATAACAGGATGTGATGCCTACCTGTCTCGGGGACTCTGGCCCTGAAGCCAGTATCCCACCAATGTCATTTCCTTTCCCAAAGAGGCTCTCCCGTCCACCAGGCCTACTAAGCTTGCTGGCCTTCCCTCTGTAAGAGCTGGGACTCCTCCTCTTCCTCACTTCTGCTCCTCCCCCATAAGCCAGGGGTCCAGAGGGGGGAGCTAGAGGCTGATGAGGCGTGGAGGCAGGCTCCCTGCTTGGTGAGTAGAGTATACTGGTGGAGGAGCCAAGATTGCGACTGGAGTGGAGGAAAATTGACATGAATGAATGACATGAAGCCCCATTTCAACCTTCCCTGTACCCTAGGATTGATTATGACGAGAACAAAATTATTGCAGTGAATTTTACAGAGCTGTATATTTTAGAGGAAAGCCAAACACCTGTCATCACAGCCTTTGCACTGCTGGCACTATCCTCTCTGTTTACACACTGCTGTACTTTTAATGAATCACCCTCTCATGTGTTTCTCTGTATACTGTACTATGTTGTGTGCCGGGCTGAGCCTGTATTGTGTCGTTTGTAACCCTGGCTACCATAAAAATTTTGCTCATTAAGACTGTCTACACCATCTCAAATTTAATAAGCCTCTTTTCACCACGTTTAAATTAGTGTTAGGATGTCTTTGGTGTCTTTTCATACAAAATAAAATAACCACACAATAAAAAACTCTGGCATACAAAGATCAAGTTAATTTTCTGCTGCTGTTACAACCTACCTGCTCTGTAACCCATCAGATCTAGGTAGGCAATCTCCATCTTCGCTGCGCCAAACCTCGCTTCCCCCACGCCCAAGACCCTTTTTCCTGACTGAGGAGGCAGCTGTGCCCCCTGAACTTTGTACAGTTGAGTGAATGCTGTTGCCATTCCTCTTGTGATTATCCATAGATGAAAACAAGGAAGAAGCAGACGAAAGGGAGGGCATGTATGAAGAGCTTTTTCTCTTCTTAGATCCGACCACAGAGTCCTCCGTGTCTTTGGATGGGCAGCTGGCTTTATGGGTGCTATTACGGGCTTTACTCTGTGTCGAAGTAGTGGTGAGGGGTTGTGTGGCATCTCGCTGTATGCCGATTACCCCAGGTGAGGATGTGGACTGAGGGAAGGTAGCGGTGCAGGCGAGGGAGTTGGAGGGAGCTGTGACAGAGGTGACAGAGGGAGTCTGCTGTGAAGTGATGGAGGACGTACTGGAGGGAGAGAGGGATATGAGGCTCTCAGCTGCCAGTGGCACCTTCCTGGAACCCAAAGGGACAAGGTGTTTTAGGACTAATAAAGTTTTACCACTGCCAATATAAATCCAGAGTACTAAACCTTTATTACGAATCAATGCACTGTATTGTACTGAACAATGGTTTTCTGTGTTTGCACAGTCTTTAACCTTTTAGCTACTGCTCCTCCACCTATGATTTTATCAATATGATAAAAATCCTTACTTTCCTAAGGTAATACTATAATAACTATTCCTCAGTTTGTGATGTTCTCTGCATCTTTTGAACATCAAATGACTCCCTGTTTGATCACATTTACAGGTGATATAAATAAAAAAGATAATCTATCCAGTAAACCGTATAATGTATTTCCCCTTCAATCAAAGGTTTTGTCTTGAAACACCTTTTCTCATGTTTGCGTTAGCTCACATTCAGTAAATAAAATCTTTGTGAAAATGTTTGCCACCCATTTGATTTGCAGATACTTTCCTGCAAAATCATAAAACATTCACACAATTACTCCTATGCATATGGACTACAGATGCATTGCTAGCTCATTGTGTTTATTCACACATTTACTTATCAGGGAGACTGCTAACTCTAAGCATATTCAAAGAAAGTCAAATAGCCAACAGTGAACATTTAACGATGCTCACCTCCACATCTGGGCATTGAGGTGTTTCTCCACCATACTCTGGAGTGCCAGTCTCATCCTGTCCCATCGTCTGTCAAACACATAGTGGCCCCGTCCCATTAGCCTGCTTCTAAACACACAAAACTGGAGAGAGAAAAGAGGCGTAAGAATGGCAGGAAGTGTAAGAATGATAGAGGCAGAAGGGAAATAAGGTGAGCCATGGAGAAAAAGAGGAGAAGAACAGATGGAATGTAGAATGTAGATGGACAAGCGGCAGAACAGGAGGCAGACAGAAAAAAAAGAAAAAGAGAGGGAGGGATTAAGAGGTGGGCAGAGACAAAGCAGGAAGTGAAGTGAAAGAAATGTCAAATGACAGAAACAGAGATAGATGAAAAAAATAACTGATGACAAAGAGGTAAAAGAAAGATATAAAGATGGCCAATACTTGCAAGGAGCAATCTTCATTAGAACTTCAGACATGTGAAAACAACTAAACCGGACGTTTCTTCAAACTGGGGTGATAACTCCAAAGCAATGCTTCCTTTTAGTTTCAACTATTTATCCAGCTGTGGAACAGTGGGCAACTAATTTCACCTATAATTCTCCTTCCGATAACCTTTTCGACTTTATTAAGTTTTGAAACAAAAAAAAAAAAAAAAAAAAAAAACAACAAACAAACTTCCTATTGTGACATTTTAAGACAGAAGCTACAACATGCATTGTGGTCACCCGTTGGTAGGGTTTATGGAACTACACAAAGCTCACTAGTGAAAATCTATATGTTTGCATTAGTTGCTGTACAATACAAAGAGCATTTATTGATCACTGTGAAAGAATTAGGTATTTGGGATACTGCACGATTCTGACAACTTGTCAGTTATGACAAATTTTGAGGAAATCACTTTTCATGATACCTACCATAAAATCACAACTTCTTTACACTTTTTTGTACAGATGAAACAAAGAAAATGTAATAAGCTATTCCATGAGTGCTGGAAGAGATGATATGCAGCTTTTCAAAAACTTTGGTCATAGCCAGGCTAGCCCTTTTCCTGTCCCTCTTCATGCGAAGTTAGTTGCCTAGCTGAAATCTCAATTCCAAATGACATTAGCCTGAGAGACTAATGAGACCTTTTGTCTCTCAGGCAAGAAAGCAAATATATCCATTCCCCAAAATGTCAAACTGCTTATTCAAAAGCCACCATCTAAACTACACCGATTTCAATATAAAACTAATTCTGGATAAGAGTTACAGCTCAGGCTCAATACCAACAAATATAATTCCTTTAAAATGCTTTAAAAAGCTTTTAAAAGCCAACCTTGTGGGATGAAAGTCGTGTGAATTAGCTTTAAATATCCAGAGGACATGGACAATGAACATGCACGCCACCAGTTTTAGGACATACCCCTAAAGGCCGTGGATGGTGATTTGAGTAGTGAATGGTAGGTCTGTCACTGTCTTCTAGAGTCTCTGCGTCTCCCTCGTCACTAGAAAGTCGGCCGCCATCTCCTGCTGCCATTACCCAGCTGTGAGAGGACAGCTCCAGGTTAGGGGCGAGGCCAGGGACTGGGACTGACGGCAAAGGACTCGAGGTGGAAGTGGGAGATCCACTTGGAACCCTGGAAGGAGTATATAAGAGGAGTGGTGAAAAAAACCAAAGGTGAGGGGAAAAGGTTGAGGAAGTGGAGAGAAATGAGAATAACATGGAGAAAATTGGAACTTTAGCAATATCAGATAGCAAGAGAGAGACCCGAAGAAAGAAGGGACATTTGTATCAATAGAGGGGAGGGAAAAAATTATGAAAGAGGATGAAGAGTGGGAGATTAAGCATATATTGTAAGGAAAGACTGAAATACAAAGAAGAGGACATAGAAAGGAGTATTAAGGGCAGCGTGGAGGAGAAAGAAAGTCTGATGAACAGAATGACAGAAATCTCTTAAATGTTTTCCACATCAACAAAACTCTGAATAACTTCCTTCCTCAAACAGAGGATCATCTCCTAAATGGAAAGAGGAAATGAGTGACAAAGGCAGAGTAGACATCCTTTTACAATTGTTTCTCCTTCCTTGCACTCTTGTTTACAGCATCCCCTGGTGGGAAAAAAAATGAACAGAATGATTCCCCAAGTATTGGTCTTGGTTGAACATTACAGAGCAACTCCCTCATTACGATGCAAAATCAATCTTAAACTGTTCATTATAATTCTTCAATGTGTCCAAAATAACTAAATAAAAGCATAAATAAATAAAAATCTCATAAATATTTATTTTGTACATAAACAAACCTAAGCCTAAATAAGTCAAAGTCCATAAAGAAGTAGGATAAGAAGAAATCCAAATTCAGCAGAAAAACTTTAAAAATCTTCATTTTACACATGGGATTCTCAGATGCCAGGTTTGATTTCCTTTTAATAAGCAATGGTCAATTTTGTCACCAAACATTAATACGGACAGATGTTTTTAGGATAAAACATGTCAATGCTGTAAATGAGATTATTTTATTTGAACGACAGCATTAAGTGCCCCAGAGAAATACATCCAGAATTGGTTATTTTGTGGTTTAGGCTATTAGAGTTTATGGCCTCTTTCCCTCCATATACACATGCATGGTTAATAGTGTGTGTGTGTGTGTGTGTGTGTGTGTGTTCACGTGTGTGTTGTCCACTGTCAGACCTGGGTATGTGCGCATTTGCCAGCCGAAGCTTCAGCGTGGACAGAGGTCGTCCATTAGGGCATTGAGGCTTGCCGGGAATCTCTTGTGATGCAATGCTGTGGCCGCAGCCTTCCTTCCCCCCCTGGGCTCCGTCCCTGTCTTTCTCCTTTTCCCTTGCTCCATCCTTCTCCTTTGCTCGCCCCTTGTGTTCGGCTAGGAGGATGTCGAAATTTTTCCTTCGGCCAGGGACAGCTCGACGGTGTGTTAAAGAGTGAGTCTAATATAAACAGAAGAGCAAAATTAAGAAAGGTTAATTGAAATTTCAAAGCTGTCATTCTGGGACTTAAAGGTGATACATGGCAATTTAGAGTGAGAGCTTGTTAATGGGAGTATTGCTCTGTGACCCATACATGTTTTGGATCAAACTTGCTTCAACAAGGCAGATGGTGCACTCACAAGGACTTGAATAATGACTATTTGGTTTTAGGACTGGTTCCATAATCACTGTGCCATGCTGCTGTCCATGTCACACCACACTAACATGGGTAAATACTGCCTGTGCTTGGTAAGCTGGTCCACCCTTCCAGCTACTTTGGAGGGTAACCAGCTATTAAACATTTGGTTTTCCAACAGTTCTTGATAATGTGCTGAATTAATGGCATAAGCAAATAAAATGGCTTTTGGCAGGGAAAACGATTCAAATGCTCAGTCAAAGGTCATAGCAAGGGTAAGGGCCTCGTTAAATACTTTGAGGCCAGATAGATGCATCTTATTTTACTGTCATTAATTGTTTGACTGCTGAATAAGAATGTATCAGGTTACCAATTTAAAGCTGAGGAAGAAAAACAAGCCAAATGCCTGCACTTTGTCTTCATGCTCTTGAGAGACAAATACACTTAATTTCAGCACAGGCAAAGTCTAGTTCAAGGACAGTGTGACCTTGCTTTTACAACAGCTGCAAAGTAGAAATTGTGTTCCAGCAGGTGCAATTTGGAGTAAAAGGAGAAACTGAAGAAAATGTTGATGTTTTTATTCGCATGAGTAGAAAACTTTACATTTGCTAAGATGCCAGTGCCAAAATTAATAAAGATTAATCTCACAGTCATTTACAAATAAATGATTGATAAAACAATTCAACCCCATTGCCAGTAAAAGTTCCTCCTCTTGCAGCAGTGATGAAGAAGCGTCTCCATTACACAAAAGAAAATTATGTTATGACACCTCAAGTTTTTTTTTCTTGTTTTTTTTTTCTATTTTTTATACTTAACAGAGGTGAGATTCATTTCAGAAGGGAAAAAACGGTCCATTGTTCTGCCTGAAATAATTATTGCCAAATGATATCAGTATAAAACTAGGTTAAATAAGTTGCATCAACAAACTACATACATCTCTGGCTACTTAATAACCAGTTGGAAGCAATTAGTAAAGCTTGCTGGAGGTAATTTAAGGGCAGTGAAACAGATTATAACTGCTGAATGACATTGTAGCCTCGTCCAACATCTGTAATTATCTTATAAATGGAGGTGTGTAGGCCCTGAATGCTGAAGCAGTTAACCAAAATGAACTGAGAAATGTGTGCAAATTGCAGGTGTATCACAGACAGAAAGGGCCAGGGAGGCAAGCAGGGTCATAGCTGTGGTTGGAGCCCTACAGCACTGATGTTAGTGCACCCCTCAATATTTTTACTCTCATAAGCAAACAAAGCTGCTTTCCTGGTGAGTAAGCTTCAGACAGGAAGCAGGAAGAAGGGTCAGCAACCATTACTGTCTCCACAGAAATTATACAGAGGCGGAGAGCATGAGTGATCCCGTGTATATATATTTGTACGGGTGTGCTTGTTTGGGTTACCTTGCAGGTGAGAGACCGCGTGCAGGGTCGTTTAGTCTCTGGGTCTTGGACTCCACAGTGCTTGTTAGGATCAAACACTCTCCCTGGAAAGCATGCACACAAACACACACACACATTAAAGTGGTACAAAAAGACCATAATTCAGTTAAGTATCAAATCACATTCCCTGGGAGTGGAAATGTTATGAGTGGATTAATTTCTCTTTTCTGAGAGAGCAGTTCATGCAGACATCTGTCTGTTCACATATTCCTTTATTCAATCAATTATACAGTTGTGGGGCAGGTTAACATGTTTGTGACATTATGATCAATGCTTCCAGTATCAAACATGAACGATGTAAATCCCTTGTCCTGTGACCAATCAGAGAAAACTGGCAGCCTGAAAAGAGACAACTGTGACTGACAGACCAGGAAACGCTCTCTTGCATTAATAAACTGAATCTGGAAGAAAATGGTACCTGACTGTGAAAAGAAACCCTCAGCTTTTAAGACTGTTACTGTGCAGAGAACATCTCTGATGTTAAATTCCTATTATTTGGTAAAATTTCTCAGATACGAAGAATAGCAAAAAACAAGAGCAGGCAAGTAAAATTCCTTTAGTAAATATTTTTATAGTAACAATGGCTCAAATAAACTTTACTGATGTGAAAGACTGTTATAGTTTCATCTTTGGTTTCACTGCACAGTTTTTATATGAACCAGCTAAGCCAGTCTATTTAAAATGATGATTTTTCTGCATTCCAGACTCCATTATAAAGTCAGTGTAGTTGCTGAGTTTATAGCTTTCTCAGCTATTAAACTGGTTAATTAATTTCAGTTGATGTACTGAAATAACTATAAAAGTCAGACACAAAAAATAAGCTCAGACTTTACCAAACATCATTTTCTTTTTCAAAACATAAGAAAGAGAGATTTATTAATTTTGCTAAATAGTTCTCACAACTGACACAGACTGATGTCAGGCCTCTCAAACTAAAGTCTAAGTTTTCTGTTGGGCCTTAAATTGCAAAAGAGTTGCTTTGCAAAACAAATCCACACAAACAATCTGACCAACAACAACCTTTACTCAGCAGGTTATCTTAAACAGGTTTGTGCTGTCAGAGGGCTGTAATCTCATGCTGGCCTGTACTATAATCCCTGTAATCTTTTAATGTTTGAAGAGTGAAATGATGGCTTCAATGGATATGGGCGGATGTACGACAGCAACATGCTCTTAGGAATAAACAAACTCGTATGCTCACAAGTTCACACACTAAATTAGAGAAGTTGAAAACTAAGCGAGGAAGACGGCTGGTGAGAGCACATTCTGAAGGAAGCCACTGACGGGAAAGGGAAACCAAATGACAGAAAGCTCAAGAGCCAGATAAGTGTGGAACAAGACTACAATGAGCAATATGAAAGTGTGACAGAAAAATTAGGACAGAATAGTATACAGTGTGTGTGTGTGTGTGTGTGTGTGAGACAGAAGAGGAGGTCAAAGCAGTAAATGGAGAGTGAGGATTAAAAAAAACAAACAAGAAAAAAAAAAAAAAACAAGAGACACAGGAGGTGGGGAAAATCTCAAGAAGACACACAGCTTTTTGGCAGCGGGAGCTCATGAATTAGAGGGTGTAAATCAGAGGCTTGAGCACAGAGAGACAAAACACAAATGAAGAGAAAAATGAGCAGTATGAGGAGGAGAAGATGTTGAAAAGCTGGATAGAGAGACATGGACACCCTGAAGCATCCACCACAAATCTATGAAACGTCATTCTTTAACACACTTTCACATCTCTTAGTTAGAAATAACCACACAATTAACTTGCATACATCGATTTTAATTGGAGTGAGGTTTGGAAGTTAGAATGAGACATAAAACAGTCGTGGACTGTGGAAGAGAGTGTGAAAAAAGAGAAAAAAGAAGAAAAAATATAAATATCAAGAGAATATTGAAAGAATGGCAAAAACAAGTTTTTTGTTTGTTTTTTTTTTAACTGTAGAGGTGTGTTTCTCTTTTCAAAAAAGTCTCACCCTATCACTGTCCATTCTGCCGCCTATCATTTAGGCTTGGCGCTCTCTAAAGGATTCAGAGATAAGAAATAGTGAGCGTGTGTGCTTGTGTGAATGTATGCATACATGCATCAACATGGGAAATCTTATATAATGCGGAGGAAAGTAATTAGTGTGGTAAAGGCAGAGATATTTAACTCCACTAGCACATGAATGTCAACAGGCCAAAAGATTTAAAGTCTGTGACCTCTAATTTGAAGAATCAAAGTTGATGGCCCCACACCAATCATGAAAACAAAGGTAGGAAAAAAGAATTAATTATTAAATCCTCTCTACTTCTTTAGCCTCCAACTGCTCCCAATAAGCAGCAGTAGTGTGCAGTCTCGAATGGTCTCTGAACTAACCTGAGAGTCTTTTGTGTGACCTGGAGGAAGCCTTAATCCCATTCTGGTGCTTCTTTTCTACTGTCTGCAGTGACAATGATGATGATGACGATGACGACGATGATGATGGCATAGCGCCTGATCGGTGAGAGGGTGAAGGGGATGGGGAAGGTTTCCGGTCCAGTGGGGAGGGAGAGGGTGTAGATGACGGGCGTCTGTCCAGCGGAGAACGTGCCAAGCTTGGTCGTCCGTCTAGAGAGGACGGAGGCGTGATGGACCGCGGCGTAGATGGCACGCTGGTGCCACGACCGTTCGTGAGCTTTTCACTGGCCCGTTGGGAGGCTGGGGGGGTCAGGGATGGAGGTTTGAGGGAGGAAGGGAAAGAAGTGGAAGAGGACAAGGATGAGGTGGAGAGGCGCACATGCGAAGCCGAGTCAGTTCGGCTGAGGCAAGGCATCTTCTCCAGACTTACAACTGGAAGCGATAAGCTGGAGACAAGAAGGAAGACAGAGAGCAGTTAGGTGACTGAATAAATGTTACAGGAGAAGTGCCTTGCATAACAAAAGAAGATGACCAACCATGTCTTGTTCCGTGCTCCCTTTGGTGGATAGACTGCAAGTGGCGCCTTGCTGAAGCGGGAGTGAGGGTAATCTTTAGGGACCCTGAAGGCCAGGGTGTCCCCAGGACTGGGAGCTGCAGCAGGAGCCACAGCGGGTGCTTTGGGCTTCATGGGGAGCAGGGGACTCCTGGAGGGGACAGGGGAGCTGTGCTGCTTCTCTGAAACAGGTTACAAACAAAATAGAAACAAATACCTCTAAAACACACAGTTGGCAGGTCAAAATCACACAATCATGTGTTACCTAGTGGCTACTTTTTATTGGTGGGTAATTTTTAATTGGGCTGTTCTTTTTAACTGATTTTCATCCACCTTTCAGCATCTAATCTGGTTTAAACTGTATTGAAGAGTTACATTTGCAAAAACCTGTTCTTTCTTTTAGGTGCTAGATGGTTATGTTGTGCAGAGGAAAACATATTTACAAAACAGCTTCTATGTTTTTGCAAAAAAGAATGAAGTATTTACAAATCCTTGAAGTGTACTTTTCTCTAATTAGCAGCTTTCCTGGCACCATATGAAGTGTCCTTGTGTAATGAACTCCACCAATCTGTTACCATGTGAAATTCACTCAAGAACGAACAGTTATAAATAACTTTTGCCCCAGATCTGATCAGAATACACAAGTGAAAGGAAGTTATGACACATCGGGAAATATGGAGGGGACTAAATCACAACACTGTGAGGAGAGAGTGGGAGAGGAAAGGAACAAACACTTACGGTTTTTGCTATGCATGTCTTTGCAGGGGATGGGTGGGGAGGGAATGTGGGGGTGTGGTCCAGGGCTGTCTGTCTCTCTCTGTCTGTCTGTCTCACAGGGAAACTACACCCCAGCTACCTGAATGGAGACAGAACGGTGAGGATTTCGTAAACACAAAGAAACAAAGTTGGGACACACTGAACATGGTCAGTCAGTATTTTGGACTACTATTAAGGATTTTAGAAATTAGATGTAATGTCACCTACTACTTAAGGAGTAAAACATCTGAAAGATCTAGCTGATAAATTGGTGAACTCTTTTCTGTTGTGGAGGATCAGACCAGTGGTTGCAGGTAGATTTCATGTCTATATATATATATTAAGCGTACAGTGCATTCAGATGAAATCTTTATACAGATTGTATACAATAGCACATGTATGCTCTTGCAAAGGTATGATTATCAAATATCCAATAGCTATTATTTAAAACTCAATTATCTAAGAGTATATTTTTCAGGCCCTGCCTGTACTTGACAAAATGTGATATGTATGTGTATATATGTGTGATATGTATATGTAAACCAACTTCAAGTTAAAAACCAATGAAACACATGTGTTATATGTACACAGGCACACCGGACACAGTGTCAGGCTGTCTAAAACCAGAAAATAAAAACTACTGGCCAAGGCAGTAGTGATGTCATAATTAAGACATTAAGCTGCATTAGGGATTGTACAGTATGTGTATGTAAGTGTGTCAAAGGCTGAGCGATCCTATTAATGACTGTAGTAGCTGATAACAACGCTCCATTTGAACAGAAGAGCAGAGCGACTGTTTTTTCAGAATGCTTGAGTGCACAAGAAAGTGTGCTGCAGGTGACTGGGACAGTTTGTTTACAAATTGTGTAAAGTGTGTCTGTGTGTATTGAGGGGATTAGCCACATCATGCATTTATATAATAGGTGTGTGTAGGTATGATAGCATGTGATGACCCCACTACATCAGCTGTGATGCTTTATGTGTGTGTGTTTTTTTTTTTTATTGTGAAGTGTAGGCTCCAATATGTAGTGCTGTATGTATGCAATAGTGCTAGGCAGGAGCACAATTTGTGTATGTGAGCATGTGAGGCAGGTGTGTAAATAGGCCAGTGGAAGTAGAAGACCGGTGAGGCAGCTGTATTCAGAGTAGCAAGATCAAAGTCCAAAGCTGCATTCAGAGATATGCAGTAATATATTTCACACATTAAATGAGATATTATTGTATACAGTCTATTGGACACAAAAGCAATGGAAATGCAAAAATTAAAAGGCAGACAGAGCAAAAAGCTCATGTTCTGACTGGATGTTTAATTTTATAACATTTATAACTGCTAACATAATTAAATGCATCTTAAATTATTGGCAAACAAAAATGATTTACATTTACAATCTGTATATCTACTGACAGATGCACAATAACTGAACTTAATGTCCCATCTAAACAGATGTCATCCAGTGAGTAAGGAGTCAGTTGGGAGCAAGCTAACTGTACTAATTTACAATACATGGTCGAATTCCTAGGCAAGGTCACTAAGCCACTCAACCACAAGGGCACCCTCACTACTACGCTCTCTACTCTCCTGCCTGCCTGTCGTTATGGCAATGCTGAGAGCCCAGCTGGCTGCCAATTGGCTGCTGATTCATCCTGTGGGTGGAGCTACTGCACAGTGAGGAAGTGAAGCTCTCAGAGCTTGGCTGGATTTGTTTACATAGAGAGAGCAGCAGTACACATATTAAGAGTGAGACCCAAAAAAAAAAAAAAAAAAAACCCCAAGAAAAGAAACATCTATGTAGATCAACAGACACCCAGTTTAAATCAACATTAGGTCAAAAAATAAACACTAAGCAGAGAAAACGGCAACATATTAGAAGAACTGAACTTAGTGCAGGGTTTGCTGGTGTTGAAATTATGTTTGCATGGTGTTAGAGTTGTTTTGAGTTTTTGCCTCTATAGTTATGCAATATTATGTGAAAAATGTTCAATGCCTTGCATTTGCAGGGCAAAGAAGAGCCATGCTATACAGTAGCTGCTGGCATTTTAATTAGCCTGAGTCTCTACACGGTGGTTTGCACACAATCAAGCTGCATTAAAAATATCACAACAGTGAAAAAAGCAACACCACCAGCACAGGAAACTAACTAGAACTGTTGTGGTTAATGGCAAAACCTTCCAGCAAGAGCAACATCATGTAACAGCTACACCACAGCCAGGTCACACAGGCTTTTACAACAACAAGCTCATGACACTAACATGCTGAGCAGCTCAAACACTTATTAAGTCAGAGCGGAATGAAAATGAAAAGGATTTTATTTTGACCTGCCTCAGACCTCAATTAATCCACCACTACTGAAAAAAGTTGGAGGGTGAGCAAAGAGAGTGACAGACATTCCTCCGACAGCAACAACATACATCAGGATGGGAGATCAGCAAGGGAGAGCTTAGGAGATGCGACTTACGGCTGTGAAGAGAGAAAAATCATAGCAGATGACAGAACTAGCGGGAAGACACTGTATTACCTGAATATGCCACATAAAGCTGATTTACCCAAACAATGAGCTTCAAGAGTGTGACTTTGACAAGCCAAAAGAAAAAAAAAAAAATCTAATCATTATCTCTAAATGTTACCTCTAGTTTGTCATGGTGCGTAGGGCAGGAAAGTGCTAACATGATGTGCTCTTTGATATAAATAGATTTTAATTATACTGCCCCTCATAAAACACTGAAATGCGACTTTTAACAGGACATAATCAGACAAACTTCTGTACGCTTTGAAGTTCAGACACAAAAACAACTTTTCTGCAAAATTTCTTTACAAGCTCATTGCAAAGAGTGTGGTAGTAACACTGCCATCATGAGGGATTTATTTGATCTCCCACCAAGGACACTAATGGTAAGAATATAAATGCCAGCCTTCTATATGGAGATGTAAATAAACAAATCCATTACACTCAGCCCATATCCAATATAAAAAATACCTCAAACAAAGCATGTATTAAACCTAGCTTAAAGTTATGACCAGACTTTTTCACATACAAGCTGAGCAGCAAACTGGGCATGTAAAACAGGGAACCACTAACCCCTGAGGCAACCAATTGTGCGTGTCTGTGCAAGTGTGTGCATGCATGCATTTCTGTATATGTAAAGCCCCAGTGCTGATTCTGTGCACAGGTCAAGCATGAAGGCATATCCCATGATGGATATATGCACAAATACAAGGCCAAATGCTGCCTGGGGTCACAAGATGTAAAGTAGAATACCCAGCAGGGATACAACGGTGCGTCACTTGAGAGGATACTATAGTGGCATGATGGGATATGCAATAAACGGAGGAAATGCATAAAACATCATGACAAAAAGTTGACAGGGTCAGTTCCAAAAGGCAACCCATTCAACAGAGGTCAAGAGGAGCATTTTTCATTCCATGAAAGAGAGTTAGCGTTCTTATAATGCTTCAAATTCAGGAGTGAAGGCAATGAATCAACTAGAGCAGGGTGAAAATACAACTTCTAGGTCACTGCACTACTGTTAAAATGTCTGTAGCCATAAAAATATGAGATGAAATAACATGAAAACAAATCAACAACTTTTTCAACTAGGCCACTACAAGGGCTCCTCATCATATTGTGGCCTCAGGATTCGTTTGTTTTACTTGGAGCTCTCAGGAGTGTCCCACTGTTGAATGTGTGTGTGTGTGTGTGTCTGTTTTAGACCTGTTGTTACCCGACTTTGTGTGCATGTCAGCAAGCAGAAATGCAGCCAACAAAAGAGAGGGCGGGGGGTGGGGGTGGCAAAAGTAGGGACAAAAAAAAAAAAAAAACAGCAGCTGCCAGGAGTTTGTGTATGTGTGTG
The DNA here is from genome assembly GCF_900963305.1 of Echeneis naucrates. Lineage (NCBI taxonomy): Eukaryota > Metazoa > Chordata > Actinopteri > Carangiformes > Echeneidae > Echeneis > Echeneis naucrates. The sequence continues at coordinate 8,067,455 of NC_042533.1, forward strand.
TGCCTCACAACACTACTGACCTCTTTCTGCTGAGAAACAGAAAGTGAGAATGTCTATGCATGCATCTCCTCTGGCCTCTCTCTCCAGGAGAAGCAGTATTCGTGTCTCTGTGTGTGTTCATTAACTGTGATCATGTGTCCATTGCAGACCCCCACCCCACCCCCGCTCTCCCAAACAGACGGCTCAGGGTGGTGCACGTGCCACCAACAGAAGGAAGCAGCAGCTCGCGGGCAGGGGAGAGCGCACTCAGTGGAGCCACAATCAAAAACAAACAAGAGGTAGACAGACAGGGCAAATGACCAATGAGAGCTGGTTTTTCTTGTGCTTCCATACCTACAACAAACACGCTTAAGAATGACTAGACACTGCAGAGTTGTCACATTTTTCCTTTTCCAGAATCAGTATCCGTTTTAACTGCCAAGTATTTGTACACACACAAGGAATTTGACTCAGGTTTATAAAAATCCATACTTTTGCTACTTTGATGAGTTTACATTTAATGTATGCAATGACAACAGATAGCTGCTGAAGATCACAGTCTCCATAGCAACATATGTCCAACACATGTAAAAGGCATAAACAGATTAACATAGATGTGAAAATCATTGGCTTTTCAGGCTTTCTAACAACCTTTCAAATGAACAACCCTGTGTAACAACTCAGCAAAGCAGCCATGTGTTTAAAATGTGGGTATAAACTTTCATTTTTAAAAATCAGCCAATGATATCTTATATTTGGTTGTACATCTTTAAAGAGCATGGTGTGTTTCTTAAGAAAAATCTATTTATAATGAAAGCAGTGAAGCATTGTCTAAGGGAAAGAGGGCCTTTTATACAGGTATTTATTAGAGAAAAAGGCTTATGCACAATGCTACATCTCATTGATTATTCTGTAAATTATTTAGTGTTTTTCAGCTCTTGTGAGACTTCTGGCTATTTTAGTGTGTAAGGTATTTGCTTATGTGGGTGAAGAGAAATTGATGTTTTTAAGTCAATTGCAGGAATAAATACAAATTATTGCACTGATCTAATTGGCTTTGTAGGTGTATGTATGTGGATGATAATGCTTACTCTGCTTATGTGACAACTGAAGACACATCAAGATGTGAGTGTGTATCTTACTGAGGTGTACGACTATGGCCTGAGAAGGAACTGCATGTGTCTTACCGTAGTGTGTGAGTATGCCCTGAGGAGTGACAACCTTATTGCAGACATGGCAGACAACAAGAGAAAAATCCTCCATTGTTGGAAACTGACCATAGACGAACATCTCTGAAATAGACATAAAAGAGAAATTTTGTAAAGGAGAGCTAATACTAGGGAGAAGACAAGACAGAGCTGTCCTTATGAGATTAATACAACAGTTATCTTTTCTGTCCTTAAGAGGTAAGGTTACCTGACAAATTCATAATAAATGCAATATGCAATAATGCAATATATGCAATAGTTGGCTTTGTTTTCTTGACTGACATCAGCGTCAGAAGTGAAAAATTGCCTATACTGATGTATTCAAATGTCTTGGTTTACTTAACAAAGTCCAATATTATCTGAATCTGCGAGTAGGCTTGAGCATGAGGTATACAAATCTGGTCATGACAGAATAAACACACCGCTCTGTACCTCAAATTTACACGACAAGTGCCCTGCTAGGGGTGGGAGGTCAAGGCAAAAGATCACAAGGTCATAACTATTTTAGACACACAGCCTATTGCTTCAACGAACGGTCCAACTGAAAAATTATTTTCAAAGGTGGGCACTCATGCTTTTTTCTTAGTTCATACGAGGTTACTTATTTATGAGGTGCTATATGTTGTCCTGCAGTTTTTGTTCCTTGGAAAGCAACTGAAGTTACACTACATTACAATGATGCACCCTGTGTTAGGCAACTGAAAAGTGGATTATGTCTTATTATCTACGACCTATCACTGCCACATTACCCACCTCCAACAGATGTCTATACAAGATAAAAAAAAACAAAACAAAACTGTATAACAACTGAAGAGTAATGACACTGAACCAAAGCTAGAACGCTACAGTATTGATCAAGGCAGTAAAATAAACTTGATAGTAGCATGAAAAACAAGCATGATCGAGTAAAACTGATTAGTACATTGCTCCCTATCAGTTTTTGAGCAGCTGCACTGAGGCAGTTAAAATTACGATGCTTTGCCAAGTTCACCTTGTCAATAAGGAAGGAATTATTTCCCTCTCACTTTCCAGGCCCAACCTTTTCTATATAACCTCCATGATTAAAGCCACAATTCCAACTTTCCAATTCCTGTGTTTGCTGACCAAAAACTGCTTTTCCTTCACGAGCAAATAAACTGCCTCAAAAGCAAACATTGCTTTTGAGGCTTAACTGAAGCTGGTGTGAACACTACAACACTGAAAATTTGAAAGGTGTAGCTGAATTTCCAAAAACTATTCTTTTAATGGTGTCATAGGAGTAAACATGGTAAAGATTGATAACATCTTAATCTAACCAATTATGCGGTATCTAGAAACAGCTGCTGGCAGGTTAACACTGTCTGGTAAGTGGTTTCAGTTCAAAGAACATCACTCTAGTTTGTGTCTTTCCTGCCACACTCTCTGAAGAAATTGGTATATTTTAATAAACTATCAACAAAGTCCAGCCATAATTTTTTTAAAATCTGATGGGAAAATACTGCTCTGGCAACATTGCAAATCCCAAGGTTTACAGTACCAGAAAAAACTTAACTGGGAGAACTGAAAAAAAGAAGCAAGAATGCAATTTCCTCTGTATCTGCCAAGCCAAATGCAAACAAAGTCCAATGCTTATTTCTGCAGCGCGCGTGCATGGTTGCGTGTGTGTGTGTGTGTGTGTGTGTGTGTGTGTGTGTGTGTGTGTGTGTACTCATCTCAATGCAACTGCCAGAGCCTGCCAAATGACTGACAGGAGAAATGAACTACAAAATTAATCTCACTCACTGGTGAATAAGCATGTTTGGATCTCTTAAAACAATCTATCACTGGACATGGATTAGTTTTAGAAAAGTAAATCAACTTCCCAATGGCAAATTAACATTTTAAAGTGACTTAAACAAGCTTGCTTGTAAACAAGAGCTCAACAGCAGCAACAGTTGACCTGAGAAGAAAATAACAGTGATGCGGGTTGTATCACACCAAAGTGATAATGCAAACAATGTAACTAATGCAACAACAAATAATTGGCCTGGAATCAGTCCATTCACACAATATCTTGAAACTAGGTTTGACATTTCACCATAGTGTTACTGAAACACAATTCCAAGGAACAGCTAGCAGCTTCAACTGAAGTTTATTTTTTGAATGGGCACAGCAGATAATTATTTGAGCTGCAGCAAAATGTCTGATAAAGTAAACAACAGCAACTAGCTGGCAGCTAATGTTGCAGAACCCAGACTACAAGCTCAACAAGTCTCTCCTTTGTTTAAAAAAAAAACAAAAACCCAGATATAAATCTGACTTCGACCGACATTTAGAAATTTTATGGTTCCAGGATTCTGCTTAGAGATAGCCACAGGCCCTTTGGAGAAAGCCAGACCTTAGGTGAGTGCACAAAAAAGGTTATTTTGAAAATGTTGTAAATAATGAGTACAGTTAAGACAGCATGTCATAAGGGCAACCACTTTGACCTACAACTCCCTCATAATTGTACTGTTACATAAAGTTTCAGCTTGTCAAGGGGCTTTTCCTTTTACAATGTTATCATGGTCAGAATCCCATGATCATCATTGTGGTCATTTTGGCTCAATATAAAAACCAGGCTCAAATCTGAACACCTGCCAGGGAAACGATTACATGGCACCAGTATGAAAGAAGCATTAAAAATGGTTTCACTGACAGATCATGGACACAGACTATTCCAATCTAACATTTATAACAACAAATACATTATTGTACGTGCTTCATTTTGTCACATATTGATCTCACTTAAAAGTATGCTTTAATTCTGACACCACAGGATGGTCTGTAGGGCAGGACTAATATTTTAAGTATAGATGAAAGATGTTTATAGATTTTTTTTTTTTTTTTTTGCTACTTGATAAATAATTTTGTCTTTAAGATGGTAAAAATATTTGTTTCATTTACAATGCTCTAAGGTCAAACACAAAAAGATTACCACACCAAGTTTACCACAAAGTAAGATGAAGAAAAACTGCTCATATTTCTTTATGCAACCGTATTCCATGGTTGATGGGCCAATGTGACTGATTTCAGCACAAACTATTTAATGCAGACAGCAGTGCCCCATTTAGTGAATGACTAATTTCGAGTTGCCTGCTATATAACAAGTTATTTTTCTAACCTTCATCAGAGCAAAAAGAACATGTACTGCCAGCAGGATTCTGCCAAAGCCTGCACAATGTGGTATGTTCCCTTGTGTCTGATGCATCCTGCACTTAAGTGCATTTCTTCTCCACACATCCAGCACATTTCTAATCGCTATCTTCATCACACTCATGTCTATGGCTCAACTAAATTGATAATTTTTAATGACACACTCAAAACTGGGCTAACAGTAACTGATTCAGTAAGAACTAACCACTAATATATTAGGATGTTGGCACAGATTCCCATTCCTAAAGACAGTAGTAAACATACAAATAGCAGCAGCTTATTTCTAGTGTGATAATGACAGTGGCTGCAAGTCAAGTCAGGGTAAGTTGCTGTTGGCTGTCATCTCTGCTTTGCATGTGTGTGTGAAAGTGAGAAAGAGATATAGCTATCAATCATGGCGCACATTACACACCAATACTGTTAACCAAACCTCCCCATATACAAATACACTATGTTGCCAAAAGTATTCGCTCACCTGTCTTGACTCAGATATGAGTCAAAAAATCTCTTGCTATGGCACCAACTTTGTGGGAACAGTTTGGAGATGGCCTCTTCCTGTTCCAACATGACTGTGCACCAGTGCACAAAGCAAAGTCCATAAAGACATAGATGAGAGAGTTTGGTGTGGATCAACTTGACTGGCCTGACTTAAAGTCCTGACTTCAACCTGATAGGGATGTATTAGAGCAGAGACTGGGAGCCAGGCCTTTGGTCCAACATCAGTGTGTGACCTCACAAATGCATTGCTTGAAAAATGATCAAAAATTCCCATAAACACACTCCTAAACCTTTTGGAAAGCCTTCCTAGAAGAGTAGAAGCTGTTATAGCTGCAAAGGGTGGACAGACATCATATTAAACCCTATGGATTAAGAATGGGATGTCACTTGTATTCATATGCGAGTTAAGGCAGGTGAGCGAATACTTTTGGCAACATAGTGTATGTATGCGTGCCAGGGTGTAAAGTCTGCATAGCATTTAATATTTGGCTCTTCAAGGATTCATGCTCCTTTCTGTAAGATACAAACCTATAAATAAAGCACTTAAGCCATGCTTCCCTGTGTGTTTATTAGGTTTGCAGGTGTCTCAGTATGTGTGTGCATACTCTCAGCAGGCCTTCTAGTCATAATGCCAGCAGATCAGCAATTCTGGTAACACAGCTTCAGTCTGACAGTGGAGGAAGATGAGGAGTGAGTGTGCGTCACAGGGCTGTGGTCGGTATTTGACCATTCAATGAGGAGAGTTTCCCTGGCTCTGTGTATATGTCAGCATGCTCTACGCGGGCAGCAGCACGCTCAAACTTTCAGGGATGACACATGCTCCTTTGGGTATTTATATGTGGTGGGGTGTGGAGGAACTCCTCTGGCTCTGTCCCTGGTTCGTTGGAGGGGGTGGAGTCACCCACCCATTGCTTTGTGGCATCACATAATCCCTTCTGCATAAATTTACAAGTGATACATTTGATTTTCTCATTCATTTTTGAGCAAAAGCCCCATGTACAAATCAAATAGGAGACTAAATAAGACATACTACTTTTCTGCACAAGAGCTGGATATGTAGGAAAAGTTCATTTTCAACAGGCTGTGAATTATGACTAAAATATACCAAAACACCTTCCAGGACAAGCACTTTTGAGCTGTTGATAATCTATAATTTCACCATAGATAATAAAACTGACCGTCCAGAATCCCCCCTGGGAAATAATTTTTACTTGACAGTATGATGGAGCAGTATAGAAAAAGAATCTTCTTCTCACAGTGACACTTAGGCAGAGCTAGGTTTTCGAAACCCAGCCTCTAAAAGCCTTGACAAGTAATAGAAAAGCTTTCCTTTTAACCACCAGCCATCTGAAGATGCATTGAAATGTTTCCCCACCCACTAAAGTCATTCGTAGTTAATACACTTGCTCCATATTTGCCTTTTTATATGTTCTGTATTCGAGGCATTTCTGCCACTTGTAGACTCTACGTGGAAATTAAATGTTAACTCTTTAACATGATCAATTAAGCATTCCCAGTGAATGTATCAAATACTGTCTGATTTCAGCTTCTGAAATGTGAGGTTGCTTTTTTCTTCCATATGATTTGAAAAACGTAATTTTTTTTCCTCTCCTTCTAGCAGTCCTTCTATTTCCTTGGTTTCTGTGAAAATATTAGTAATTACTGTCATTTTTCACAGATTCCTCTGCAAAGCAAATACTCATAAACGTCAACCTAAAACCACAGGATATATATACAATGCTGCAGATTTATTTTTACAGCAGGACGTGTTGACCCTTTTTCCTAGAAGATGTTTTCTATGTAAGTATATATTTAAAAAGCATTAATGTGGCAGCAGAGATGGGACACTCATCCTGGTTGCCTTGTTGCCGCAGAGCATGAGCACCAAAACAATAACAAACCACCAACCTTCAGCCTGGCCGTTTCCTGCCTGCTGGCGGAAACTTTCTTACCTCGTTTTCGGAGCTTCGCGGCTTCACCGGGGCAGGAAAGCTGTCCGTCGCATTTATCCAATGGCGGGTCTGCGTCTGAATGAACGAAAAGAGCCTCTTTACAAACACCGAGACGGATTCACAACAAACTTTGGGGCCACGCGTGGAGCCACGCTGCTGCTCGCTACCTGCTTAGCATTTAGCTCGCTAGCGCCCGAGCCGCCTTCCTAAATGAAGCGGAGCTGTCAAAGCTAACAAACTTACAGCTGGACAGTAGAGGAGGGAGGGGGGGCGGCCGCCGCACGCACCGACGGCACGAGCTCTGCACGGTAAGGGCCCGTTTTTACCCGCCTCGCCCGTTAATCCCGGTAACGATGCATCCGGCTGGGAATTGATTTTTTTTTTTTTTTGACAGTTACTTTTGCTGCCGCTTTGACAGACCCTGCATGGTGTCGGAGGGAGCTTATTCAACTCAATCACAGACAGTTGGAGCACGCACTTCCCGACAGTTTGTCCGCAAAAACAACAACGTTACCGACGTGCGAACTTACTGTCAACAAAACGTAATTTAGCCGCACTGACGAAGGAGGACCAAGGCTCGCAAAGGAAGGTATCCGGACTTGGTATTTGGCGATCCAGTGTCGCCATTGCTCTTCCTTCTTGTTGCTTTGCTCAGAGCCGTTTTTCCTCCCCTCTCTCTCTCTCTCTCTCTCTCTCTCTCTCTCTCTCTCCCCTTCGCACGCATCAGGCGAAAAACGAAAGAACGAGATATGCTGACGTCAGAGTCGGTGATTTCCGGCTCCGCTCGGCTTCAGTCGGAGGGTTTTAAAGGTTGAGCCATGGAGGGAGGCGACCTAGGGAGCTTTACACGAGTGCAAAAGTTCAGTCTGCTACCACAACCCGAAGTCAGATCACATTGCATTGGAAAGCATACGAGATTACATATTATTTTGTTATATTTAGTTAGAAAACGAAAGCCACCCTGATTCTCTTATGCAACTATTTGTTCAATATTGGCTCGTGCAATAAGCCTTCTATAGTTGGCAATATAAAAGTAGTCTTTTTTATATTATATTCTGTTTGAAATTACGCTTTTTTCAAACAGTTTTACAATAAAAGCCTATATGTGGTCTGATCACATTTATCCACACACTTCTGTGCTCCTTCAATTTTTGCACGTTGATGCTAGAAACATTTGAAATAGAGTCCTATTTTAACCCAGAAACATGTAGTGTCAGAATATGTCTTCTCTCTGCATTACCATTGATAACAATTGATTGTGACTTTTGAAAGAGGTCAGAGCTATGAATAACCTCAGATTGTATTGGATGGTTAGAGCTGCATGACTGCAACCACTGAGTCATTACTGAGTTTTGGAGCAGGCTTGTGCAGGGAAGGTCAGAGGTTAAACATCACTGCAGATAAAAAAAAAAAACAGACAAACAAACAAACAAAAAAAAAAAAACAGCCTTATAACTCAATCAATAGAATGGATTTTACTTGTAGCCTACTTTGCATTTTGTTCAATCATGTATATGTTTTGCATAAACCATATGATGAGGTTAACACCTAAATAAATGGCAATTAGAGAAACTAAATCACGAAATCCAATTGAATTATCCCAATCAATCGATTCCATTGGAAGAAATTTGTCTATTAAATTTGGCCTCTTGAGTAGGTCAACCTAGATAACCCCATAGCACTATGTTGACCTCTTGTGGCTGAAAACAGCACCTTTGTTACTTGTGTAAAAGCAGGCCAAAGGGGTTGGGGATAAGGGGATAGGCACCTGGGTAGTCTCCCTTTCAAGAAATGTTGTTGTAAAGATTTGGCTATTTCTTAGACTATTTAACAAAACAAATCTATCACTGCAGTTCTATGGCTGACGCAGCTTCTATATGCCAGCGAATGCACATAATGACCACAGGTTAAGCCATGCTACATAGCCATGAAAGAACACTGTAATTCTTTTCTTCTGTCTCGATCATAATGTTGATAGCAATGAACTGGTAAACAGCAAACTGGGATGAGATACGCTCTCCCTCTCAAACAAACACACACACACATTGCATACTCAGTGCCAAATCCATTATTGTCTGGTGTTATAAACCATGAGTCCAGTGCACACACATCACTGATCACATGATACAGCATGAACTTGTCCTTTGAAGCTGAATGAGGGGACAGAGAGAACTGAGTATAAATAGGAAAGTAGTAGGAAATGACCAGATTTTGTTAGTTTGAAATGATGTGTCAAATCCACACACAAACACAGACCGACATTTTATGATAACCTGTGGTTGAAAACTGTCCTTCCTGTCTTTCTTGTACAGACAGCAGCACATATCCTCTCGTCTCATTTTCTCCCACATTCATAACACAGAAAAGAGGACTGAACCACATTCCTTTTTTGTTTCCCCACACACTGAGTGTTATTTTTCTCAAGAAACTTAACTCAGTCCAAAAAAATTAAAATGTAGAAAAAAAAAAAAAAAAGGATATTTCAATCTTCACTACCTATAAAGCCCACACATTTTTAATAAAAATGCTTTGATATTATGATATGCCAGAAATATTTGGGATTTATTGAGTTAGAATAAAATTCTGTAATAAAATAATTACATACTTTAGAGTGACACATACACACACACTAACAGACATGCATATGCATAAGATGGTCAGTTAAGAGATTCATGAGAAATCATATATTTTTATTGAAAAAACAAAGAAACGTTGAAAACTGTAATGTCACAGAGGGTACATTTGTATTCAATAAGACATTCTGGCAGGTTAAATACACAGGAATCATTGACAAAGCTAAAGCATGTTGGATGATGATTACAAGCGTGCAGAAGCATAACCAGTACACCACGCAAAGTTGTCTTTTGTTAAAGTTTTGTCCTTCAACAAAGTGAAATGAACTAGCAGCACCATCCAGCATACTGTATAATTCTACTAAAAGGCAAATGACAAAACAAAACCAAAATCAAAAACTATTCAAACTAACCATCTACATATATTGAAAATGAAAAAGGACAAAGCAATCAACTTGTAAAAAACCAAAAAACAGACAAACAAAAACAACAACAACAAATACAACCCACAACAACACCAGCTCACTTTTTGGTGACACAAAGCATTAAAAAAACTACAATCACAAAAAAAAGCAACAAGGTTATTGATTTAACAACATTAAGCTAAAAAAAAATGAAAAATAAAATAATGCTTTTGAGGAATGACTTCCATTGAACAGTGACACAAAAAACTGAAGAGGAAGTATGATTATATTTACAATGAGAAGAAAAGAAAACTTTTAAGAACACGAGAATTTATTCTAGTGCTTTGGTCAATGCTAAATAAATGAGAGCCTTCAGAGGAAGATTTCAGACTTTGGCTTCTGTCACAGCAACAGTTTCCAGCACGAATTAAGTTGCCAACTCTCAATCAAGTATTTTTTTATGGTTTCACACTCTCACAGTGCTTTGAAGGACATCATTAAAAGCATATTAAGCACCATAAGAGTGAACTGTGCGTGTTGTAATAAGGAAATCATACAATCAATGTAAAAACTACCTCCTTGATATTTGGATCAGAGACTAAGTGTTAGTCAGAGGAACTTGCCTTCTTGAGAAAGTGGATTTCTATATTAGTTTGGTAAATGACTAAGCCTAGTTTACTCATTCGATACCTGATAACCACCACATAGGGGGGAAATGGACTCAATGTGAGAAAAACCAATGAACTAATGAGTCATTCTCTGGATTTGCAGGTGCTATTTACCTTAAAGTATATAGTATGTGCAAAAAATAGGATTTAACACTGCATTTCACAGCTGAGTCAAAAATTTGCAATACCTGTCAGTGAAATTTTCTGAAATGGTTAAATGGTATTGAGGATAATGATATTACGTGTCATATTTAATTAGAGATAGTTACCCTGAAAACCTTGATCACATTGTCCTCATTATGGCAGAAAATGAATTCCAATTCTGACAGCTTGGCTTTATGGACATAAAGAGGAAGCACTGAGTTCAAAGTACCTCACTTTCATAAATATGTTGTTAAGCATCCTTCATGTAACCAGTATTTCTAAAAATGGAAATAGAAAAACAAAGGGAAGCATACAAACAGCTGTTCTTTGTGCGTCTATTGCCCGCTAAAGAAACCATCTTTGAAAAGGCACATTTAAATTTCTTCAAATTCTGTTGATAATTCTACTTCATTTTTAATATTTCTAATACTTACACATAGCACTTTAAAGCCATTTTATTTATGTTATATTTGCAGTGGTTGTACTGCTGCAGGGCTACTTGAGAACTTCGACAAATATTTTAGAGAGAAATTAAAATTTGCATTTCTGTTAGAAGTACTCTGAGTTTGAGTAAGACATGAATGTGCCAAGTATATTATGAGAACTCATTATTTTAGATTACAAAATACCTGTTTAGTTCTGTGTGCCACCTTCACTGTTGTACTGTCAAGATCCAAATCCATCTACTAATTTATCCTTCATTTTGTCTGTCTTCATCATATTCACAAAACATTTTCATTTGTGTATTTAAGTGTTATACCTACACGTGTGCAGTGCATGCATGCATTATCTGAGTGTGTGTGACTGATTCTGTTGTGTGTCACAAGGATGCCAATTATTGTATCTATGGGTATGTGCATGCAACTCTAACATGTGTAGTGTATTACTGTGCGTATACTGTATGTTAGATGGGTGAAGGGACCTGTTGCCTTCCATGTCCAGACTGGGAAGAGATTTTCTGAGAGTGCCAGCGAGTCTCCTTGTACACAAACCAAGCATTGCCCGCCCACACAAACATGTTGAGGTAGCCAAACACCTGGAAGAGTGGACAGAAAAAAAGATTTTGTGTTAAGAGAAAACACTACAAAGGAATTGTGATATTTTATGTGTTGCAGAATATGACTGAGACCATTTGTGTTCATTTATTTTTGGGACTTGTGACAGAAAATGTTGATTTAAGCAAACCAGCAGTGTCTGAAGATAAGAAAAAATTAAAGTGCTGTTGCTTTGACTGTCATGTTGCTTAGGTCAGGCTGCTTGATGTTTATGCTATTGCCCAGAAATGTAGTATGATATGAAATGGAGGGATTGACAGAACAGGGTCAGTAAAACAAAGGGCTTGAGATGTGTTGAAACTAAAACTAATCAAACACAGTTGTACATGCAGTCACATGAACAAATTTAAATGTGTAAAAACTTCAAAGTTCCCCAAAAAATCTTAAACTGCCATCAGAGCTGCTCTACATTTGCTCTCACCACAGAGATGTTAAGGGTTCGCATGTTGGTGAACTCTGTGACCTCGCAGGTGATATTGCTTCCTTTGCAGAGTGCCAATGTGCCACTGAGGCCATCAGTGTCTGTGGCATCCTTCACGTTCTGCAGGCCCTTTGCCCAGGCAGATGAGCACACCAGCCACAGGAAGACCAGGATTGCTGTGATCAAAAAGTCCTGTAATCAAAGAGACAAACACAACAGATCTATGGACAGAAGATAGAAAAATTCTGTGACCCTCAAATACTATTCTGAAAGGTTAACTTGACAGAAGAAAGTACGAGCAATACTCACAAAAATGGGTCCAAAGTCAGAGTCCTTGTAGATGTGCATGTAGCCTAAATAAACCAACAATGCCACCATGCTGTACAGGAAGCAGACGGTAGCAATGCCCACAAAGAACTCTGCTGAGGAGGCTGAATCCCCCACCATGTATGTGGTCGTGACAGAGTGGTTACAGAGAGTCGTGTTTCCCACTACGAGTGGGATTTGGCTTAACCTGGCAACAAGACAAGGCAGAGCGTTAACATCAGACAATGCAAACCTGTGTCTGCCACTGAAAACAACTGGAGTCTCACAAAACAATGTGCTGAGTCTCACCTAAATGGGTAGTGGAAGTTGGCATTAAGAGACTCATTCCTGCCATCGCCACAGAAGAGAGATAGGACGTTCTTCCCTGAGAATCCACCACAGCTTCCAAAAGCAAATATGGCCGTGAGCTGTTTGCACAGACGAGAGACGAGGGAAGTGGTTGAGAGATGTGAGAAAACACTGCTCAGCTTCAAGGAAAAAGAACGTTTAACTCAATAAACTTAAGATTATGTATGTTTGTTGAAGTGAGGAGGAGCCATAGCCAATATATTCTTCCCATTGAACCTACAATACAAAAGCAATCACAATGATAATTAGAATTTCTGTATAATTCTTCTCTAGACTGCAGTATTATAAAAAATGGGACTTACATGCAATTGGCAACATTAGTTCTAGCATTTGTCCCTTGAATTCTTCCTTGCAGGGGCAGGAAAGCATCTGATTCAGCATGTGGACCATGTGACACTAATACTCTCCTTAAAACCAACACATACTAAATTCTTTTAGTCAGGCTGCCGGCTATTCAAACCGCAGTAGGAGAAGCAATGATCATATAATTCAGTGGATCTCACGATTATTGACATCCATTGTTTCTGCCCATCCTCACAGCTCCCAACAGCATAACCGCTATGCTACAGAGCAACACTGATTCAGATTTAATGCCCCGCTACAGAGCTTGGCACAGACACACTATCTTGCTTCACACAGCAGGAATTTTCAACAGCTGTGTGTCTTGCTTTTGGACCAGAAACATCCTTGTTTCTCTAAACTGTTTAAAATCTGCATTCACTGATTTTTTGGCCACATGTGGGCAGTGCACTAGGATCTAAAAACAACTCCTACCTAGCATTCCCTCAATAGGATGATGTGGCAAACATGCCAGCAAACAGTGGCTTAATTACTTATTAAGCAGACACAAAACTACTACAGCATTTGTTTGGAGTTGTGTTTTTGGGCACTTGGCAAATGCAAGAGTATTACTCACTCTCTTTTTAGGTCTCCACAAACTTTTTTGGGGAAACATCTGATGCTTTAGGCAGTAAATGCTACTCCATCTTCACTAGTTTGTCGCTGACTTTATCCGTCTGCTGTCTGGTGCTGGTGATAGTGAACCAAAACAGTAAACGCGTCAAAGAAAAGGCTAAAGGTCACAAAGCCTCTCCACAGAGCAGAGTTGAGGAATGATTGTCTGTGGGTACATCACTAAAAGCAACCTTTTCCACATCAGGCATGGTCAGCTGATATTTTATTAATACAAAAATATTGATAAGATGATTGCGTTCTTTTTGCACTCTGGGTGAAAAGTGTTATGTTGTGAAGCACAGACTGTAAAATGAGGACATCTCCCATAATCCATTCATATGAAAAAAGTAATAATAATAATAATAATAAACAAATAAAAACAAAGGATGTTTAGCAGACTAAAATGTATCCAACTTACTGCCATCCATTAAAAGCGCTTACAACAGGGGCAGTTCAACTTTTAGCCTTTGGCATCTCACCAAGACATCCAGCACACACACACACCTCTCGGCCTCTCTCCAGATGTTTCTCCAGATGTCACTGGCTGCCACTTCCTGTTTTTCTAGCTACACACCACTATAAGTATCAACTCTCAGCATTCCTGCTCCGCGGACTCTTGTCCCTCTCCTGTATTGAAGTCACAGCTTAAACAACTGTAACAGTCAGCGAGGACCAAACACATGCGTCAACATTTTGATCATTTTGTTTAGTTTCCAATGTAACAGTTCAGCTTTAATGAATTTATCAATGGTTTCCAAAGATCCTGACACACAGCAATAACCCTCCAGAGCCGTATCAGAGCCTGTGGCTTAGGCATCTCAGACATCTGAAAACCTCTGGGGCCCAAATCAATGAACAATCCTGGCTGCTAAATTACATTAAAAGCAGTGCATGTTTCTCAAAACCAAGCTGTGAGGCACCATCTTGAATCACACAGCAAGCAATCACACACAATATGCAATAGACATTAAAATGCAGGTAAGATATGCAAACAGTGACAAGTCAGTATATAAAAAAACAGAAGAACTGCATCTTGTGGGGAAGATGTGTAAGCTGACTTAGGTAAGACAAAAAAAAGAAGTTGTCACAAGTCCAAAAACAGAGAGAAACAGCTTTCTCATCATTATTCTAGATCCTAAGTGAATGGAGCCTCCTTTAAGCACCAGCCACGCCTTCCTGTTTACTACTATATGGCAGATAATATCGAGGGAGACATCAGTGTTTAGGCCAAAACTCAAAAATGCCAAGCCCTCCCTTTCATTTAGAGTATGTTGATTAGGCGTTGGAATGTAAACAAAACAACCTGTTAGATAGTTGTATTTCACCTTTAGTGCTTCAGTCAGAATGAATTTAGGAATTTATTTATGAATGAAAGTAACAACTTTTAAATCTTTGTGTTACTGTAGTTAGATCATATTATCATCATTATGGTGGTGTCATATGGAAGTCATTGGGATTTCGTATGGATTGCTGTTAATTGGATAATCCAATACAATGGGTTAAATAATCTACCAAATGCTTAGTTAAGGTTAGTACAACAGTGATATTTTGGGGTAAGTGGTGTTTGTTCAGCTATCTGCTTCATTAGGCTGATGACTCAAACTCCGGGACTGAGTTAAAAGCATTTAATGTAGAATGTAGCGATTAGTACTGTTTTGCTGGTGAGGTCCTCTGGATGAACACCCAGGAAAGCCCCCAACATTAAAAGAGTTATTATTTGGCCCCTGGCAAATAAGAAATGATGCTGTTAAATGAAGGTTATGTAAGGCCAACACAGTGAAACACACACACACACACACACACACACACACACACAGCCTTGTCCTGAGTCAGATGACTGAGTGTTACTGCTGCTCTACAGCTTTGTAAGTAAGTGTGTGTGTGTGTGTGTGTGTGTGTGTGTGTGTGTGTGTGTGTGTGTGTGTGTGTGTGTGTGTGTGTGTGTAATGAGAAAACAATAACTGAGAGAAACTAGCTGAGCTGTATTACTCACACTGGATTTCTCTGACCCAGTTCTGTAGAGCAAAACTGAGGACTGGACTTTTTATAGGCAACTGTTGCTGGGCCTCCCCAGACACACAAACCCAGAACGTGGATACGAACATCTGAGCAGAATGTCTCAATCATCTCACACAGTTACTCAGAAGTAAATTATTGCTGAGCGATGCATTAATCTCTCACTGTGTCCCCTGAAGGGGCAGGCCCATGAGCTGAACTCACGTCTCTTCTCCAAACAGTTTATCTTCACTTTTAATCCCTGATCTCTTCGGTCTAACGTGTGAGAAAGGTCTGTGAAAATATTATAATTTGAGCACAATGTTGGGAGGTTTGTTTTGCTTGCTCATACATTGTTACTCACCCTTTCCACTATCAGATTGTGTAAAAACTCTGAAGCTGCAGCTAGAACTACAATTAATTCTAAAATTAAAAAAATAAAAGTATTACAATTTATTCTTATAATTTAGTAGAATACATTCTCGTTTCCCTAGTTTATAAATCTGTTAGTTGCTTACTAAGTGGTTTTTCCTCAAGTGCCAGGAAAAAAAAAGGGAAAATCCAAGGATCAAGAAAAGCACTGAACCTCCCTGTCCACTGACACACACCATCCCACTCACACACACTTCTAACTTACCCACTCCACCAGTTTGACGAAGCCCAGTGGCTCTTTGAGCGGGGACAAGTTCAGCCGAAATCCGGTCATCATAACTGCGCTTCTGATCCTCCCCCCCAAAAAGAAATCTCTCTCCAAGTCGTTCCTTAACTGTGGATGTTGGACCAACAGGGAGGAAAAAGGGGGAGTCGTCCTGCAGAGTGACGTGGGTCCAACTGCTGCCGCTGCAAAAAATGACCGCACTCATGTAATTTTTACGCGAGCCAACTTTGTGCAAAAACAAGAGGAGCCAACTTTTGCCGTGGAAGTGGAATCAACCCAATCCCTGAAACTGCAACTTCAGGGATCTTTAAAGAACAAAAGCTGCCTCTTTGTCTTGGAGGAGCCTTCGGTCGAGGTGGGTGTGTGGATTTTTTTGCAGTGTTGCTTGAGAAGCGATCGAGTTCCCAGCGCTCCGCTTGGTGTTGATGCGTAAGTACGCAGGCGACGCAGCGGATGAGGAGCGTAAAGTGTGCCAAATTACGCTTTCCAGTCGGTGCCCAGGCGTCATGTGTGTTGACTTACAGGGAGAAGGACTCTAAATGTAAAAAACGTCAGGCTATTTGTTCTTCTGTATAAAACCTGAGGGGGGAAAGAATCAAGCAGCACAAAGACAAGTTAAAATGCCTGCAGTCATGATATTGCCAATGGTGTGATATAACACAGAGATTCAGCTGCCTCTGGATATCTCACATCAAATAAATTCACCCTGCTTTAACAAGTAGGTGGATTTTAACTTGGAGATGGTTCACTACAGGCTGTGTTGTTAAACAAAGCACTTTGACCTGCAGATATGTACGAAATGAGTGGATTGAGTCTTGTGACCCTCATTCGCAAACCACTGATCCTCTGGAGGCTCTCAGCTGGGACAAAGAAAGAGGTTTAGCTCAGAGACTAGAGGGAAAGTGAGTAAAGGGTCATTTCACCAAGAAGACAACACTGATTTGATCCCCACGAATGGCATGAGACTGAACCTTAACCACAAACCAGACAACACGGGTGGAGGGCTTTGGACTGGATTAAAGGGGAAGTACACCCATTATAAAGTGTGACATCAAATTGAGCTGTGTGGTCACCAACCTACTTGCCATGTTTGTTTCTTTTCTTTTTTTTGACAAAGATTAGCATTAGATACTAATCGTCTTGAGTCTTGTGTGTGCTTTCTGTGCTTTAGTTCAACCGAATCCTTGCACATGGTTCCATCCCCCGGTCTTTTCTTTTCTCCAGGGAAACTTATTCTGCTGCTTCTCCTCATTTTCTGGCTCCTCATCTGGGAATGAAACAGATATATTGACTTTGCCTTTGACACATGCAAAACAGAAGCAGTTCCTCCCCCTCTCAAGGCGAAAGCTTTGAGCCTGTTTCACTTCTGACCACATCTAAGCGTGTCGACACACCCTGAACTACACTTCTGGCAGCAAAGTGAAAAGTTAAAACAACAGAAGAAACTTGACTAAACTTTTAAATCAGTTTCCCATAAATGTTGCCATCTGCTGCTAACTTTGTTAAAAGTGAGACAGAACCGAGATTTACTCATTATCCCAACCTGCGTTTTTTTTTTTTTAAATAGGCCTTCATCAAGCATTTACATATTTGCTGCAGGTAATAAGCATTGAATGATGAGATAATAAAAATTAGTGACGCTTTTTTTCTGCGAGTTCAGAATAATTAGGAAGGAGTTCCCCGGATAGAAGCATGTCATTTTCTCCTAATCAGTTTGAAATCAGTGCCTTTCCAATTGCTTTCTAATAAATTTCAGTTCACTGGCGGTCTAATCTAGAAAGTGCCAGCAGTTGGTGCACAGCAGGTCATCATAATATGCAAATATATGCCTGCAGGCAAGCAGGACATTCATGGAATTTGACAAATAATGTTTGTAAAAATATATTAATCATCTACTGGGGCTTCAATAGAGATCTTCTAAGGAAATGATTAAAATAACAGACCTATTTACTTTTTCACTGTAGAGTTTGGGAGCTCCAAGAAAGATGTTTAACTACAATGAGAACTAATGATGAGTAGGGTTAGGGTTAGACGACAGACAGAAGGAGTCACAGTTCCCATTCACTGCGTCCTGCATGAAATGAAAAAGACAGAAAAACAAACAAACAAAAAAACAACCCAAAACCTCATTATTCTAAATTAATTCAGTAAAATAAATAGACATAATGAATCAACCATTTCAAACTGACAGGGTGGCATCTTTAATCAGTGTATTGTTTACAATATAGCAATGTTAGTTAAAATATCCGTTGGGAGAGACTTTGGGACAACCAACATATACATACAAGTAAAACAACAACAACATAAAGAAAAAAATATTCACAAACACTTTTTCATCCATTACACATGAGGCATTCTTACAGGACTGCACACATACACCCACACAAACAGAAGCTAAAAGCTTGACAGTCAAAAAACAAAAAAAGACAAAAGAAAAACGGTCACACTGCCAGTTCAGTCAAGCAGTTTTGGATATTTCTTCTGTTGGTACAAAAATGGTCGTTCTGAGAAAAATAATGATAATATTATCTGGTGTGGTCGTCTCCCTATCCCGCCCTCTCTGCTTCCAGCCAAACTAGTTGTTGTATGTACAAGTGAGAAGGCAGTATGGCCGCATCGTTTGTAAATAAGGATATTTACTGCAATATTTCTGGCATTTTTTTTTCTCCTTTGTCATACAAAATAAAATTTCTCTGAGGTAAGAACCGAGACAGTATCAAAATAGTAAAATCAAAATTTTCCTAAAATGCACCCCATATTTGGAAAAGAAAAGAGGACAAGTGTGTTGCTTCACCAGAACAACTGGACAACAAATGATTCTTGACAGATATCACCAGTGTCAGAAACAGAAGAAATATTAAGAGAATGATGTGACATTGCTTCAGCGCATGACCGACTGTGGTGTGGAACAGCGTAGGTAAGATTGAGCAGGGTGGTCTGAGCCACCGGTGAGAGACGGGCGTCAGTGAAATCACAGGTTCCTTCCAGATCTGAACTCCAGCGTGTCCACGGGGAAAGAGAATAAGGTCACAGAGGCTCTAATAGCTGCAGTGACACTGCTCGGCAAACACTTAGTGGAGTGTGGCAGCAGAATGCCACCCCCAGGTGAAAAAGTTTCACACTACAAATGTGAGGCAGATTGTGTGCGCGCACAATGTACACACAATGAACATTTAGTTTTATGGAAGCCTCCGATGTGAGCTACTCTGTGCAGTGTACTTTGAGATCAACTCTTATTTCAGTACATTAACGTACTGATGTTGTAGAATGCTAACGTGCTAACTGGCACGAATGAAAAGTCCTGCGGAGAAAGCTGAGAATGTCATTAGCTTTGCAAGTATTTGGTCAAGAACTTAACAAAGTGCCATTGAAGTTGATTCATCCTTCAGGGAAATGCACACATTTCATGGCAATTCATCTCATAGTTGTTGAGATATTCCAGTCTGGACCAAACAAGTGAAATGACTAACATCACTGTCGCCGGAGCCAAAGTTGTTGCATTATTGGCTTCTTTCAATTTTAGCTAATCTTGAACTGGAGGATCAATGCGCCTGCTGCACTGCCCGAATAGTTTAACCCCTGGCCCAAAATAAAAAAAAGTTTTTTGTGTGATGTAACCTGCCCCTTGCACTGCGCAAATCCCTCCAAGCTCTGCAACAAAATAAAAACAAAAACAAAAACCCAAACCTTCACTCTGAAATAGGCCAATCAGCAATGTGACCAAATACAGCCACAAACAGAAGAGACACTGATGCTCTGAAAGGAAGATAATAAACTCCAAAAGGCAAATTTATACCTGGGCAACGAATCCAAACAGGAGTGCAAAGTGCACATCCACACTTTTCAATTGGCATCCGTTTCTCTCCGTTTCTGCTCTTCATGAGTTAAGGCAGTGATATTAAGGGCAACATTTTGCTCATCAGCAACTGTACTCCACTGGCTGCCAAAGGCGGGCTGGTACATATTGCTGTCAGAAAATATTTCTGATCCTGAGTCTCACTTTTCTGCCTCATGTTTGGTTTCACATTGCCTAAAGGAAAAACATAAAAAAAAAAAAACACTCGAGTGCATCATCAACATCATCTGTCACACTGCTGTGTCTCCTTTCAGAATAAAAGGCCAGCAAAACAAAAGAGTTTTCTCTATTCCCCCGATCCACAAGTACATTTGCATAAAGGAATACTACACAATCCTTTAAAGGAAGAAAGTAATCACACACACCTACCCACACACACACACACACACACGCACGCACGCACATACACTAATCCAATCATACACACACATCTGAACCAACATTTAACATACATTTCACCCCAGGGGCCACATATGTAATCTTTCATAAACACATAATTAAATCATCTTCATTCCAGTGAAGACAATGTTTGTTTGTTTTTTTTTTTTTTTTTTTTTTTTAAACATCAGCTCTTGGTCTAATACAGCAAAGACTTGTTTCAAGAGCATTCACCATCATGAAGATCCTATCCTAAACTTTTCATTCTTCCTAGCCCGTTAGAAAAATCTAATCTTGTCTACTTAGTTTTGTAACCATTTATGGCTTGTACAGGACTTTTTGTTAATGGAAAACTATTATTTTTTTCTTAATTTAATCCAGTGGCTACACATATAAACAACCCTGTATCTGCAATCTAAAATACACTAATCTGCTTTCTACTTATACATTTTGATTGTGGATCAAGCCTTCATGATGTGAATGCACTGTGGGCAGCAGATGATCATTTATATACCTTCAGAGATGCACCAATAACATTTTATTTTGCAGAATAAGAGTTCAAAAGACCCAGATAGCACTTGATAGATGTTGGCCTTTATAACTCTGGCTATAACTACTGATTAAAAAGCAAGGAAAGTGGGAAATACAAATTCCTGTATCATACATGATGACAGACAGTGTTTTGTCTTCTGTTACCAAGTTAAAGCCGTGAGCTGATCAGTGCTAAAGGTGCAATGTTATATATACCATGATCATCCTTTGCGTCCTTCACACAAAAGACAAAGCTAAGTAGATTCTGACATGTATTGTTTCGGAAATAGTTCTGTACACGATACATGGATCAAGGTCATTGGTGTGGCTTCCTACTTCTCTTTCTGTTGTGACCCTTCTTGTTTTGACTCACCATGTCTTCACTCCTCATGCAGCCGCCGGAAGCTCATTCGCAATCCTACAATCATATCTTCATTGGCTTTAATGTCACTGAAATGTCAGTGGCCACTGGTAATATTCACGTTCAGCATATCAGTGCAGCATACTTGAATTTGAGGCAGCAGCACGGGGGTGTGAAGTCACGGCTTATCATCATTATTACAACTTCTCTCCCTCTACATGCCTGCTATACCTGTTGCGTACACACATTCTCTTCTCTCGCTGTTTTTTCCCCTCCTCATACACATGGGGTGTTTGCTGCTGAACAGAGGGGTACAAGTTTAAAAACCTCCTCTGTCACTGGAGAACCAACCAGTAGCATTTCTGGAGCTGAGGGTGAAGTTCTCAGGGAGTTTCAGGTTTTTAAGAACATTTCAGGGGGTTCTTAGGTTTTGGGGGTGGGGTCTATTAGCAGTGCACGCTACCTCCATTTTCTGGGGTGACGTCGGAGGCCAAAAGGTGAAGGGTTTGAAAGGGGAAGGGGTGTTTTGGGTTTAGGGAGGTGGGGTGGGGGCTTAGTAGTGCTGCGCTCAGTGCAGCAACTCTTTTATCTCACTCTCTTTGAGCTTAGCATTGTCTCTGACTTCATCAAATGTGTACGTCTTCACAATCTTCCCGTTCTGGAAGACAGTGTGCAGCAGGTCCTGGTCGTGAACAGAAAAACAAGTTGGAAAGGGAGTAAATAAAAAGGAAAGTGGGAGGTAGGACACAGAGAAAAGAAAAAAGCAAACAGACAGGTCAGTATTGGTGAAGTTCATTCTCTTGTCCTGGACTCAAAGGAATTATGTTTACTGAAGCATCCATCAGGCTAACGAACTCACCACGCCATACTCCTCTAGGTCGCCCTTGCCCTCCTCCAGGGTGACAAAGTCCCCGCTCTGTGTCTGGTGCAGAGACAGGCGTCCTTTCTTTGACCTCTTGTTGGGATCCGCCACTGGGTCCTTGAACACGTTCACCTTTATTGAAACCACAGAAAATAAGGTCCCATTTAAACCACAGAGAGAAGAGCTGATACACAAAATTCAACACCAACAAAAATTGAACGACAATTTTAAGCCATGTTTTGTTCTTTTTATGTTACGTTTAAAAAAAGACCACTATCAGAAGCTAAATGCACATTGTATTTATAGTATTGGACAGAAAACTGTGATGCTCAACACACTCTTGAAAACTGTTACACTGTTGATCATTTTGGTGTCTTATTTTACCACTTTACTTTTACCACAAAAAAAAAAAAAAAAATGGTCACTGCATTTTTCAAAAAAGCTGATTCTCACCCCAAGTCCGTTAGTGACCACATAGCTGCATTTAAAGGAACAGTTGAGCAGATCTCTAGTCAGTTTCTGCAGTAGAGCTCCTCCAGAACCAAATGCGATGTTCTCAATGGACCACCTGTGTTCCTTCATACCCTCCACAATCTGGTGAAGAAAGGACACATTCAAAACTTGTTTTTAACATTCTGTTTTTATACAGAAAAGTAAGCAGATGCTTGTGTCTCTACCTCTTGCAGTGTGTTGATGTCAACTCCGTCTCCTTGTATGACTCTGATATAAGGAGGGAGAACCTTGAAACCTTTAGAGTTTTCCTCTGGAGGGAACTTCTTACCCAGGATGTCCAGAACCTGACATAAACACAAGAAGAAGAGAGGAGGTAGTTTCCCAGCGTGTCCCAATATGCTACTTAAAAGAAAAGCAGGTCACATGAGCTCACCTTCAAAACCGTATCAAGTGGGTTTCCTGAGTCTGGTCGCACAACCAGAGGAGCGTCTGCACTGCGCTTCTCTATCAGCCCCCGTAGGTCTTCTCCCCAGATCTTCTCACAGGCATTGTAGATGTCATAACTGTCGCTGACTATGGAAACGGGCACGCTGGGAAACTGGTTGATGATGTGCTCAAAAGCATCTTTTTCATGGTCCTTTCCCCACGCTGTGATGGTGCTGTGAGATAATAGCAAGGAAATCATAATTTTTTTCCCTATAATAATAATAATAATAATAATAATAATAATAATATCTCCTCAATTAAAGATGTCTGAAATATATAAGGGAATGTGTAAAGAGCTTTTACAGCATGAAACTGGACAGGTGGAGAGTCAAAAAAGTACAGAGGAAAATTACCAAAGAAGCAGGTATGCTAGATTAGTTAGAGGCAAAAGACAGGTCAAGGTATCATGTCTCATAATGAGGGTCACAAGACTGTTATCAAATCATAATGCCAGAGTTTGTCCAGAAGAGGGCAGCACACTCCA
The DNA here is from genome assembly GCF_900963305.1 of Echeneis naucrates. Taxonomy (NCBI): domain Eukaryota; kingdom Metazoa; phylum Chordata; class Actinopteri; order Carangiformes; family Echeneidae; genus Echeneis; species Echeneis naucrates. The sequence goes on from NC_042533.1 coordinate 8,091,203, forward strand.
GGTTTGAGACTCAGACAAGAGCCAAATTGAATCTCTCCTGCTTCACTTGTACCGGCTGTAAGTGGTAAGGGTTCTGAAGACAGGGCTGAAAAGATGAGCTGGAATAGGAACACATTTTTTTTCCAATTTCAAAGACTGCTCTAGATTTTTACTTCTTGTTTCATTGGAGCTGCTATGTACCAAGGCAGTATTGGGAAGTGTACACATGTAAACTATAATGGCACACACACCCCCATGTACCTGTGGGACTGAGATGGGTGGCAAATGTTTGAGTTTGATTTGACACAATCAACTGAAGGAGAGATTTTCTTCAGGACATATCTGACTATTTACTTTAAATATGCAATCTTTAAAATATTGTAAACATTATTTTCTGGTCATTAGGTTGCAAAGGTGGCTTTTCTTCAGAGAACTTTTCTTTTCCATTAAAAGTTTACAACGAACATTAGAAGAGGCTCAAAGTTTTGAATGCCAGAGCTCTGAAGGTGACACACGGAAATTACCCCTCCCTTTCCTTCCACAGCAAAATCAAAGTGGAATTTCACTGCGTCTCCACCCTCTGAGGTGGACACCAAACAGATTTTTATGAGGGGGCCATTACATAACTGTTCCTATGACAACTCCTGCCACTATCCCATAATGCACTGGAGCAGGGAAGAAGGGTGCACTGGAGCAGCAGTAACTGCCCTGGTGGCGAGGAGAGGGCAACTGTGAGTGCATAACAGAAAGAGAAAGTGTGTGTGCGGGTGTGTGTTGATAAATGGATCACTGCCATAGAGCAACACCGGGAACATGTGAGAGACATGCGCATCAACCGCAGCCAAGCAAAACCTTTAGCTCCAGCCAATCACGGCCCCATTCACAGATTGAGATAGATGGACCACATAATGAGTGTGAGGGTGACCAAGCTCTAATCAGACTAACAAATTAACACCCACCTCAGCCAAATGCTGAGCACATTTTCACTCGGGCTGATAAAATCCTTCTATAAGCAGCTTTGGCAAATTACCAGACATTATTTGGAGTATGTTTTGAAAATCAATTTGGCTTGAGGATGAAAAACGGTCTTTCAGATTTGGCTCACAGCCACTGTGGACTGTCTCACCAGAGGCAACGTTGGGGATGAGTTGAGTCACGACATGCTGACTGTTACCCTGGGACTTTCTGAGAATCTGTGAATACAAGTCCTGTGCTCATAATTACAGCTATACAGAGCGATCTGTAGTGTCTCGGGGCTAGATGTTCCTGCTAACCTCATACATCCCTTAAGAGGAGAGTTGAGCAGACACCCATCTTTAGTAGGTGTTACACGACTGGTGTAATAATTAAAGCAGGTGGTGAACTACTACCCTACATCATATTGGAAACGACACCTTTACATCCACTGTGAAAGCTCAGGAACGCTCACAGACTAAGATAAGTGGACTATGCGGGAAGATAATCGATCTGTCCTTCTGCCGACAGGGCTTCAATAACGCACATTAGATAAATAAAACCTTGAGAAAAGTGAGGATGTGAATGTTTACCTGTGTTCTGCAGCAGGCACGGAGAAGCCTGGCACAGGGTCCTTAGTGCCGTAGTACTTCTTAATGACTCCGATACCTGCTACCGTGTCTGTGCCCTTGAAGTTGACCAGATGGGCAGAGGCCCCAATGCCTGCAGTCTGTAAAGAGGTTATGGAAGATAAATAGCTATCATAGACTGACTCACTGGGGATTATTACAAAAAACAAAAGAAAAACTGTTGATTTGGAGGAAGATGTGAGCCATGAATAAAGAATGTTTTGCTAAATTTCTATTTTCAAGCTCCTTGAATGAGTAAAAACCTCTCTCCGCAGATCCATCTATATGACAACTATATGGCAAACTGGATCTGCTGATTAACATTGTTTGATGCTATTAAAAGCTAAAATAGCTAGTATGCACAGCGTGGGATAATATTGCCAAACTTTGATCACCAAAGTTTTTGTCCTCAACATCTTTGGTAGCTCACCTCAAAAGCATTGGAAGGATAAGAATACTCTTCCTCTTTAAAAAAATTTACTAAATTGAATATGTAAATATACCTCTTGTGATGAAACACCTCTGTAACCAAAGTCATGTAGTTTATACTCGAGTCCTTCCAAGTTCCCAGAAGTCTCCATCAGGTACTTGGCAAGGATCTTCTTCTGCTCTCTGGAGTTGGTCGCCACAGTGATTGGGTACCAAATCTGAACCAGGATGGTCTGAGGGAAACAGAAAGAAAAATAAACAAAGCAGAACCTAGTTTACTTTAAAATGATATCACAGGTTGCCCGGGTAACTCAGCCGCTAAAATGCATACCCAAAAGGTTACCTTACAGGTTCAAATCCCCCTTGGACTCTTTGCTGCACACATCCCCTTCCCCTCTTCCATGCCCCTTTAATTTCAGTGTCACAATAAAGGTTACAAAGCCTCTAGGCTCAAAGGCCCACAAAGTTGCAAAAAAAAGTGTTAAAATATTTTACTCAGCACTAACCGCATTAGTGGATGTCTGGTCTAACAGTGCTGTTCACACTGTATTCAACTGGTGCTAATGTCCAAAACTAACAGGCTCAGAGGGATGAAAGCAGCTGCTCAGTCACACAAGACAGACACTGGGAAACGTACATTCCTTGATGCTGCATGTCAACTCTGGCCCACAATCACAAATTTCAATATGAAAACAAGCGGCTTATCTGGATTCAACATCACCTGGGAAATTTTATGAAGCCACATTTTCTACAATCGAAAGTGTACATGTGATGGTCTGATAGACTCCATTTTTCACTATGGGGTGAAAAATGGGCTATATTTAACATTAACTTTTTCATGACCTTTTCAACGAAGAGTTTGATATTCAGCTCCAGATTCAGTTACCTAAACTTTAAAAAGAGAAACCTGACACGGTGGCCACTGGCTCATACTAAGACATGAAGCTGTTATTATGTAATTACAATCTGTTTGTGGCATTTCATGACTCGTTTAAAGCTGCATGTATATAATAGGCAACACAGCTGAGCCCTATGTATGAAACCTGAGCACCAGGAAGCACCGGCCATAATTTATGCTACTAATACTATGCAATGTGTGTTTTCACCCAATGACCCTGAGCAGGACACAAGGTTCCCTTTGATTAATCATAATCTCAACCATAATATGGACTCATGTGACTGTTAAAGCAAGGCCACAACGCTACTCACACACAGACACACACACACACACACACACACACACACACACACACACACACAAGGTCATGACCTTTCTGAGAGGATTCCATAAGTAACATTTAACTTGTAGTACACTTCCATTATATGATTGAAGGTAGATAGCCATACAAATTTCAAAGGCCTTTAAGCCTCCAAAGCATTCATGTCTCACATTCAATGTTAAATATAAAATGTGCTTTATTTGTTGACTGAAATAATGACTTAAAACTGAAATGGTTGTGACATTTATATAATCTAAAATACATTATGTCTCTGTTGATAAAATGAGGCAGGATGGACAGTAAAACCAACCCTCATGAAGAATGTTTGTACACACACAGACACAGACAGACAGACAGACACACACACACACACGCCTGCATAACTTCTCGGTCAACCTCCCAGAACAAAATGGAGGGAGATAAGGAAGGACAGAGAAGGATAGGGATGAAGAATGGAGGGTGTAGTGAACTGAAACCAACCCCCACCCATGATGAGCATGATGTGGAAAAGAGAAGACAATAACAGAAGTAAAAGAAAAACGAAAAAAAGAGTTGGGTAGAAAGATAAACAGAGTTTGACCTAATGATGCAAGCCAAGGACACCAGGCTGAACACGCAGCTAATTTTATATCAACCACGAAGATTGACTCTGTGTGTGTTCGTTCATGGATGTATTTATATCAACTGTGGAGACTGACTGAGTGGTTGCGCGCGTGCCATTATAATGCTCTTGGCTGTGGGTGACCTACGACCAAGTGGCCCTTGAATTTCCTCATGTGTTTGCTGTTGTAGGTTTGTGTGTGAGGAATTATTGATCCAAATGTGGACAACAGTCAGAAAGCTTCAAGCTAATTTGCAGTAACTTCCACAAATGCTCCATTGTACATAATACATTTCTGCATAAACAGATAGAAACAAAGAGAGCGTATTGTTTCTCTATAATCAAATTCTAAAGCATCAATGCATAATCTTTGGACGTGGAATAAGTTGTTTATGAATAAGGGGAAAGATAAAAGGGGGGGGGGAGAGAGAGAGAAAGAGAGACACAGCACTTACAGCACATGGTAAATGAATTTAGTTCTGCCGAGTCACTGCAGATGGTCTGTTCATGCAGCATTACGTTCATGAGATGTTTCAGATCTCAGGGAGAAGCCACACTGTGCATTAGCTCAGTGCCACGAATATACTTAGGAGGCTGGAGTTTAAAGTCAAGTCTGCTTGCTTCAAAATATAAAAGCCATCTTCACCTTTATATTTGTGAGCTCTGACATAATGGTGTGTACTGATGCCATTTGATACAGTATGAAGATGAGGATTTAAAGAAACACTTTTAGATCACTTGAAGTGGTGCAGGTTAATTATTAGTATGTGGTGACCTGAGCAGCATGGTGTCGTAGTGACGTTGATTCAATTCCCAGTGGGGGCACTACGACACCATGCTAATTGGTTAATTGGAAATGAGTGTGGGACTGGGCTGCAACAAGGAACGGCGATCAGACGAGTAGAGACTAGCTCAGACCAGACTAGACGAGACACCAGACCCCCAGAGACTAGACCGGACCTCCCCAGAAACTAGAGACTAGACCAGAGATGGGACCTCCCCCGTGCTTTTTAGACAACCGGTATGAATCGCTCTGGAGCAGTAAGCAGCACTGAGCAGTGCTTAAGCAATAAGCCTTGACAAGGCTGTAATTCAGTGGAGATGAGAAATTAGATGCGTCAGGCCTGCTGCCAAGCTCAATAGTTTATGGCTTTTATAACATTATCAACTCTCCAATGAAATAAAAAAGGCATAAATGCTGCTAATACATTTTCTCCTTAATCAATAATCAAACAAAGCTACTCATTAAATTTGCCCCGATGAACTTCGCATTGCCGGTTTGGCTGCAATACAAGTGACACATCCAAACTGTAACTGTTGTGTGAGGGTGTAGTGCCAAGAGATGCACAACAGTTTTTATCATGATGTGGCTGATCCTAAACTGGTTCCTCACGCCCATTAAAACAATAATTCACCAATTTAAACTTCCACTAACTCTCCCGAGAGACAGGTGAAAAATTACAGTGGTTAAAGTTAAGGCAGAAGTGGTTTGTATTTTGATTCAAGTTTCAAAAGAATGGAGCTCAAGTCTACAGCAGCACTAACAGAGAATTATACTGGTGTTTGCCTGACAGAGAGCAAACAAAGCCAACCTACCTCCACCCAGTTTGTGAGCCAGTAGCATTCAGGGTCTGTGCTCTCAACTGTGAACAAAACATTGCCTCGCGGAATGACGCTCCCTTCTGGCACTGCCTTGATTTCAATGGGCAGGTGACCATTGTATTTCTGTACACAAAAAGGCAGACATGAAAATATCAGGGTTAGCATTAGATATAAACTGCCATATCTTCCTCTATGTGCCTTGTAAAGAGTGACTGTTTTTATTTTTTATTGAAATAACTAAAACGAATTGACAAGTCAACCTTCAGTCACACTTCATAACTGGTGATGTGTGGAAAGACAGTGACATTACTGTAAATTTGCTCATAAAATAAATCCTACATTTACAATCTGGCCTGAAGCACAATTCAAAGTCTTGAGTTGTAGTCTCACATCGAAAAAAGCATTAATTAACACGTTTGCTCATTGGAGAAAAAAACTTTGTCAGGACAGAGCACTGTGCTCTCTCCAAGGTGCTGAAACACTGAGTCTCAATAATCAGAAACATTGTATTCACACTTTCTCATTTACATATACACTTCCAGCTTATTCCTCTCTGATCATCCAACTTGAAAGCAGTTTTTTTTTGGCTAGTATAGAAATTATTTTTTAACAACTGCAGAGCCTCTTACCTCCAAAATGTAATTCCAGCCTTTCTCGTTGAAAACGTCATCTTGGAAGTGTTCTCTATATACTTCCTTTGCCTCCTGGATCTTCTCTGGAGTCACAACTTTTCCTGTAGAGGAGAAGGAGGGGGGAGTAGCAGAAGGAGGAATTGGGGGATAATGGAGGAAGGGTGGGGGGAGGGAGTAGTAAGCAGGGGGACATGAAGGTAGGTATGTTAGGGGAACACATCCCAACAGAAAAAAGGCACTGGAATGTGACCCTTCTCTTCACTGTTGTAATCAAATTAGAAGCATCCTGTGTATGTTGACGAGGTGTCTTTGTCCAAATAAATGTAACCACATTTCAAGTTTGACTTTCTACACCATGGAAACTTTTGGCACTTTGGGAAAGTCTCCAAAAGTCTAAGATATTAGTTGTTTCCAGTTTTTTTCCTCTGTTAACTGACTGCAATAGCTGTACAAACATGAGAGAGGTATCGATTGTCTCACCCATCTCTTACCAGAGTGAATAAGCATGTGTCGAAAGAGCTTTACAAAGCTTTCTCATTGACATTTATGAAGCTGTTTAAAAAAATAACTGCTTACAAAGAGACATGACTTCCTGCAAGGGCAGCTTCGGAGAATGAATAGAACACTATTCAACGTTTTCCATCAATGTATGACTGCAGTTTGGGTTAGATTCATCCTTTATCAAAGAAAATGTCATTCACACATTGGGCTGCATTACACCCTTGACTGAAATACAGTTTGAGAGGATTAAAATTCCCTTTCTGACTCTGACTGGAAGAACCACGACACACACTTTTGGTTTCAGGAGCGGGATGCATCTCTAATGATTGGCCTGATCACTGAGCTCTGAGGGACGCTGTGTGCAGACAGCTGGCCTTTCTCCCTCACACGGTGAAAGAGCAGCTGTGCTTTTGTCTTCTCTCTCTCTGTTATCCATGGCTCTCTATCTTCCCAGCACCTCTGCTACCATACCATGAAATCCTCTTTAGGCATCAGAGGGAGATACATTCTTTCTCCGTCTCTGTCCCTCTTGCTCTATCTCATGCTCCTCAGGATTGCAGTAACCAACTTTAACTTTTAGATAATTAGTATATTGTATCCATTATACTTAGCTGCATTTCGGTCCTTTTCACTTCACATTTTGAATATAATCTGCTGGCATTCTTGCTATGCTCTGTAAGGTCTAATCAATGAGAAGAACAATGTGAACTTGTTAGTTTTTAATTAAGTCAAAAGGACTGCTGCTGCAGTCACAAGAGCCTGCTGAAGTGTCCTTGAACAAGGCACTAGAGTTTGAGTATCTCAATACATGCTGTTCTGTAACTGACCCTGAGCTCTGACCTTGATCAGGATAGGGGAGGGAACAACCCCCAAAAATATTACGAAAGGTTTGACAAAGCTAATGTTGACTTTATCATGTCATATTGACATTGCAGCCATGAATCTTTTTCTTGGCTGTAATGGTCTGATTAATAAATGAAACTAACTGAAAACTGTAAAAAAAATAGTGGTTTTACTCTCTAGCTAAACTTCCCTTATACAACACATTTCAGTTTTGTTTTAATGTCCCCGAGCAAATTCTTTTTTGATTTTAAACGCCTAGTTTAGTTTAGTTTCAAATCTCCCCTCAAATTATCTCTGGAGTTTTTGTAATTGTCATTCCAGCTCATTTCCATAGCATCTGACTTAAATGCTAAAATGCTAACTGGTTTTGCAGGTTTGTGGTCTGCACACAGCCCTAAAAGATAGATTTCAGTCCAAACAGCTCCCAAACAAAATCATACAAGATTTAAGGTTAACACTTAGAGAAACCCCCAAGTGCCCAAGCCGTTTTCACACAATAAAGATAAGGAAGTGCGTATGGCTTGTTTTAATGCACAGATTCTGAATATGGGATTTCATTTCTCTCAGGATTGAGCTGTTTAATGCCATATTTATATAAGAACCTACATCTGCTTTATAATCTTCCAGTATGGGACCTTTAAACCTGAGATAGGACTTACCTTTAAGGTATTTGTAGAGGATATACTGTAGGCCGTAGAAGACAGTCTTGTCATATTTGACTTTTCTGCTTTTAGGGGGATCTGTCCTCTTCTCGCGGCACTCAAAGTAGGAATACACTTTACTCGTGTTGGGGGGATACTGTTTGTAATGTGTTACCTGGATAGACAGAGAATATCTTTGATGAGATGAGCAAGAATACTATTTGTATCTAAAATAAAATAAAAACAGTTGAAGATAAGTTTCCTAACTCTTCACGCATAGACATACTGTACAAGGTGATGTGGGAAAACTTCCTCAGGGTCGTCTTTTAAATGGTTAACTTTACACCAACACCAGCACTGTTATAAATTAGGAAAGTAATCAAATGTGCGTTTTTTTAGCGAGTAGGCGACTTAAAATGGACAAAAACTATTTACAAATAGATGGAATTGATTGTTACACACTTGTGAAAATGTATGATCCATTTCTTGATCAAACTTCTCTTTTGTTGGCAAAACGAATCATACTGAACTGTATGCCTAATGTCCGCCCAAATTTTGTGATGTGTGAACAGGAAAAAAAAGCAGTAACTCAAAAAGTTTCACAATGAGTGTTGAACACCTTATAGTCCCATGTTTCAGAGGAAATGATGACATATCTTACTTTAATGTTGAAAGAGCACTAAGATTACGTTGTACACCTGCTTGCTTGCTTATTTTTTTTTTATATACATAGAGTAGCAGAAGTTTGATAGAAAAACTCACCCTACCATATAATTTTGTGCCATGTCAGAGTGGTTTTTGGAATTTTGTAAAGATTTTTAAGAAGGAAAGGAGCTCACTGCAAATTGAAGCAATCCCAAGAACTACCAGAATTACCACACAAATGTATTGAAGCTACGCAATTGTGGTATATATGTGTAACTGTAAAAAAAAAAAAAGGGAGGGGTTGATCAATCAATCTATTGTGTCACAATCAAATAAAATATACCAACATGTCCCAGTTAGGGCAAGGCATGTCACTTTTCTCCACCCTTAAGCTTTCTATATTATTCTGCTGTGATATTCAGAAAATACCACTTTTAGTTTTGTCCATGTTTCTGGTGATATTATAATCTGCAGTCACTGGACTGATTTCGCAGACATTGACATTTAGAATTAAGCAAATTGTTTGAGACACACCAAATGTTTCACACACACCAAAAGAAAACACTGTTTGAGAAGAAACCACACTTTCAAGATAAACAATCGCCAAAAAAAAGAGGACAAGATGCCGCATTAGCTGCAACCACCGAGTTATCAATTAAATCCCAAATGAGTGCAGGGATTTCCAGAGTACAATGGGGCATTTGAGGATTTAAACCTCATTAATACCACTTACTATTCACTGAACTCATCTGTTGTGGCATTAGCATACTGAAAATATGAAGGTGGCAGTATTTGGTTGTCATCAAAAATATTCTTATAGCGAGCAGGCAGATGAAACCACAATAAATGGAATGACAGGAATATGAGGTAAGATTAGCCACCATAAACGTACTGCTCGTGCCAGACAAAGTATAATAATAAAGATGATGCGATGACATTTACTTTCAGACTGAACTGTAGCTTCAAACATGTGGATCCTCACCTTAACACAAAAAAAAAGTGATGATAGTTCCATTGAGATAAACATTTTGACTGAGAAATCATGTAACCTTAATAGAAGCTCCGTATAGGTCAGGAACATGTCCTTGATTTGATGACAACCAACAGCCTGACAACAGCAAAGAGGGAAAAAAAAAAAAAATACAGGCAGCAGGTTGCTCATCCACAATTTGTGGAGAAGAGAGGAGAAGACAGATAAATGTCAATGAGCTACTCAGTTTCTTTGACCCCTGTCTCTGTCCTTTCCTCTGAGCTTTCGAGGACTCAAAATAGAGTCAAGATCTACAACGTGACACTAACAGCGGCCATGTGTGTAAACATTTCCTGGCGCACATGCCAATGTGTACACACACACACACACACACACACACACACCCCTAATCAGTTTAGTATGAAAGGCGCACCACCCACACCTGAACATACGCATTCAGGAATATTATTGATTAGTTATCAAACAGTGACATCAAAGATGATCATACAGTAAAATGAAAATTTAAAGTCAAGCCTCTCGCTATGGTATAGTTGTGTTGAAATTTAGGTCAGCATATTTTGCTATATAAAATCCTCTTTAAAGCTCCAAATAAAATTTTTTTATAGAAACAGTTGGTTCAACTACATGATGAGGTGATGACAAATTGTCAGCCTTCCCAACCCTACCAATCCAGCACACAAAACTAGCAACTAACAGGGGGTAAAAATTCTTTGAGTACTGTTGTGATCAACTTTTTAGTTATTTTAAATTTGTTTAGGAATAAATACAACAACTTCAGAGCTGCAATGTTTTTAGTTTTTCAGGTGAGAAAAAAATTAAGATGATCAATTAATAATAAAATTATTGTTTGTTGCAGCCATAAAGACTTTCATGGCTGCCAAAAGTTACCTTAATAAAGTTCCATCCTAAGTGAGCTAACACAGTGTCACCTGCAAATATCTGTTTCTGAAGTCAGGCGAGAGTTTTTAAATCAAACTTAGTTTGTCCATTTATAGCTATTATTCACAGCATGCTATTTATCTGACCTTCCTGTATGGACACGCCCTTGTGTGAAGAAATACTTGGACGCAAACATTAAGTGTAGCAGGTTCAACCCCTCTCTGTAGCTATTATACTGTGTGAAAATATTTTCCCATCAAAGTCCTGGATCCCAGCCAATTTGCTGTTATTATATCTGGATTAAGAATAATGCTATGTTGCATAAGTGTGGTCATTTGGCATCATCCATGTGTTGCGGTGTTGCTTTAAGAATCAATATGAACAATGACACTCTATACCTCCATCCTGCTGTATGTTCCAATCTGACTCCTCACACCAACAATAACCTTGTGTACGTATATATGTGTGCTTGTTTCCAGACAATGGGCAAGGTTGGCTTTCAGGCTGAGCTTTTCTTTTTGATCCAAACAGACTAAATACAAAGGCATTCAGGTGCAGGACGTTTTTTTCTGCCCTGTGAACAAAGTGTGTGGCTCTGGTTGATCTGTGAGGCTGTCAGCTGGTTTGTTTTCAATAACCCTTCTCTTTTTACAAAGGTTATCAAGCTTCAACACATGCTAAAGGTGGCATTTGTGAATTTGAGAAATGGTGGAGGAACTCAGGTGTAAAGACAACTGTTGTTGCATAACTGAGATGTTGGCTAGCTGTTCAGCTTTGTTTGTGTAACTCAAGTGGCTATTTGAAGGGACAACAGTAACATCAGTCTGGTGTGGCCACACAGGTCCACTTCCCTTGTCAAAGACAACATGAAATGTGATCCCTTCAACATCTTAACTTAATCTTGACTATAAACATTGTCACCCCTCACGCCCACCTGGTAGCTAACAGGAAATTCATTCTGTTTGCCTCTGAGAATGTAGCATGGAGTCTTTCTTCAAGGTAATTTTTGGAGCATTAAGTTATTAGAACTTCCCAGCCTCTATTGATGGGAAATAACCCTTGCTATCAACTTTAGCATTGCTCTTCTTCAATAAGTTGTATATTTCTAAGTGATTAAGATATTATTGTGGTCAAGTAGGGCAAAAAATGAACAACAGCTAATTCACCTGAATTTCAGATAATCTGTTGTAAAAAATACTTCTCGATATCTGAACTTCTGAACTTGTTAGAGTAAAAGCTTTGCAAATAGAATAAACGATTGTCCTTTATTGTGCTTATCAATGGGGACACTTGACATTTTATTTAAATTGACTTACTTAGCACAGGTTACTCACCAAATTTACATTTGCATAATTTTATGTTAACTAGTTAGCTCCCAAGGCTGAAATTGTACAACAACCAAGGTTAGAACTTATAGGCAAACAACAATAACTTGTTTTCAGTTATAAAGCAGCAGCTCTCATCTGTTTTTTTTTTGTTTTTTTTTTTACATGAAACCCCAGAGATATCGAGAAGCCAAGGCAAATTTCCATCACCACCTCCCTTCACAAAGACCACAAATAAACTGTGATAAGACCAACAATGATATGGCCACGCTGCGTTTGGTACCCTTAGTGTCTAAGTTGCAAGGACAATTTTGTACTTAACTTTCATCTTATTTTGACATACTCTGTATAATAATTAATACAAATTAAACTAGTTTGGAGGCAGTAAAATGTACTGCACTGTAAAAACAAAAATGGAGGCAGTAAAACTATAATTACCATGCTGATAACAACACTGTGAAGTTTCTCTCAAACAAAACTGAAAGCTGTGAAAACAGACAGCTTTTACATGAAGCTCATGCTAAATTGTATATTTCTCAGTTGAAATGGGAATTCTCAATGAAACGCCTTCAAAGCCTGACTGCGAGTCAAAGAGGTCATTATCAGACACAAATTAACTGCAGCATATGAATAATTGTTATTACAAACATTTTAATCTGTAAAAAGAAATAAAATACTACTCTATGCTTTATGCAGCCTCATTTTTCAGATTATTTATCTGCAATCACAACTGCTGTTTCTGTAGTATTACTGAGAGGGTGCCATTTCCTGTTAATTGTTATACTAATATTTAACTATATGTAACTATAAGATTTATAGTTACATATTCAATGGATTCGTCCCACATACTCTCTTTTCCCAGTCAGCTGTTTAAATACCATTTAAAGGCCGGACTGTGTGAATTCAGTGCCGGTCAGGTAACTTAGCTGTGTCACGTTAAGCCTCTTCATCGCAGAGGTCTCTGTTAAACTTTCGCTTTTGATTCCCACAAAGTGATGCACTGCCTTTGGTAGCGGTTAGCTCCAGCAGCCGGCTAACCTTACACCGGGCCGGGCTTTTGAATGAGACTTTGCCGTTTTAAGTGTCCATGTGCAGCTTACCGGTCTGCCCACACAGAAGAGCACTTGCTAGCGGAGCGGGCTAACATTAGCTCTTTTTTATATCACTCCACATCCGTCCGTCTTCCCTCTGCGCTCTCTGTGAAGCTAGCAGGCTAGCTAATTCAGCTAGCGGGATCCCACTGAGACCGGCTGAACCGGGGGAAATCCGGCTCCGCCGTGCCCAGCGGCCCCGGGTTTAGGTCAGCTATCTGGAAGAGGGATGCTTCCTTCGCCGGTGTGGTACCCCGTCTCTCCTCACCCTCCTCCAGCCCACTCGGCCTGCTGTTAAGCGGCCCCAGAGAGCAGTGTGATGGCCTTGGGACTGGTGATGAAACCACCTTGACTTTATCAATGTTCATCCATCACCCACCCGGTCGGCCGCCCTCCCGCCCTCCGGACGTACGGTACCTTATAGGAATCGGTCGCTAGCAGTATGTTGAAGTCAGCGTCTCTGTGCTCCATCTTTCCCCCCTCGGTTGTGAGTCAGTCGCAGCTGTCAGTGTGTTGTGTTGCGCGCCGAGCTGCCGGGGACTCCTGCCTGGTTAGTGGAGCTGTGCAGGGGGGAGGACGAGCCGAGAGGGCCGGGGCGGGGGAAGGGGCGGGCGGAGCTGTCGTCAGCGGCATTCCGGCGTCCTCTCGGCTGCATTCGGCTTTACTCGGCCGAATAGTCCAGCCGACCAATCAGCGAACAGCATGTGACCGAAGATGGTGTATGTGTAGGAGGATGACTCACTCAGCAACGAGGAGGAAACGCCACTTTCTTTCATCGTAAAGCCACATTAATAATTATTTATAATACGACTGGTATTTTTCTTATTACAATTATTATTATTGTTCTTCATCTTATTGTTGTTGTTAGATATTTTTTACCTTGGTTGATACATCATAAAATAATACTTTATTAATAATGTGAATTGAAATTGAAATTGAAATGTGAATAATGTGTCATTAAAGCATAATGTTTTTCAATGGAACTAAACCTAACAAAGTCATCATAGCTGTATACTTCATACTGTGAACATATAAACTTTAAAATATACATGGAAGACAGTAGTTATTATCGGAGACATTGCGGGTAAGACTGACGCCTGTGATTGCTTCAGCACTTTCTGTGTATCCCTAAGCATCATTACAAAAAAGAATATTGAAGGATATCTAAATATTACATTTGCATTTACACCACGCAGTCTGTTTGTAGTACATGTTGCCAAAGTAGTACTAGAGAGGGACCTCTGTGCTTCATTTTGCTCTTAGAAATCAGGACAAAGCGAGACCATGGGAAGTGAGAAGACGTCAATAGTAAGGCTGGAGTGACATTTACATGCAGTTACATGCAAGCGCAATGTGGATCACACGACGCAGGTTATTCAAGAGGAAACTTGCTGAACACATTAATTACGAGTTCAACAAAAATTATGGGATTCTCAGGAAAGATGACTCCTCAATATAATTAAAGGCTTTGCACAAAACAAGTCATTTTATTTGACACCAGAAAGGACCCACACACCTTTAAATAATTATACGGTTGTATTCTTCGTTTACAAAACCAAACCATTATGTTGCAATATACAATATGCATTTATGACTCTTTCCCCAGTACTGCATGTTGTCAAGAGGTTACACAAATTAGCTTGAAACTGTGTGCATGTGTGTGCATCCAAATTCCCAAGGCCTTTGTGTGGATTAACTCATTATTGAATAGTTTATTTCACTCTGCCATACTTATTATTAATAACACACAATAAGTGTAATTATGCTTTGCTTTGATCGTAAAGAGACTGCAAATATGTTTCTGCAGTGGTTTATGCCCAATAATAATCATAATAATGATACTTAGTCTTGTCAAACTAATACGATGACTTTTTAAAGTGCTTATTTATCGCTGCACTTAAAACAATGAGATAATACATCTTTTCACAAATTTGCTTTCTGTCAGTTGCTAGATTCGATGTATTGTTGTAACTGTGTTTTGAAATACACAATATTATTGTTGGAGCTCTATAAAATCACTTGACTATCTGGATAGGAACGGTATGGCATATTATCATCTTATTAGCTTTATTACTGCAATAAAGACTCAAAGGAGGAATGGCCTTCATCATTATAGTTTTCTTGGACTGGATACAAGAGTCCTGACATGCACAGCCTTTAATGGGCTCTGGCTGGAAGGAAACTAATGTAGTAATGAAATTCAACACCACCACAAATCACGCACCATTACTTGCCACACACTTTTCTAAAACTAAATACTGTGTATAAAGCATGTTCACTAACTTTTTTTTTTCTTGTTTAAAAAGTGGATCACCAATGAAAATATTTGGAAGGAGTGTTTCTCACACTCCATTGTGAAATGGCTGGCTGATCCTGGAGGATCCAGTCATTCAGCGCGGCGGTGAGAGATTCCAAGCCGCCGGACAGACGCTTCCTCTCGGCCTATGGTGGCCGTTTTTCCCGGCTGCCATCCTCGCGGAGGGAGGAGCTAATCCGGGGGTTCAGTGTAACATTTCCTGCGTGTCAATAAAAAAAAAAAAAAAAAAGTTGAAACTGGTTGCTGGTTGAAGAAGGAAGAAGTGGAGAGTTAATGTGTTGCTTTCTATTGTGCACTCTCCCAAAGCAAACACGTTTCGATCACATGATGCCAAATCTGAGCAGCCAGCAGCTGTCAGGTGCCGCTTCTTCCTCCTCCTCTTCTTCTTCTTAACCACAAACCCTGCGGATTTTATTTTAATCAAAAGGAGAGACTTTTGTTGTCTGGAAACCAAAGATCCGGCTGTGATTTGAGCGGATGCTGAAGCTGAAGCAAAAGTTTGGCCTGCACAGAGATGTGGAGTCTGATATCCTCCGGAAAGAGGCGTCGGTCTGCAGGGTGAGAGGTGAGTTATCCGCATAATTCAACAGTATTGTACTGTATCTCTTAAATATTACTTTCAGGCCAAGTCTTGATCACGTTACATGTGTTTGTTTACAGCTTAGGTGTAAATTTAGCAATAAATTATCCAAAGTGTTATGAGGAGGGTCTTAAACTTTTGCTACAACAGCAGAAAACTGATTAAAAAAAGGTGTTTAAGAAAAGTGTAAGCACTAGATGGCGCTGTTTACTTCTGTAACTTAAACATTTACATTAAAACAATTCACCATATGAGATAAATAATTCTTTAATTATTTCCTAAACAAAGATCTATAGTGTCTGAGGAGATATAATATGATTTAAAAGGCTTTCTGATTCTTTCATTAACACATTTAAAAACACTCAGGATTAAATATCAGAGATTCATTTGTAATATAAGAGAAAAGCCTTTTAATAAACTCCATGATTAGTGTACAGTTGTTGTTGTCATACAGCTGCAGACAACAACAACAACTTATTATTCAATGTAAACAATATATACTCATTCAGCATCACGCTTTGTTTCTTGCCAGGGAGATTGTTGTTTGTTTAAGCTACTTGGATTTTACAATAATGGTGCTGTGTCTGCAGAATACTCTGGTGCAGTGGACACTTGTATCCTGAACATTGAGGGAGATGGAGGCATCCTGTACTCCTGGAAGGTGCGTCTGTAGGGACATCACTGCATATTATGTATTTCTTGTAATGGGTCATTAGTGAACATAATCCATATTTATCTTGTGTTTATTCCAATTTGTTGTGTTACAAGCTGTCACATAAGTTAAATGTCCACATAAAAGTAATGCAGATCTCATTATAATCATCCTGTTTTGTTTATTTAATAATAATGTCCTTTGAAATGGGATATACTCAATATACTGTGAATGTGACACTAGAAACTTCACATATTTGCTCAGCTTGGTAACCACTCTGTTCTGCTTGTTTAAGTGAAGTAAAATATTCAAATCCCAGATGCCAGTCCTCTTCAAGTGGACACCATCAAATGAAAAATTCTGTATTCTCTCCTCTAGATTCCTCTGCAGTTCTGCCTGACATATTTGGTATTTTGGGAAGGCTAGGCAGCCTTACTAGAATTTTAAATAAAGTTCTGTGTGTTGAACCATGCTTCTCTGCACAACATACATTTTTAATGATAAACCCACCGAAGACTCTGTGGGTTTATAGGGTTAAAGAGAGTGGGCAGTGTGCAAACAGAAAATAATTTCTATTTTAGTGCAAGGATTACAGCTTGATGCATGCTACACTTTGTGTTTCAAAGAGGACTCAGTTATATATTAAGCCTGCTGAGAATCTGCGATTCTCTGGTTTGAAGTGAGGCAGGACAAGTCAGAATAAGCAGCAAAGTCAGTCGAACTAATGGAGAGGTCAAGCATGATGATCCACATGGCACTGAGGTGAAAGATGCCAGTGGGAAAATAGGTCTATAGGTCGAAACAGGCTGTGATTATCCGTCTCTGTGCTCTGATTCATTTAATGACACATGACTTAACTGGAGAATTACATTCTAGTCTATTCTATTCTGATAGGGAGCAACAGGGACCACCAGGATCGGGAAATATGACCCCGACACCAAACAGAATAAGGTATTTCGTGTGTGTCCCACGTCTCCCTCCTTTCGGTACAGAACATTTTACATCTGTGTGTGCAGATTTGTCTTTGCGCACTCATTCCCAATGTGACTGTGCCTGTGTTCTCTCCAACAGCTCCTGTACTCATTTGATAAGCAGGTGTGTGTCAGCAGCTGTTCCCTGAACAAGGACGAGACGTTGTTAGGTGAGCTGTTGTAATGTGCAGGCAACGAATGCACTCACAGCAGACACTGTTAGCATTTGGGTTTCTTGGACTAGTTGTAGAGTGTTTCCTGTATTCCTGCAGCACTATAATCTTGCAACATTTGATCTAATTCAAGACTAGGGATGCGTGGTGGATGCAGATTGCAATTTTGATTGCAGTGATGCCAATCTATTGCTGGGATAAACAAATTTAATGCAAACCAGCATTGTCTATGTGGAAAATGTCATGTTAATGTCCCGATTTGTCTCTACTTTTTCATCTCTCAGCTGTCAGCTTGGCACAAAATACCAGAGGAGAAGAGCATCTGAAACCAAGTAACAGCCAAATCTTTTTGTCCAGGACATTAAACTTTTCATCTTTAAGTATCTTAAATCTATACATAGCATGTCTTATCTTTTTAGTATCCAAATGCCTGACCCTGCTGATTGAGATCCATCCCATCAACAACACTAAAGTCCTCAAAGCAGTTGA
Organism: Echeneis naucrates; assembly: GCF_900963305.1. NCBI lineage: Eukaryota > Metazoa > Chordata > Actinopteri > Carangiformes > Echeneidae > Echeneis > Echeneis naucrates. The sequence goes on from NC_042533.1 coordinate 8,109,347, forward strand.
CTGCAGGGTCAAAGTGCAGGTAGAGTGTGTGTGTGTGTGTGTGTTGTATTGGCTACTTCTTGTAGGTTTTACTTTAGCCAGGAGCTGATGCTGCAGTTATGGAGCACTGCAGCTCAGAGTGTAGAAATGCCGCAGACTATTTATGTTATTAAGCTCGCCGAAAGTGCACCGGCTTGTAGTCATTATTCTCTTTCCCTTATTCATATATTCTTTTTTACGTCTCTCTCTAAGTTATGCCATTTCGTAAACAGAGACATATCATAAATGACTATGTAATTAAGCTGCTGTGGCCATAACCTATCCACGGCTCATTATTTGTTGCTGACTTTCCACGAATCTAAAGATATGCTGATATGCATATAGACTGCGTTGAAATATTAAAATCACCAAACTGATGCCTCTTGTTAGTGAGTCTGACTTGTCCTTCTCTTTGGCCTACCTTAGTTTCTCCACCAAGAAACTGACAGGAGATCAGTGCTGGAAAGCCACCTGCTCCTGCTGACAGAAGACGGATGTGAGTTTGTGTGTCCTCGTGCTTTGCATCAGTCCCTCATACCTGTGGAGCAAAATCACACTGGACAGCCTTTAGTTCAGGCATAGTTACCCTCCTGTGTGTTTCAGATGTGGATCTGTACCATGTTCTGCTGGCCAAACAGGAGGGTTATAGAGTGGTAAGTTGTACTCTAATTATACTCTAATTAATTGCCAGTCATGTGAATCCCTGGAAACAATTTATACTTCTTTCAGCACGGAGAACCTGCAAAATGAAAAAGAGCAGGCCATGTAGTGAATGTATAAGTTTAAGTGAAACAGTTGGAGTGTATTTACATAAGGAAATATTGTTTCGACCTCGTCCTCTGGCTATAAACTATACCGGTTGTCCTATCCTTGTGGGAGAAGTTGTGCATTTAGAATTCAGAATAAGCTGAATATGTATGTGTTTGTGTGAACCAGGTGATGGTGAATCCCGAGCGCTTGGCTAAAACTGTAGAGAGAATAGTGGAGGATTTAATTTGGGTCCAGTGGGACGGACACACACAGAGACTGTACTGTTTTACACACAAGGTAATACAGACGCACGTTGGCCTCAGATACTTCACATATGTTCATCCATACAAAGTCAGCTCATCACACATCAGTGAACAAGCTGAAAAACTACCTCACAAACCATTGCATCTCTCTCAGGACAAGTTTGTGCTGCGCTGTGTTCAATTTTACCCAAACCGTAAATTTGAAACTGTGGTAAGCCAACTCTATTTTTTATAGCTAAATAAATAACCACTTTTTGTGGGAATGCTGTCATTATTACTTGTCCTTTCACTTTACAATGAATTGCCATTCACCCGTTCCATGTGCTTGACCAATAGATGGAGCTCCCGTTAGGGTTGCCTGCTAATCCATTCCACACAGTCAAGTAAGGCGACAACTATGACTGCAGCATTAGAAATGTCTCAGCAATTTTTGTATGTTATTGAAATGTTTGCAATTAAAGAGAAAAAAAAAGGTAATTGTGAGCTTACTGTACTGTGCAATTCATTTGTTATATCCATGTATTTTTAACTGAAATCCACCATCTAGGATTTATGGGTGTGTGTTGTGTTGTGTGTGGCCAACAGGTTTGTAAACCTGGGCTTCGACCATTATCACATGGAGAGACCAGAACAGGAGACTGTTCAGATGAAAGTTTTCACAAACAGAATGGGTAACAAAGCACAAGCAAAGTCATTCTTGTATGAGTAATTGAGATATGTTTTCTCAACCAGTTGCATAGTTATTCTAACTAGTATGTTAATCTGTGTTTTTTTTTTCCTGTTGGTGAAAACAAGAAAGTAAGTTGGTAAATAGTCAGAAACTACATTACAGTCTTCACTGCACACTGATGCAACATAATCACAAAACACAACACAACACCTAATTAAATAAACTGCAGCAGGGAGCAGAAAATCAATGTTGTAATTTACTCTTTCTTCCATTAATTATATGATTATTGGTGGAGTTTCATTACAAAATAAAAGTTAGCATCAAACTTTTCTGATTTTCAGTGATTAGCTGTCATAATACCAGGAATCCTGAAAAAAATTCAAATGATTATTAATTCAAATCTTGATTGAATTTGTGATTTTCTTAATGAGAGCCTCTAATCCAGAACTCTGTGGATATCGTTGTATATTTTGTTTGTGATTTTTTTGATAATGGCACCCACTGCGTGATGCACAGCTGCTGTGTCCTCTTTTAGGAAGCATGTGTGTGTGCTACAGCCAGCCTCTGAAAGACAAACAGGAACTAAAATACACAGTGGTTTTAGTTCACAAAGGTCTGTATGCCAGTTTTCTGTTATTTAGTCAAAGGAACATTTTAAGTTTTCATCTTGAGCTCATGGTGACTAATTGCTTAATCTACAGACTGCAGGAAGACATTTCGAGTTTCTCTGGGCAGCGACCAATCGCAGCACAAAACCACCCAGCTCCATCCACTCTTCATCCCCATGGGTCAGTCTATACACAGATATATGATATAGTCATATTTTACATTGTGTGTGTGTGTATGCATCAGCTTGACTGCCAAATATCCAGAAACAGCAACACTGAATCACAATTTTAAATGTGTATTTCTGAAGCAGTCAAAATTCGTGTCTGGCATACAAACACAACATACCTGTGTTTTCCTGTATGTAGGTTACTATATCCTGGTTTATCTGAAGGATCATTTCCTCCATTGCATCAACACCAGACAACATGAGATGATCTGCCACTCCCTCTTCCTCTCTGGTAAGACAATGTTTTTAAGAAGTCATGTCTCAGATGAGCAATGTTTGTTCTTCAATCTTTTCTTATCTGCAGTACATTTTTTCATTCTTGACAGGTTGACATGAACATGGAACCTGTACAAACAAAGGTTTCTGGTATTTGGCCTCAGAAATAAGAAGTGGTCCTGTTATTCATCAAGCTTTTCTTACGCTCTCAACCTTCAAGGTCAGGATGTGGACTTGGGCCTGCAGTGTGAGCCGGCTAACGTCACAGTGCTGCACGCAGAGGAAGAGTGTTGTGGGAGCCTGCTGGACCTGGCCAGCGGGGAGATCCACACTGCTGAGCTCAGCCCTGACTACCTGCTGCAGATACTTCAGTCACGTTCTAGGTGAGCGTAATTCATAAACTTTTGGCGCAAATGTTATTAAAGTAGTGTTCATACGGCTGGAGCAGAGCACAGGGGAAAATGCAGGCAGGCAAGCAGGAAGTGAACAGGTGGTGGTTATTTTTGTGTGTGCACCTGCTGAGTTTTTCCAAAAAAAAAAAAAAAAAAAAGAGCTTTAACTTGACTTCTTGCCATAACACAATTTGGATCAAACCATCCTGCTCAATAAGAAAGCAGGAGAGGCTTTTGGCTCTTTTTTCCTTGCATATTTTTATTCAATTCACTCATTTTTCAGCCTTTACATTTTAAACAGCAGATACATCGCCATACAGTCCCTTTTGGCTCCCTGCCTAGCAGCTGCCTCTGCGCCTTTGTGTTTGGCTAAGCTTATCCCGTATCAAAGGTAAATTTGTTGTTCCTCACCTCCACTCAAGGTGTCCCGACAGTAAGGCTGACCCTCAGCGCCTGGCCGCCCTCCACTGCCTTCTGGTTTACATGGGAAACAACCCAAATTTGGAGTTGAAGGTACAGATGGCAGCTAGGAAATGAACTGGAAAGGCAGATTTACTGAAGCACTGACATTTCTGTGTCAAATGAAGACCCACAGCACGTGTTCTGGGTCTATAGAATATACAAAATATTTCATTTGCTTTTTTATGCAAGACAGAAAAAAATCTGTTAAGTCAACAGAAAGCTTTGCAGTTATCAGGATTTAAACAGTCACAAGATCAGAAGGATCTCCAAGGAGACAAGAGAGACTGGACACAGAAGATGGCAGGATAAATCAGCGAAACGATGGGAATTCACCTCCTTACGTTAAAAGATACACAATCATGCTAGTGTCGGGCAATTTCATGCAAATAAAAACTGCAGCTCAGAGCGAATAAATAGATAACAGGAGCAATTGCAGCTTTCCTACACTTCTGTGTGCACTCAATAGGTGTCAACCTTGAGTCAGAAGAGAGCAGATGGATGGACAGGGGGGAGAAAAGACAAGAGGATGAAATGAAATAGGAGCGTAGAGAAAAGAGGTGGACATACATCAAACAAAGATGGACAGAAAGGCACAGAAATTTGTTTGGGCACAGTGTTGATGATGACTCAGACTCTATTAGTCGTGCACCTACATTAAGATGTTCTCGCTGCTCTGATAGATTGTAATAAATTCTTTCTGTAGAGGTTAAATGAGTCACCAGCTTCATTAGTGCAGCCAGCACTGGGAAATTGGCACTACAGATAACTTTAGTACTTGTTCTAGACTCTGTTAATGGGGCCAGCTGCACAAAAACATAGCTGCTTCAATAAAGGTGATGGGCTCACGTTTTACGCTTTGTTCAAAGCAGTTTGTAACTTTAACAGAATACCGTGCAAGCTAAGTCCTTCCACTCCATGTTTTACTTCTCTCTTGTTCCTGTCCATGAAATGGTTATTGTTATGTTTAATGTCTCTCGGCTCCAACTGACTCGTGGCAAAGAGACATTTCTTCAAACAGCATACGAACTGGGCAGCAGAAAATGAGTTTTCACTCTGATGTCCGTGGGCTGTAAGATGTGCAGACTATCTTTGAGGACATCAGTCATTTCTTTTTTTTTTTTTATTTCTCTAATGTAAATAGTACACCATCAAAGCTAGATCATGAAAAAAAAAATCCTTATCAGGAAGCATAACAGTTTTTAGTATTACCAGTAAAAGATATCAGTCTACACCCCTGGATTCAGATCCATCCTCATCTAACTCAACGAACAAATATTTCTCTAAAACTTTTCTTCTACTGAGTGGGCGATAAGCTGCACAAACAAAGTCATTTAGATCATTCACTTTTTATGTTAATGTGCTAATGTGCATGCAGTACAGCTGTATTCTAATGCTGATTCCCTACCTCTGTGACATCTGTCTCCTGTGTGTTTCCCTCACGCCACTAGATTATCGAATGGCTGTGCAACAACGTCAGCGCCCTCGAATCCTTTGATCAAATCCAGGAGTTCATTCTAGGTCAGTGGCAGCTTGAAGGGGGACACAAATCTCCTGAGTATTACTCCAACTTCCTTTTCAGGATTCCAACTCCTTTCTTGCCTTTTTATGTCCCCTTTTCTTTGTGGTTAGCAGGGGCCGCTTCTATCTCCGACTGCATAAAGCCGGATTCTTTCATCAACTCTATTTGGCTCTTAAATTTCTCCTGGCAGGCTTATGCCAGGCATCCCACGCAGGCCTAAAGAGTTAGAAAAATAGACGTGGTTATTTTGAGACATTGGAGACTTGCAAAGAAAACACTGCAAATATGGTTAAGCCTTAGCAACATTTGTATGCCCCAGCATGTCTGTCTGGCATCCTGCTAAAGGAAAACCTGAACAGTACATGATATTAATTACACATTTAAGAAAACAGTCATCACACACCGAGTAGATGATCACATCATGTTAGAGCACCTTGCTGCATAAATTAGCATTTTATTGGTGCTACAATAACTTCTTTTAACTTGCTCTGAGATGGAGGTTATTTAAATTCAGGCAAGTATCTGACAACAATAAAGATGACCTAATTCATTAAAGTTTTTTTTTTTTTGACCTCTGCTGGCTAATATGTGATGTTTAAAAATGGTGCGACTCTGCTTGAGGTGCCTCATTTGATTGGGACTGTTTTTAAATAATGATTCTGCATAAGTGTGTTTAAAAGCAGATTGTTATGTCTGACTGACTGTCTGCTTCTCAAACTCACAGCATCTTTATATAGAATAAGCTATGAGAAGTCTCTCAGCCTGGATAAAGTCCTGCCTTACTCCTCTGTATTTGACAAGAAGGTACCAAACACACACACACACACACACAGACGAAACACACACGAAAACAAAAACACAACTTAGCCTGCTTTTCTGTGTTCAAGGAGCTACCGGAGTATCTGTCTTCAATACCTGGTGTTTTGTGTACAACTGAGCTGCACATTGAACCTGTGTTAAAAGGGAAGGTAAAAACATGCTGTACACATTTTCAACACACCTTACACTAAAAACGCTTGACATTAGTAGCTAAACACAGGGTAGAGTTTGGCTCTAATTCTAGAGGCAGTTAATAAAACTTTTGACAGCGTGTGTTATTTAACATGTCATACGTGCTGTAGATGATATAAAGTTGGAGATTCACTCAAAATAACCGCACCTAGATGTTAATTAAGACATCTAGATAATAGAGTTAAATTTGCACCTCTTCCTCCTTGCTTGTGGTTAATTCAAATGCAGTTATTCACAAATGATGGCAGCACCGTCCTTGCTTTGTCACTTTGGTGTGGTGGCATTGTTTGTTTCAGTGTGTGTGTTTGTGCCTCTAGGGCTTCTGGACTGAGCTGCAGTGGAATGCAGAGAGGACAAAATATCTGGACGCTGTTCCAAACCCCAGATACAGAACTTCACACATAAAGACAGAGTGGGATAAACTAGTGAGTCTGTGTGTGTGTGTGTGCGCGCGCTCTATGCAGACAGTGTTATTGACACAAATGAATCATCATCATTTCTACATTAGAAGTTGATTTACAGATTTGAAACTGTGTATGTCCATTTTTGTTTGCATATCTTAGTGTTTTTGTTGGAAAGCTGGCTGCATATTTTAAACCCGCCCACCATGATGTTGCTTGTTTCAGAGGTCTGAGCCAAGACTAAACAGCCACACAAATCACCTGGAGGAGAACACAAAGAAGTAGGTCTGCCCACTGGAGCTTTGTTGAGAAAAGTACCACAGACAGAGTTTTGAAACTGAAGGGAGGGAAGGCTACAACTCTGCACTGCTCTGATCCGCAAAACAGGGTCATGAGTTTAAAAATGAACAAGCCTGTAACACAACTAATTCAGTCTAAAAAAAAAAAAAAAAAATCTAAGTTCATATTTGGTTGCCAAATCAGGTCCAGCAATATATCACTGACTTCTCCATGCTGGCTCCTAATGAGGATTCAAATTTTAAAAAAATGGATTTTGTGAGGGGAAAAAAATATGAATTATTTCCAAGTCAGCTGAACTTCACTCAAAGAAAAAAAAGTAGAGTTAATATTCAGGTTTTCACATTTCTGCTATAATGAGTATTTACAACAGTAGGATGGTGTATGTGTGTCAATACGCTATGGAGCAGCACAAGGAAAGCTCTAATTGCGCAGATAACACTGTTAGTTAGATCAATTTATTGTTGGAATTGGTTTTCTTTTTTATAACCAGTGTCACATTTTGATTTAAAAATGTCTTCATTACAAAAAATGCAAAGCTCCTTGGATAAATTCTAAAGTGTAATCAGTTAGTGGAAGAATAAAACAGTCTAATCAACTATTTCAAAGTACTTTTTGTCACAGTGGTGAAAGTAACAATTTGACAAAGCGAACTGTAAGATCATCTGATATGTGCCGTAGAGAGTCTGTTCTACAGTCTTCTATTTCTCTCTCTTTAAATCACTGAAACCATTGTAAATTGGACAAGAGTGTGCCCGCTCTTTTTATTGGCACGGATGCCCTGCATTAGTTCTTTTGTAGCTGGTTACCTGGTCACTGTGAATATAAAATACCCACTCTGAATGAAAATCCCTTGAAAAAGAGATTGTAACTTCAGCCCCAGAGCAGTTTAGATAAAGTGACTCGATGACGGGCATGTACCTGTATCTATCACTGATGTGAGCCTGCTTTGAATTGGAAAAGACTCTGTCTGGTTCACGCCAGGTATCAAACAGACAGTGTTTCGGTTCATAATTAGTTTCTCTTCCTTCCAGCCAAACTCTAGCACCTGTTTACAAACTTTCTGCTTTCATAGTTTTCTTATAGTTCTGCTTCTGACTGCGGCAGTCTAACGTTATACTGCCTCAGCTTACAGCAGAAGAAATAAGACTCTTATTATAATGCTGGCTTGAAGGATTGTTTTCACACAAAGCTTTTCTTCTTATTTTGTAGAGTTCTATCAATGGTGGACACCTGGTGTCTTGGTAAGACGACAAAAGAACACTTAACATGCACATCCATAGACAAATATAAATCCATAGCTCCGGCACACACAGGTACACAGACAGACACACAAACACAAACACACACAAGGAGGTTGCATATCATAAATAACAAAACCTTGGCTTATAATGGAACTCAAAACTGTGTGTGAAAGTCTTTCTGTTTGTGCATTTGTGTATTCTTCTGAGGTCGCATTCTTCATTCCCACTGGAGAATTCAGCTGAACCAAACCACCACACTAATTTATCTTGGAAGGAGAGGCCACGAAAGAAGTGGAGGAGAGGGGAGTGGGGGTTTCTGGAAAAAAAAAAAGAAAAAGAGGCGCATCGAAGAATGTTACTATTATATAAGAGCGGGGAGTTAGGTACTCCCTTCCCCATCACTCCCTCTTTTTATATCCGCCTGTCTCCCATGACTTTGGTGCAGCTGTTTCATGTCAGCCACAACATGGGGCCTTCCCTTACCTCAGTCAGGATTATCTGATACACCCATAGCCTCCCTCACATGAAAAAAACACACATGCACTCCATTTTCAGTCACTTTCCCTGCTCCAGCCCTCATACGCAGAAAACACCCTTGTAAGAAACTGACGAAAGTTGTGTGTCATATATTGCTGTATCAAAGCGTGATAGGGGAGATCCTGTGCAAGAGGAAAATGTTTGTTTGCAATCCCTCTACTTATGTATGCTGAATCCTCCATCAGCCTCCATCAACTCTGGAGCTATGGTTCAGGGCTTTTTATTTGTATTTGAATGTGTGGCCTATTTCAGAAAATGGAGAAAAACAGGCAGACGTCCAAAGAAAAAAAATTCAATTTTCAGAAGCCCCATGTGAGGTTTTCTGTGTAACCAATAGTGCAAAAACTGCCCCATAAATACCCCATTAAAATAATGTCAAAAAGGGAAAAGCAGCAAAATACTTCATGTTTGTTTCACTAGAACTTAATGAAAAATGTTTAGCATTAGCATTCATTAGTGAATTACTGGAATAATGAATCAACTATCAATTATATTGATGAATTTTCTGAAGCAGCTGCACACATGGTTGTGTCGTGTTGAAGACACCGAACCTGCTCGCGTCAAAGAAGACCTTCAGCTAAAAGTCTGAAATATGCAAATTTAAAACCATCTGATAACTTTGAACCGCTAACAGGCATACAGCGAATGTGGCAGTGCAGCCTGTCAGTTTGCTATTCCCTGCGAGCGCTATTTATATCTAACATATTATAGTGGAACATCAAAAAGCTAGCCTCTTGCTTGGGTGAAAAAGTCATCAAAAGATGGCGTGTGTGTGAGGGTGTGTAATAATTCATCTAAAAGTAGCCAAGCTGCAGCACAGACCACTTTTGTGTGACTGACATAAAAACAACTGCAACTTGTGCGCGCGCGCACACACACACACACACACACACACGTATGTACGCTTATGCAAACACACAAGGGGATAGCAGTCTCAAAATCCCAAAGCAGTGGGATATATTTTTAAAGGGAAAACACACCTCCAGAAGAATCTCTTAATAACTTCGACTCGTGTTATTTTTTTCCTGTTAAAGCCATAAAGAAGTAAGCGTTAGTGTCTTTAACAACGTTAAACACTTGAGGCTACCTGTGCTCTTCGGTTTGGCCTCGGTGCAGAATGGAGGGTTTCATCAGATGCATCTCTCATGTGACCTCTCTCTGTGACACGGCCTTTTCTAGACAAGAAGCTGGTGCCACTTTTCCAGGAGGAGGACCATCAACAGAGGGTGCTCATCGGCCTGGTGAGAGACAACACACGATCACGTGGTCTCTGTTTCTGTAGGGAAACCTTAATGCTGCAGCATGCGGTGACACCTCAGACAACTCTGCCTCCAGCTTTGGGCCAACATTTTTTGTGGGGACTGCTTTCATGACAGTGACTTTATGCACGAAGTGAGACGCACAGAGAAACTGTTCTCCCAGTTTGACTGGCCTTCCCTGAGTCCTGACCTCAACTTCGTCGAACACCTTCGGGACTGAAGTGAAATGCCAAGGTTGAGCAAGAGCTTATGAATCTATGCATGAGATGGGTAACATCAAGTTGAGGCAGTTGTATTGCTGCAGATTTGGCTGTGGGAGAAACTGACAATGTTGCACTGCATTCATTACATTTGGCTTCAATTACCGAACTTCTCCAGTTCTGATTTGGATTTGGGAATTGATTCGAAAACTACTGACAACTCTGAGGCCGATTGTGATAATGTCTGACCTCACTAATGCTCCTGTGGGAGGAAATCTCTGCAGCCACGTTGAAAAATCTGGTGGAAAGCCTTTATGGTAAATGTAGTTTTTGCTGGAGCCAGCAGCTGATTGCCTTAGCCTAGCATAAACACTAGAAACAAGGGGAAACAGCCAGCCTGGCTCTGTCTGCAGGCAACAAAATCTGCCTACCACCTAGCACTCTCTCCAAAGCTCACTAATCAGCTCACTCAAAAGATCTTTGAACTCGCATACTCATGAAAGCCTTGAAAAGCATCCCTTGCAAAATGCTGTCAGCCAAATGAATCATTCAGCTAAAGGATCAGTCAGAGTCAGCCATGACACAACATGTTTCAAAAGCAGAAAAGTCCTTCAGGTTTCCAAAAGGATCGTAGTTAACATGCTGACACCCGATATCAAAGAGCAAGAGCAGAACAGAAAATAATCAAACACGTCAGCCACAACCCAGATTGTTGATCAGTACGCTTTTGAGATACAGCACCTACTTTGATCTCCTTTAGCGTTTTTTTATTTTCCAGGTTGAATAATTGTCTACATTGCACTATGTGTGTATTTTTGCTCATCCGTCACTAACTGTAGCGGAGGAAGATGAGGCAGAGCAAAGAGACAGTGGTATCACAGTACAACATCTGACTGTACCAATACATATTGTTGATATATCAGCGTGAGGTGGATTCCTCCGTTATTGTGAGCTGATGTACAGACCACTAAAGACCCGCAGTGAAATGCTGACAGCTTATTATTTCCCCCCATAGTCATCTTTTAAGATGAAGTTCCTGTTACGCTTCAGATGAGTCGACAATTTAAAAAAAAAAAAAAAAAAAAAGGACATCTTGAGAACCCTATCCTGCTTCTTTTTTTTTTTTGCTGTGTGCTGCGTGATGGACAATTTCATATCGGCCAGTTTTCACTGCACTCAGCAAAGTTTTCAATTTAATGGAGTTCAGTTGAGACGCCAGAGTCTCTCAGCTATTCTTAGACAGCCTCCTCCTGTTGTTCGGTCTTTATTCTCTCCATCACTTCTTTTATCTCTAATTTACCACTTCCTTTCTTTCTGTGACTTTCCTCTCACTACTTTTCCTCTGTTCGTTTCCTTCCCTCTTCCCTTATCTCTCCTCTCCTCTCCTCACCTCTACAGTTAAATCGATTTACAGGGCACTGTAGTTGTGGGAAAGTTGGGGTGAACTCAATTTGACCTTAAAACACACACGCTTAAAAGACACAACCCAGCCGGTACATTCACAGAAAACAATAAATGTGTGCTTTTTTTGTGTTTACAGACAGTCGATAAGCTTCGAGAGCATCTCAACAGACATCTGCCTCGATTGGGGAAGAAGAAGATTGACTCTCTGGTCATCTGCTATGTAGCCAAACTGGTCGGTACCAGACTGTGTGTGTGTGGGTGTGTTTGTTTAAATGTTGGTTAGAGATATCATGAGGTTGAGGAGCTCTGTGTATCCCTCTGAACCCAATTTTTTAAAAAGGGACATAGCTCTTAAAGTATTATTTATTTAATATTTGCCCTTACTGTTTTTCTGGGAAAGTTAAGTGGCACTCACAGTCAGGATCACTCAGTCGGAAAAGCCAGCGGGTTTTCCACTTTCACTAAATGGTTCGACAGCGCTCACAGATGGATGTGTGCTCTTTAGTTTAGAGAGGTCACTTGGAGCCATCGGGTCACTGTTTCAGTCCACCAAGACAAATGAGACACAGATTACTTTCTTTCTTTTTATATCCATGTTTTATCCATCAAGGAGCTGACTCCCAGTGTGGCCGGCAGGAATATTTCCCACTTGACTTTTCAAAACCTTATTTTGCCCCCCCCCCCCCCCTTTTTTTTATTTATTTATTTTTTTTAAGTCTCCCAACTCTTGCTTTAAAATCCTTATAATGCCATAATCCTGCTGGGAGAAGGTAGCAGCTGATGCAAAAGATGAAATATGGAGCTCTATTATATAAGGTGAAAGAAATTCCTTCCACATAAAAATCATTTTTAACACTGTCCAAACCCACATTCTTTAAATTCATATTTACCTGGTGCTGCTGTATTTCATTACAGGCACCTGTTGGTTATCATAGAGTAACATGAAACCGTTTGCAGGACTGTGTTTCTATGTCCAACCCAAACATAGAACACGGTTCGATGGCGCTGTTAGCAGTCAAAGTCCTCACTGTACCTGTACCTGTTATCCAGCTACAACAGTGATTGCCACAGAAAACAGGAGATAGTTTGACATTCTGAGGAATAGACTTATTTGCTTTCTGGCAGAGCTCTCAGCCAAGAAAAAGTCTTAGAGCTGTGTGTAAATGATCCTTTTTAATCCTTTTGGTTAAATGCATGAGATGCATCCTGCTCATTTAATGCCTTTAGAGGCTTTTCTTCCACAATCATTATGATCAACGACATAAATAAACTTAATTCTATGTCCTGAATAAAGTAGACGTATTTAAATGTAAATATGTATAAATGTATACACCATCACCTCATTGTGACCCCTTCCACACTTCAACAACCTCTTGGTATCCAAACGCAGAGAGGCTGGTGGAATCTACATATCCAAGCAGATAGATGTAACCGCTCTCTGTCTCTGTAGCCTATAGAAGCACTTGGTCCTCGGAAAGCAGTCGTTAGTATTCCTGTGAGGTAGAGCCCTTCACAGCTTGGAACCACTGAAAGCAGACATATAGCATCTATCAACACAACAGTATTAAATCAGGCCAAGGGTAAGGCAGCAATTGAATAGAAAGCAGGGCGCAGAGTGTTTTGGGACTTAAAAGAATTGCATATGACAGAGTAAGAAGGGAGCAAAAGAATCATCCCTGCTCGCAGTCAGATCGGTCAATGGCTCTCCGCTCTGCTCACAAGTTTTAACCTGTGCCTTGAAAATCCAAATTAAAGTTCAGAAATAGGTGGGTCTGGAAAGGTTTTTGCCATCACCCCTGCTACAGAAAAGTGCAGTGGCTGTTGAATTTATTCTGCCTAGCCAGAGTAAACAAAGCTTTCTCATCCTGGGAGGTGGACTTATTAAAACGTACTCAGGCCACATACCCAGAGGGAGCACCATTTAGGGAGGTTTTAGTTAAAGAGCAGCCGACTAACTCACCTCCCGGGTGATGCGAGCTCATCCCACTGAGTCATGCTTTAAACATTCAGGGTGGTACTGTCTGAAAGAAGCCTGACTTCCCTTCCACATATAAAGAACATCTCCCCCTCCTGTCGGTGCTTATTGAGACTAATGGCTGCGTTGACACAGGAGAATTTGGGGGTGAGAACGATTACACCTCAGAAGAGCCAGGGAACTTTTGCTATGATAGATTACGGCTCTGCACTACATTATTGTTATAGTTTTTTTTTTTTCATTTATATCATGTCCCTGTGGCTGCAGACAACTGAGCTGTGTTCCTTTATTATAACACAGTCAGTGTCAGAGCAATCTGCTAAAAGCTGAATATAAATGATGAAAAGCAGAAACACATATTAAAAGTAATGCAATGCACTGAAATAGGCTGGAATGGTTTTAATTATGCAGCAGAAACGTTATTCTATACCCAAGGTTACAAAACTTTTTTTCAGTGGAGTTAATCCGGTCTCTGTCAGATCGAGGTTCATTAAGACAAATCGCTGATTCTAGATTTTAGTCAAATAGAAAACCACACAGGGATTACAGCATATGAGTCTGTGGCTTTAAATCACTTGCTTGCTTTTTGTTTGAATCCTTTTTCTCCACAAAATTATCTCAGCTGCATGTTTTTTTTATCCTGTTTACTGATCGTCAGGGGCCCGGATTACATCAGCAGCAAGCACAAGAGATGTCAGTTGGACCGGGAGGAAACTTTGAATAATTTATTTTATACCATTAAAACACAAGTGGAAGAAACTATTTGCTAAAATGAGCAGTTTTTGATTTCTGCAGTATTGCTTTTATTATCTGTTTGCAGAATGGCCGATGTGAATCCCTGCATTTATCAACTAAGCTTTCAATTTCCATATGACAAAAATGAAAATCCAGGAGAATTCAAAGATAATCAAAGATAACTGTTTATCCGGTTCAACTTTAAACAACAAATTCTACAGCGTTACAAAGTCTTTATTGACTTAATCTTTATATACTGCTCGGTGGTGTGTTCAGGGTCAAACAGACACTCACAGACAAGTGACTACTATATTATATACCATGCACCAGCTCCCCTCTTTACGCAGATAGCACTAATGAAAATGTAAAACCTTAAAACCAGCACAAGGAAGTCCTGCTGCCAAGAAAATTAAAAGGAATAATAATATGTTGTGATAAGAGAAATGAAGTGATCAAGAGAACGGCAAGAGATGAGGAAAAAAATGGACATTGACCAAAAAAAGAAAAAAAAAATGGAATTAATGTAATTAGAATATCAGGAGGGCCTTGACCTTCGACCAGCAAAATCTAACCAGTTCATTCTTGAGTCCAAGTACGCATTTATTTTTGCCAAGTTTTGAAGAAATTCTCTCAAGCAAGGGGACAAATAGAAGAACGAAGATGAAGGCAGATAGCAGTAAACATCCAATAATAATAGTAAGAAAGAAAACAGACATCACAAAAACATCATTGATGGGAAAAAATGTGCCTTTTTTTTCCCCAGCCTGTCACCACACTAACAGGGCCAGTGTGATGTGACTTCCTTTTTCTCCTGAAATAAATAAGGGAAAAAATCTCATGCCTGACGAGACGTGAATAAGAAAGCAAAGCCAGATCAGCCTCTTATTGTTAGATTTGTCTCAACGCGTCTTTTGTTTTGTTTTTTTTGGAAAGCCAGCGACATGAGTTCCACTAGTTCAAATTCCCACCATGGGGTCAGTGGAGGACGTTGCTGGTGGAGGGGTTTTCCACTGGTGGACGGGATGCAAAATGGGCAGATTGACTTCCTGTTATTCTACAGCGGATGAAAGAGTGGCCATTGGTGGAAAGAACGAGTGTGCATTTGAGCACGCAGCAGGCACACTTCATACAAGTCAAGTGCATCCGGCTAATCCCGGATGCTGTCAGACAGGTGGTGAAACGATATGTTTGGTTTCAATGAAAATGGGAAGTAGGAAAAAAAATAGGGAAGTTAGGAAATTGATCATAGAACAAATGTACTTTTCCACGAAGAAAATGTTGTCATAGCAAAACGAGGATGTTTGAAATGCACATTTTCAGCAAAGATGCTTGTGTAGTGCAAAATTTCCAGGCCTCTGACTCAGCTGCTTGTAGAAGAAAATGTTTCATTTGAATGTAATGGAGCATCTCCTGTTTGTGTGTGTGTGTTTAGCTGGAGCTCATCAGACACATGCTGGAGTCAGCCTGGCTGAAGTACAAGCTCGGCCCTCGTGTTTTGTGCTTGTGAGTAGCCCTCCCTCCTTTAAAGCCATTTTTCCAGCTATTGTCATTTAAAGTGTAAAGCGCTGACTACATGTGTGTGTTCACCTTCACGCATGTGTGCCCCACCCTCTGCTGTGTGTGCTTCCACATGTAAAAACTGGCGATGACCCCTCTTTATGTTACGTAACCTCCCAGTTGAAAAAGCGTTTGTGTTCCAGGATGCAGCAGGGCACTGCAGCAGAATGGGCTGTGTTTCACTTCATGTTTCGGATCCTGGAAGCTACGAGCGGCCTCTGCCTGCCACTCCCACCTGGTAACCCCGACTCACTCACGCACAAATCCCTTACACTTTTAGTCGTTATATTCCCGTGCTCAGCGTAGCAGTGTGTATTTAACATCACAGACAACACAACCCCCCTCTGCTTTGCACTAATGTAACCAAAAATTTTACGGCAGAGTGTGAATACATTTTAACTCATTGTCCAGTTTGTAGGATAAAACTTACACAAGCCTCAAACTTCACTCATGACTTAACGGTTTCTGGTTGGAATCCAAGAATTTGGGAGTGAAAATGAGAAGTGCTTAAAGCAAGGCAGCACTGACCCCTGACAGGGAGGCTGCAGGTGACTGAAGCTGAAGAAAACCACACATCGCTGGCAGACGTCATCTACAGCAGGCGCCTTATCTCAACTAAAGGCTTTCCTGATCTTAAGTGTTCAAATACTCTTTAGTTGTACTTTTTCTGTTCCTTTACGGTTCTCTTCCTCATCTCCAGGCTATCACACCCTTTTAGCAGTGATTGCTGTGCGTTGCCTCCCTCATCACACTTTCCTGCAGTACATCGATCACGGCTTCCTGCAGCTGACTGAAACCTTTCTGTCTCGGCTCATGACAGGTAACTGAACCCACAGACGCACACAGACACACACCAAACAGACTATGTGCGTGCGAGAAATTGGGCAAATTTAATTAGTCGCATGTGGAACAGCGAGGCGGAGACAACAGGTGCAGCTCAGACAAAATTACACTGTCATTGTGAACATGCTGGCATGCTGATGTGAGCAGTTTGCCCAAAGGTGTGTACGTGTCGACATGCAGCAAGTGTTTCATTCGGCCAAGTGTGCTTTGTTTATTGTTAATTTTAATGCACAGCACACTATCCAAAAAACAAACAAGGCATAAAAAACAAGTAAATAAATTATTGCATACATTTTTTTTGTATTCTTTTGTCCATTATGTGGTTTTTGTACAGAGAGGAAAACGGAAGCAGTATGATGTGACCTATGAGATATGAGAGTACTGGCGAGTTAATAACAGTGAGTTTTGCTGCATGTAAATAAATCTAATTATAAATGTAATGCAGCAAACTACAACAACATAATGTGAAACTTTCCAAGAGAAATTTTGTGCTTTACATTGATGCCATATTTAGCTCTGCCTTTGAGTTTAGCTGATATAATAGTCACCATAATATAACGACTAATAATGCCATGATGCGGGGGTTATATTATGATTAATCATTAAGGACATGAGACCTCCTTTTGTCTGTTTTCTCATGCCTAGATGCAAAGAAGTACAGGAATGGGTTGAGACAGTGGTTGAAAAAGTAAAAACATTCCACAACTGTGAGCTTCTTGCTGACTTCGAGCAGTTTGTCTGAATCCTCAATGTAAAGCGCAGCCACATACAACATGCGCACAATCAGGGGAAAAAAGCTGACTGCCAGGGAAACTGCAATTATTCGAACGAAAAGTTTAGTAGCTCGGGGCAGTTTCTTTCTGGCCATTTTTGTTTGGTTGAGCCTTCGAACCAGCAGCAGGTAGCAGGACAACAAGACCAGATGACCGAAAACGAAAAATGCGATGTAGGCTGCTTCAAACGCTGCCGCGATTCTGTATCCACAGCACAGAGGAATGCTCTTGTTGTCATTGTGCTTCAGTGAAAACACAACTGGAAGAGCCTCCAGCGATGCGAGCATCCACACGGAGCACAGTAGCAGCCGCTGCCAGTTTCGGCTCAGCTTGGCCCACTGATCAGGGCGAACAATCTACAAAATTAAATGGACATTTTTAGTTTTATATCCATCTTTCTCTTTCTGTCCCTACTTTTATCTAACTCTACACAATTTGATTAAATTAGTGATTTCTTTTTTTAAAAATGGGCTTTTATTACTGACAACTACCCAAATTCTTGCTGTGACACTCAGGTAAAAGATTATTAATTTTAAGTAAAACTGCAGAATGAGGCTTTTTCTGCCTTTCACAACTTGAAACAAAGCCCTCAGTGCTACTTGTCTTTTTTTTTTTAAAGTAAAAAAAAAAAAAAAATAAATAAAAAATCAATTGCCACATACCTGGAAGTACCTCTGAAGACCAATCAGCACCAGAATGTTTAAGTCAGCGCTGATGCAGAAAAAGAAGATGTAAACAAGCAGCTGACAGACGACGTACACCTGGGGTGACCCGTTGTGGAGAACAACCAAGCCAATGGGCAGGCAAAGCAAGCAGAGGAGGTCCGACACTGCCAGGATGAAGAAGAGGCGCTGTGAGATGTTCGAGCCGCGAAGATGCCAGCTGAGTTTTCCTATGACGGTGATGTTGGAGGGGATGCCGAGCAGGCTAATGACAGAAACCACAGCGATGAGGTACCAGGGTAGAGAGGAGAACGTGGGCAAACATTCCAGGGATGATGAGCTGTTCGTGAAGGTCCCGTTGAAGCTCATTGTGGCGCAGGAATGAAGTTATGAGACTGAGGTGAAGGTGAAGCTAGAGAGGCCTCCAGCTGTGTGAAGCTCATAACCTCGCTGCTGTCAGTAAAATGTACCAGCTACTCTACATATATACTCACACTTTAGTGGTTTGTGGTCTCAGTGGGGGGAAATTTATGAGAAATGCTGGTTGAATTTCTCTGCTGACACTACACCTGCTTAACCAAACAGCAGGGACTTCAGAGACACACCATCACATCTATCTTTTAAGTTCTGGTTCGACAGGACATCAAGCCTCAATCTGTCAATGGCTGCTAACAGGACGTCATAGTAGTACAGAGTAGTGCTGTTTCTCTGACCTGCTCAGCTACAGATGCTCACAGTCATCATGCTTGGATTATCTATGAGTGGACGCAGAAAAGTGAAGCCAATGCTGAAGTGTTTCAAACCTGCTTTCTATCTAATGACTAAGAGGACGACTCACCTGGATGCAAATTTGATTTATTTATCAGCTAAGTACATTTTTCCTGATTAGTTAATGGTCTTGGTCTCTAATTTCAAGTCCTCTTTAATACAACGCGGTGTTCACTCTTTAAATTATGATCCCATTTGGGGATCATAACCATTCACTCCTCAAATGGTTTAATCTGATTTCTTAAAAAAAAATAATAATCAAGATGGCGGCAGCCAAATTTCAAAGCTTCAAAATGACAGTTTACATACCGATTGATGATGTCCTAGTTGTCTGAATTACACTGGCGACCGACACACATTTGGCTGAGCAGCACCACACGTGATATGATCTACTTTCCGAAATCACCCCCAAAAGCCACAAAAACCTGCAGGACAGAAACTGGGGCAAACAAATGTAACAGTAAATAAATAAATAGGACATTAAGTGCAGACAATATCAAAGTGACTCATTGAAATGTTAAACTGTGAGGGAAATATTGAGAAAAATGCCATCACATTTTTAGATGGGTAATTACAAGATCACATGATGTTGTTTCGGTGCAACAACATTGATTGTTGTAGCTGGAGAATATATCTCTTGATCAATAAACCTGTAAAAGCAGGTCACAGATCAGATCTGAGACACGAGCATGTTCATGTTCGTGTTTACAGATATGACGTTTGAAACAAGGAAGGGGATTCATCGCCTGACTCAAAAACACTTTTTTGTGTCTTGCTGTGGATTTCACAGCAGGGGCACATTGTTCAAAGGACCAACAATGTGACTTGGCACTGGAACCAACAGACCCAAAACATCTGACCTTCGTTGGTTCTTTCTCATGAGCACAACAAAGATCTTCAAAGACGAGCAGATCATTTAAAAACTCTGAGCCTAAAACAGGACAAGAAAAATGCAGCTTCGTGACTTAGAAGTCAGAGTTCATACTTCACTTCTCCACAGGGGTTAATCTAATATTTACACGCAGCAGTCAAGTGATGTGCATTTTCTGCCTCATTACCAACACAAACATTTTCAGTTCAACAGGTTGTCCTTAATCAGCGTGCAGACCTCTGATACATCACCTGTGTTACCACTGATATATTATTTGCTGATACACTTGTTGGTGGCTCCCTTCTGATTATTGTACTGTATTAATTTCACCCATAGTCCTTTGACAGAGAACAACAAAACTCAAAATGTACAGTTAATTCCCAGGTCAAATTTGTGTTCTCCAATTAACATTACTTCTGCTCTCTGAT
Organism: Echeneis naucrates; assembly: GCF_900963305.1. NCBI lineage: Eukaryota > Metazoa > Chordata > Actinopteri > Carangiformes > Echeneidae > Echeneis > Echeneis naucrates. Next base: position 8,129,437 of record NC_042533.1, read on the forward strand.
TCTCTTTAGATTTGGACAACAGTGATGCCAACGAGAGGCTCAAGTTCAGCATCCTCAAGAGACTCCCTAAGGTACCTCTGTCGTGTGTGTGAGTGTATGTGTGGCCCAACAAAATGACAAGGAGCAGCGCAGACTTTCCAGCCCATTTTCAGACCCAAATGATAACATGTGGAGTGGACAGAGCTGGAGGACAGAGATGAAACATAGCAGTTGTTGGCTGGAGTGAAAGTCTCAGCTTGGTTGGTTGGAAGGATTCAAACAATGCATGTAGACATTATCTGGTCTGTCGGGGAGGGGACGTTTTGATATTTTCCTCCAATGGTTCTCTCCCTGAACTTCCCATTCTGGTCCAATTAAGAGTCTGAAGTTATTTTAGTTCTCATCTCCCTCTAGGCCCCCCGGAGCCAATCACACAGCACTTGTGTAACTGGCTGGTGAATGTGTGTCTGTGTTTCCGAGGGGGTTGTGTAGGTAGTTGTCTACTTTTTGTGCGCGCTTGTGTAACTTCCACGTGTTCCCATGTGGGTACAGTGTATCTCTGTGTGCACGTGTGCGTTCCGTCTGCATTGTGATCAGTGGAATGTCGAGTGTTTAGTGTCTCTCTTCTGTTTCCTGCCTGTAAGACCTTTTGTTTGGCAAGTTTGGCAGGCAGGAGAGATTTAGCAGGCACAAAACACACACACACACACACACACACACACACACATGTAGAAACCAGAAAATGTTTGCCCACTGTAGGAGATTTGTGCCTTGACTTAATCCAGCTCTTTCATAAATCTCATTATTAATGTGGTTAACCTCCAGAGGTTTCCAATAAACCTTCATATTATCTGTCACATTTCACAGGAGATCAGCAGCTTCCTCATGAGCCTTACAAATATGTTCTGGTTTACTTAAAGGCAGCAATACAAAAAACACTTTGGATTATTTACTATTGTTCTTAAATTCAGACATTTTGATTATTGTTGAAAAGTAGTTGGTGGTTCCAACGAACTTAATGCAAAGATGTAAAGATTTATAGTTGCAGCTCTTTGTTGGGTTTTTAATAACGAAGCTGCTTTTTTGTCACATTGAGATGAATCTTGAAAATCTTCAAAGCTTTTATGGCCGTTACAGACGAGTGGTTTCATTCTTTTAAGTTTATTGAAGTGTTATAGCTTAATAAAACAAATCCTGCTTGTTTGAGCGTCAAAATCACTTTGAAAATTACTCTGATTTAAATTAAGTCATAATTCTTATCACAAGGTCCCTTTTTTCTTTTCTGAACTTTTAGTCCTTGAAAATCTCAAGAGTTTCAATTATAACAGCCGTTCCAGGTTTTCAAGTATTCTCTTTTTTCCCCTCCGGGAGGTCCTAAACTCCAGTTTGCAAGTCACTGGCAGGGATTTAGACATGATACTTATGTGTTGATATTGTTTTGAAATGGCACAGCATTGTAATCGGGCAATATTAGCTCGTCCTGCATTCTGCCATAATTCTTTTTAAAAAACTGCATATACTTAAACACATCCTGATTACAAAGGAATAAAAACAAAAAAAGTATTAATGAGCTCTTTTTCACTCGCTGGATTATCGCCTTGTTTCTTCTCACCTCGTATAGAAACACAATCCTCCAGCAGCTCTGGATCAACTTGGCAGCGTGTTTGAAGCTGGACAGAAAAAGCTGCATTGTTTCTCTTTGTCAGGCACACTAGTCGTCCCTGTTTGCTCTTCGATTTATTTTCTGTGCTGTTCAACACTGGAAAAAAAAAACACAAAAAAAAAACAACAAGATTTTTGTGGAAACTCATTAGTAGTCAACTCCTTCATGATAGGTTTGAGTTCCAGTTGGCAGTGTAGACAGGCCCAGATGTTCACATGCTCCAGGGATGAGTTTTTTTTTTATGACAACATGAGCTGAGCTACATGGTTAAAATATAAACCGCACTGTGTTTTTGTGTGTTTGTAGCCTATGAAGCAGAGGATCTACCATATGTGGGATCATCCCGTCAGTTCAGCCTCAATCTCCAGAGATTACACCAGGACTCTGCTGGAGAGACAGAGCAACAAGAAGGTAACAACACAGTGTATCCAACATGCATTTTATGCCCTGCAACACACAATAAAGAGACACGCATGAAAGTCATTTGAAAAGAAAAAAACATAACAAAACAAACATACCTTAATACAGCCAACACAGCATCTGTCCACTTTATGTCATCAGGCAGAGGGGCGAGGAAAGCCAGAGGCCTTAAGCAGCTAACTATAGTCACACTGACCACAACCAGGAATAGAAGTGAATGTCATGGTGACTGCTCTCTGGATCTGATTTGTCTTCACTTTGCGTGTCCTTGAAAAAGTTTTTTTTTTTTTTTTTTTTTTTCTCTTGCATTTTCCCTTTCTCCTCCTTCAGGGCTTTGCATCCACCAGCACAGAAAAACCCGGGTTCAGACCTGAGTTTCTGCCTCTTACCTATCTGGCAAAAGTATTGTCTGATATAGAGGAACAAGGTAGTGTATCTGAGTGTGTGTGTGTGTTTGCTGTATTCAGTGTTGCATCCTCTACAAAAAGATCCTGCTCCTCCTATGTTTCAGCGTTGAACCCCTTTGAGGAGCAGGAGAACGTGGATGCCAGGTTTGTGGAAGAGACGGCTCTGAAGCAGACACTAATACTGCTGGGCTTCGACGGGAAGTGAGGAATGTGCATGAAGGAGGAGGCGGAGGGGCGGCGGGGGAATGCCGATGGATGGACTGAGGGGGAAACGGATGAGGGGGAAAATGCGTTTGAGAGCACAGCCATCATTGACTGGGCCTTGAGGACAAGTAATGGATGGATGGGTGATGGAGGGCCTGGAGTGGGAGATGAATGGAAAGATTGAAAGGCAGAGCGGTCATAAACAAGCCCTGAATGGCTGATGACAAATTAGGGTGTGAGCGGAGGGAGAGATGGATGTAGAGAGCCAGAAAGAAATGATGTGGAGAGAATAGAAGGCCGAGTCCATTCTTGTTTGTATAAATCAGGAGCAGTGGATTGGACAGTATGAGCAAAACCAAATATTACAACAGGTCAGCTAGATCTTCAGTTAGGGATCTAATTCAATTTCAGGAAATACACATATTACAAATATTTATAGAAAATCAATAACTGCAGACAGCTATTTATATGAGCGCAATTTCAGCAGCAGCAACATCTCTCTCCCATTCCACCTCAACTTCTCCTCCATCTCTCAAACTATTTATGAACATCAATGTCAAATCATGTAAACAGAATTCATAAATCAAACAAGTTTGTTTGTCCTGCCTGTGCTTCCTGTAACGCCGCCGCAGCCCATCAGCTTGATTACACACCGACAAACGGTGTGTTCAGGCTTCAGTCGCTCCATGTTTGATCTCATTTAAACACTTCAGCTTTACAGTGAGAGTCGCTCAGGTAGAAGTAGGACTAATTGGAAAATATTCAGATGTTGGAAACTGACGTGCACGTTGATGTGGAGCCTTTTCCTGAATCTTCATCTAAATTGTAATGAGGCAGATGAGCCTGAGGGATTTTCAAGGTTTGAGAAAATTAAGATGTGGATTAAACCAAAATGAGTTAAATAAAAAAAAAAAAACCTGTTATTTCTTGCTGCTTTGTGTGGACAGTAAAGACTGCAAATGATTTAAATTACATGTGTTTCCAGAGCTAAAATTCGATATAATGCCAGACTGTCCGTGCCCTCAATCATGACTGAGCTTTTATTGTAAGTGGATAAATTGTTGTAGTGGTGGTTTTGTGTGGATGTGTGTGTTTGAATCATTGCTATGAGTGTTGCCCCTGCTGCCCACCACCACAGGCTCAATACCAGAGACTATTTACCAGAGTCCTCAGAAGAGAGAAAAAAAAGGGATTTCTTTGTCGCTTTGTATGTTTTTGGAAAATGAAATGTGAATAAAGAGATTTTCTCTCTTTTTGTTGCAGTAGTTTTGAAGAGCAGGCCTCACTTTGTTTCCCATGAATTGCCTTTGAACTCTTGAAGTGCCAGTTGCTCCATTGAACTTGGAGATAGGTTTGGAAAAACGTTCTGATTTGGCAGTCAGAGTTTGTGGTGTGAAAAGCTCTGCAGAGGAGGAAGTGAGCACTCGTATGCTGGAGATTATTATGTTTTGGACAGACTCAGCAGAGTTCCAATGAAATCAGGAAATAATCTCAGCATCAGTCATCACACGCTGAGGACATTTAGTGGAGAACACACCCATCACGCTTTTGTACACGCTTATGTTACAATACCCACCTACTCGGGCTATTATTATTATTTTGCCTTAACTTACAACAACGCGGCACAAATCATTCCTCTGTTAAATGTGGACAAATTGCTCATTCCCCACTTGCTTGCTTTGTTATGCAGCCGGTGTTATGTAGCTGACTAATAAGCACAGTTAAGGGGCTAAATTCATCTGACAGTTACCACCACCAGCCTGTAATGGATCATCACACACGCATCAAATCACATCACATCACATCACCAGGCGGACGGCGCTGACTCAACCTGCTGCCTTCTTGAACCTCTTAGGAAGTTGACTCACACAGCATGCGTCACAAATCAAGCTCAGCACAGCGTGTGCCAGAGGTTTCCAAACATTTCTGTCTGACCTTCCCCGCAACCCATTTAAGCAGAATTACCCCTTCACCAGAACTGTCATCTGTTTATCTGTTACTTTTATACTTGTTTATAGTCTCTTTTTAACTATCCATTGCGACACATGATTTAATTTATAACTTATTAGTGTTTGCTATTTTCATCATTAATTCATTTAGCTTAGCTCTTGTTTCTGCCACTTACCCATCTGGCTTAATTGCTTAATGGTTATATCTGTCTATCAGCTATGTTTAGCAAACAGTTTCAGTTGTTTATGTCCTGACAGCAGGGAGTCATTAATGAAGACAGGAGATTTACATCAAACAGGGTCAGTACTCAGATGGGCCTGCAAAAATCAGACAAACAGGTTAAAAACAAACTAAGTACAAAGACAAGGAAATAGTTTGTGTGTTTGATGAAGAAAAACTGTCAGAGGACAGTGAGAAAACAGCAGCTATATATACACAAGGTGTGGGGGGGGGAATCAAACAGGTGAAACACATCAGGCCAGGATGGGTGATCAGAGGAGGGAAGGTAGACTAAGACCAGGAAGTGATGACACCCAGGTGGATGTGTTGAGCCTTGACTTTTAACAAGTCAACACAACAATTTACCTTTTAGATTGAGCAATGCTGATGGTTTATTCAGTGCTCTCATATATTTTGAACTTTCTTGTTTCTAGCAAGTGACTCATTTCAACCACTGATCCATAACTTTCAGATAGATGAACTGACTTTTGACTCACTTTAAACCATCATTCTGTTTTTTTTTTAGTGTTAGGATTTATCAATTTCATTTGGCTAATAGCTAATTATTTATCAATTATTTTCAAATGTAAATTGATAACATTGATGCTCAACAATCTCACTATTAACTTGCTACCTAGTTTGTGTTACACCACGTCCATGTAAACCTATTGTGTCACACACCAGTCATGCCACTTTAGAAATAGATTCAGAATTTTATTTTCTCTTCTACACAAATATGTCCACCTACATGCACAGCACTGGCCGCCACATGAACTTGGCCCCCAAACAAACACATGCTTCCAAGCTGTGATCCGCTGATAGAACAAGTTCCAGTAAAGTTTTAGAAGGTCGATGAGACGAAGGTCTTTGTTTTCCGTCTCTAGTAACTCCCTCTGCATGATACGCCCCATTTACAGCTCCAATTTTATCCATTACCCCCCCCCCCCCAACTGCCAACTTGCTCCACTTCAATACATTTCTCCTCTCTCTTTGTCATTCTCTGGTTACAAGTGTCATAGCTGAAACAGCAACAAGATGAAGAAAGTTTAAAAATATATAGAGGGACAATAATGGTGTGTTGTTGCTGTATCGTCTTGGTGAACACAATACAGCAATAAACACAATTTTCGTTTCTACCATGCCCTCTGTCTTCCTCTCCACTCTGCTTGCAGTAACACTAAGTCCTGTAAGAGAGTGTAAACAAGCTGTTGCCAGTAAATGTAAAAAAAACAAGAAACAAAATAGCAACCAGATGCAATCCACAAATACACACACAGACAACAAACCATGTGTGGTAGATGTGCTGGATCAAAACATATGCAAGAGGCAGAGAGGTGGAGAAGGAAAGGAAGGCTAGATCAGTGCTTGAGAATGCAAAAATTCCCCAGGAAATAAATGAGAAAATCAAAATTTAAGTGATGATTACATAATGTGTGAGAGGGGCTGATGGATTTCGATTGAAAATCAGTGCAAACCACCGACTGACTGACTGACTAGTGACTTCATGAATACACAGTGGATTTAATGTGCATACATATCTACAGTTTCCTATATCGCTATGTGTTTGAGTGTGGGCTTGCGGATGTGTCTCATGTTGGCTCCTGGTTGGGAGGGTTTGAAAGGGGCCTGGGCTCCGTAGGGTTTAGGCAGAGGGAGGGAGTCCGTCTGAGGGATGTACGCATTAGGGCGAGCTTCAGCTGTGGTGTATTCTCCATTGGGCAACTGGTTCCACTCCTCTTCTTTAGCCAGCTACACATGCACACCCCCCCACACATACACACACACACACACACACACACGCCAAAGGGTGTTTTAATATTTAATGTAAGACTGAATGACCTTGAACTAAAAAGTTAAAATACAACTTTCCTGAATTTTAATCATGAAAATGGAATAATTAATTCCTCAATTTATTTATCTTTTAATATCTCAAGACAAAAGCAAGGCCACAAACGAACAGTTGAGCTCAGAATCCCAAGGCTGGTGAAAGTTTGATCTGAGTTTCATTTTTCTTTTTTTGACATTAACTCCCTAAATGAAACTGTCTATTAGAGATTAATGTCTTTGGATTCAATGATATTGAGACATAGTTGCACTTCTTCAATTATCTTTGTGGAAGGTGATCACTGGATGACTTTTACCAACATTATTAATGCATGTTTCTGTTGAAGGACTAAGGTTGTGAAGTATTTTAGAAAATTAAAATGAACTCTTCTTACAGGAAGACAAGTAAAATCCTAAACCTAGCTATTTTTTACACATAGAAAATGAAGTTGAATTATACAAAACTAGAAAACTCGGGTATTTATTCATTCCTGGAGAGTTTCTTTCCTGCTTGAAGTCAACTGGTAGAAAACTGACAGTGACTAGAAAAATTGATTTAAACCCAACATATCTGATGAATCAATTTGTAAGCATGTCTGGTTCCTGATGAGGAAAAGGAAAACAAGCATTCCAGCTCACTCACATCTTCATGACACGACAGTCCTCTCCTCGACTTTCACCCCACGACAGCATGTAAATGAACTATGCCTAAATCTCACTGAGACTTCAAAGAACGGCAATTTTCTCACGCCTATGAACAGTTTATCTGCTGGCATGTGATCTAAGCCGTGGACATAAAAAAGGAATAATGGCTTTGAATGAAGGAAAAAAAAAAAAAAAAAAAAAAAAACTACTGCCAATAAATAAACAGGAAAAGGCCCATTGCATTTATCAGGTTCACACACACAGTCGTACTTTAAGACAGAGCTTAAACTGCATGATTGATAATGAAAGACTGGAAATGCTGTAGCAATGTTTCGGTTTCCGGATGTGTCATCCTATTTTATGGTTTGGCAGAGTGGTGTGGTGGTTGAGGAAATGGTTTCAGACTGGTTTCAGATACCACTGATCCATGTGTGCATGTGCATTATTTTTCATTCCTATCATGTACCCACTCCACCCACTTCCTTTGACTCTTACTGTCTTCTCCTCTTACCGCCCAGTGATCTTCGTGTTTGTGTGTCTGTGTTTCTTTACCCTCTCCCTCTCCTCTCTGTCCCTCTGCCTCATCTTCTTGTCACGGAGCATCCTCCTCCACTCCTCCTCTATCTCAGGGCAGGGTGGCAGGTCCTGCTCCAGCCGTTGCTGGCACCTGTCCATCTGGAAGCACAGAGCCAGAGGGAGAAATATTCACTTTGCATTCCTATCACTGTTCAATCTTTGCTCACCTGGCCCGAGTTAGGACTGAATTCTAACTGAGCCCAAAAACAGATGGTCATATTAGTATCAGAATTGGGGCATTTTCTACTTGTTGTCGGGTCTTCAGTGTGCTGCAGGTATACATCAGCTGCTGGAGTTCTTTGGGTTATTAACAGTTCTCTTTAAATGTTTACAAGGCATGTGGGAAACCCTCTCATTTTTATGAGTTACATTTTTTATTGAGACAGAAGGCTCTTTTCTCAAACCGGTCTTAGTATTTATATAAAATTTTGCTTAAACGCTGGTTTTTTGCCAGTGGCATTCCGATCTTCAGGGCAGATGTGTATCAAAACGTAAATAAAATAATTTATTGCTCTTTATTTGCTAGCTTCAGTAACACCAGTGCAAATTTGGTCATGCTACCTAAGAAGCTGATGTTACTGTTTACATATTGCCAGCTGAGTTGCTCTCCTTTACTATGACCTCAAAGGACCAGACAGATGTTGAACTGTATCACGGAAAATGTGGGAGCACAGCATCTGTACAGGCAAGACCAGGTTATGTTCGTTAAGAAAATGATGTAAGATTAAAAGGCAAATGTCTGCAAATGTCCACTTTATGGAGCTGTTCCTTTCAGCTTATTGTTTTGGTTCACATCCCTTTACAGTTATTAGTCAGTCTCATAGCTCCAAACATTTCCAAGTGTGCTGAGCCCACAGCTCAGTACCAGCTGAGCACCAAACAGCAGACAACTTTAGCTTTTGGCTGGTAAATATGAAATATTTCCAGAGCCAAACATTTCCCCCTCCTCTACTGGGAGATCACAACAAAGCTGGAAATGTTGTGAACACAGCTCCAACAAAACATCCTCATGCTGCATCAGGACTCCTGGATGTAAATACTGGCAACAATTTGCTAACAAATTAGTCATAATAAATGTTTCAAGCTAAATTCAGATAAACTTACTGTTAATGCAGTCTTTTCTTTTTTTCTTTTTTCCAAGTGGCAACAATAAAATGTTCCTTGGTTGCTATGGATACGTTATGCTTTATAATTATGGATAAATTGATTGCTAGTATAGGAATCCAGTGGTCGGTAATCTGAAAGCAAATTCTTTCACTTATTGTGTCGTGCCTGTAGCTTTGACTGCAGGCATTATGTTAACTGGTTGTGTGTCCCTCTGTCCTGTGACCATACAAATTGGGTCTTTGGCCATAACTGAATTCATACTGTACATTAATGATGACACAGCTTAATGTGCTGTCATACGTCTAATAACAAATCTTTCACAGGACAAGATGAGAAGGGGGATGACACTTTATATACAAAAGGTCAGTTCGACAGCAAAGTCAAAATATTTTGCCAAAACCTTCCAGGCCGTTATTCAACGCTGTAAGTCAGGACCACAAGGGGAGATGGTGACCATGTTTGCTCCGACCCAGGCTGGTGGCGGCATAGGGCCATGAGATAGTACTTCTAGTTGACACTGCTTTATTTTTATGAACCCACTGGAGGGTAAGCAAATTTTTTATTTTATTTTGTCTCTTTTTTTTTTTTATTCCTTTCGATTTATTTTATTGTGAAAATGAGCAAGATAAATGGCTTTGAGGTGAAAGTTGGGACTTTATTTTTGTCTGTCCTTCTGTGATCGCAGGCAGCGGAGAGTGACAGGAATAAAATGGAAAGACAGTGGGATGCTGAGAGGACAATGTGCAACTTTGTGACACGGTTGTGGGTGTACAGTGGAAGTGAGTGAGACCACCTCTGACCTGCAGTTCTCTCTCTTTGATCTCCTGTTGTTGAGTCAAAGCAATTGCTTGCTTCATAGCAAGTTCTGCAGAAATGGCCATCAGACGGTAGTTGGTGTTGACTATACGAGTTCGGAGGTCATTTAGCTAGAAATGCGCGCACACAGACAGACAGACACACACACTTTAGATCAAATTTACCTTCATTATTAGCTTTTGTTATGACATGCTTCCAGAAGCTATTTATGTAATGAACCTTGTTCCATTTGCTTTTGTTTAATGTAATGCTCTGTGACCTTTGCCCACTCTGCACGCTCCTCACATGGGTGAATGTTACAAGTGTATCTCAATGTGCGCCTTATTGTGTATTCTTTTGTCTTGAAGCTGGTGACTGAGTTTGTGATATCTGATAGGTGTGTATGCTGGCTAAGTTTTATCTGTGTCCGTGCATGTGTGTGTTGACCATGTTGTCTACCTTCTTTCGAAGTGAGAGTTGGTCCTGTTGGCAGGCCTCAGCCTGCTGTCTGAGTGGTTTTGAAAGCCGGGTTACCTGGTCCACAAGGAGCTCTTTTTCAAGCAACTGTCTCTCACGTTGGGCCAAGTTCATCTCGAGCTACATGTGCGCACATAGATACATGACAATTATGCTTGTGCAACAGTTTTTAAAGTTTTCTAAGAATCCAAAAAACACAACGAAAATTATTTACTTCAGTACCTGCTCAATTTTCTTAAGCAGTTCTGTAGTAGATGGGTCTTTGCCTTTCAGCTCTTTGTAATCGACAGTTTGATTCAGACTTTCAAGAGTCCTGTCTCTGACCTCTGAAAGCTGAGAAATTGAGAGAATTAGAGACAGAGACAAGACTTGACTGCATGTAAGAGCACAGTGAATTGAGATAAAAAAAACAGGGTCAAAAATCAAGTTGCTGTCTTGCTGTGTAGTAATAAAAATAATACAGAAATTTCCCATGGGACAGCACACTTCACATAAATGAACATTTCTGTCTGCTTCAAGTGGCTTGTCCTCCAGGCATTTAAGATACACATTTCGATGGGGATTTAAAAAAAGCCATTTTTCAGCTAAGTGTAGTGCCTATGTGAGAGACATTGCCACTAGGTAACAAGTCACTGGCAAAGTGTGATGAAAGAAACAAGAATTTTAAACTCCACAGGGTCCCTTCTCAGGTGCTGTTGTTTGACAGCCTGACAGACAGAGGAGGAGTGAGGATACAAAACAAAGCACAAAGAGGGAAAAAGAGTGAAGGCAGACAGGACAAGAGAGGGCACTGAAATGGCACGAGAGGACATTTTAGATTCAAGCCTTTGGCCTTTAGACACTCACATGATTTTGTGAAAAAGAGTTGAGATGAACAATAGAAATTAAATAAAAGGCTAATCAAAGGTACATCACTTTTTAGAGGGTCCCCATCAAAGACAGTGCAATATTTGAACAAAATATATAAAAATGTGATTGTTTAACAAGGAAACAGATGGATTCAATGTGTTTGTTAGACCTCAAGGATACACACATTTACAATAGTTCCAGCATCAAATGTTTTATAAATTCGCTGATTTTACATTGCAGTGAAAGTAGAACAGCCACCAGAAGAAACATATGTTGCTTGCAAAGGATTAGCTCGAACGCAAAGTATTCAGAACAAATTCTAGTGTAGATCTCAAAGTTTTGATAGATGGTTAATGTCAGACTTAATATTGGGGGAAATATGAATAAAGTGAGACACAAGACATGCAGACTTTTGTATGAAACGCTCAGTGAAGTGTCGTGGATACACAATATATACTTTAAATATGTGACACTGTTTCAAAGTATGGAAATTAAAAGAAGTTTATGTTGCAAAGATTTTCACCTAGACACTTTCACTGAATGGCGGTCGATTGAGCCAGCGATTGATAAAAATATCTCCTTGCATTTTATATTTTTATGAACTGGGTATTTATTATGACTCACCCATAAAAATCATGAGAATTTTTTTATGGGTACAGGGATTGTAGAGCCACAATTAGAGTAGCTACTGTGTCTCAACAGGGAAGTTAATGCAAAAACTCAGCGGACCAATTACAGCAAAATAATAGTAGCTTATAAATAAAGTGTATGAAGCTGAGATGAAGCAGCCCTGACAGATAACATGAAATGAACATTAACAGAAAATAGAGAGAACAACTTGTTCAGATGATAGGAGAGAAAAGGATACATGAGAAAATATTAACAGAAGCCTGGGGAGATCAACAAGGTTGACATATTTAAGAAGAAATGAGGAAGAAATGATTGGCTCGACCACAGAAAGTAAAGTGCATTGGAGAGAAGTTGAAGAGAAAGACAGGGTGTGGAAAATTATTGCGCATTGGCGGTCTGACATACCATGACCTGGCTGATGTAACCATTGCTTCTCTCCATTCGACCATACAGTGCGTGTGTGTACTTGGATGCATGTTAATGTGCCTGTGTCTAATCTGAAAGTGTGTGATTCAGACTTGAAAGACAGAATGCAGCAAAGTGAGGATTCCTGTTTTTTTCCCCCATTCCTTCATGGGTTAAGATTAATGAAGCCTCACTCGTGCAAACAGACAGAAAGTCTGAGTAAAACAGATTAAGGTGTTCAACCTGCTAAAATGATGTTTCCCTTTCAAAGTCATATGACAAAGTTTCGATGTATGGCTGCCATGTGATTAATGGAGGTGTTTGTTAGGTTAAAGTTACAGAAAAAAGTTGAGAGGCGGAAACAATGACAGTAAGCTACTGAAAAGCAGACAGAGATGAGATGGAAACAGATTTACTCAGAGACACTGATAAAACAGACAGACAGGGGAAGATAAAGTGAGGAAGAGCAAAGGGTAGACAGCATGAAGCCTGGAGTAAGAAAAGGTACAGAGATTGGTTGCGAGAGCAGAAAAGAAAAACAGACAAGCGATGCTGAAGAAGAGGAACTGGGACTGACGAACAGGGACCCGTGTTATCTACACTTTTCAGAGAGAATATAACTTTGACAGCAAAACCTTGTTCATGATGCGAGGAGCTGAATTCACAATTAGGTTATCTCAAAAACAAAATTAAGCAACAAAGCAGACTAGATGTTCCCATTTCATGCTGAATGTACAAATGAAAGTCACTGAACTGCAAAATATGGTAGTGACACCATAAATTGAAGTTGAATTGAATTTTGAATTTTAAAGAGGGAATAAATGATACAGCAGCTGTTGTGCATACGTTTACATCTTTTAAAAAGGGGATTGAATTTTTTGTCAAGCCTCAAGAGGGGAACTTTTTCCATGGCACAGAGTGAATGGCATTTGATTTCTGGCTAACTAAGAAACGCACTGTCAACAAACAGGATGCACTTCTGACTGGAGCAGGTCATAACCCTGTTCAGTCTCAAAACTTTTTTCAGACTTTTTTCTCCCTCTCTGTTAATGTACCACTTATGGATAAGAGGAACAGAAGGTCCTATTTCCTAAAGCTGAGTTAACCAGTGGCTTCCCAGAAACTGGCTGAGGGAAAGCTTGTTAGCTCAGCTTACCAATAAAAGCTGTGATTGCTACCAAACATTACTTTTTGTTCATATAGCTACTGCCGGTTGGCGTCAACAAAAATCCATAATCTTTGCAGTTCATTAGTGCCTTTTAATTCTTGATAAATACAACTTTGCCTCCTTCCATACACAAGTAAAGCCAAACCAAGCCAAAATAAAAGAATTCCAGTTTGACTTGCAGTGGAAAAGGAGAGTGTTGAGAATTTAATTGAATAATGGATAGTCACTACAAAGAAACCTCCTTGCATCAAAGATGTTTTAATATACTTCAAAGCTTAAATGAAGAAGAACTTTTTGAGATGTCACATTCTGCAAACACTTGCCTGTGATGAGTGTGTGCCCAGGCCTAACTTTGGAGCATGATTGATCTGTTTTCCACCCTCATACGTATCCACCCTCAGCTATTTAAAAACTACATGACGGATGGATATACAGAACGTCTGTCACTCTCCTTCTCCCGGCTCTGCTCTTCAATCAGTCTTTTTTTCCTGTGTGTTGCCCTCACTCTTAACATTTTTATACCCGTCTTCCCGCTTTTGTTTGTCTTTTTCTTTGTATTCATCTGTCTTTGTGTCAGTGTCCCTGTTCTGCCTGCCTGCATCTCTGTTTTCTTCATCTGACAGTCAGAAAGAAGAGCTGCTTTCTTGGCTCATGAAAGCTGTAAACTGTTGAACATATGAAAGGATCCATGCAGAATAAAATTTGCATATCATTTAAATAATTTCATCTCAGTTAGTAGTTAACATGATGGCTTCAAAAGCCACATAATGGCTGGCACACTGCATATTTAACAGCGTGATAATAAAGATAAATAATGACCTTATTTATATAACACTTCCCAACAATGCGTTACAAAGTGAATCCCAATTAAAAGACATGAAAGACAAAAGGGACAGCGCAGTATGACAGAAAGGTCAGTAACTGTGGTAAAATGTAATCATAATAAGGTTATGTAAGGTTAATTAAGAGAACATGTGAGCAGAGGAGACGAAGTGAAGCTTTCCTAGGACCCACATGAGGAATACATTATAATTAGAAATGAAACACACATTCTACTTTGGATTCTGTGCCTGGATGTTAGAAATATACGAAACTTGTGGACACTGGTAATGACAAATTTACTCAAAGTTTAGGGATATAAAAAGACCTAATGATAAATAATACATGTCTCTTAAGGAGAGATTTGATTGCTGGTGCCGACTTGGACTCCTCAGGCAAATCACTCCTGTGCTTTGAAGCCTCTGACAAAAACCCTCACTTCTCAGCCTCTCGTTAGGATACCCAAATAGTTACAAAGTAAGATTCCTGCCTAAAGAGGACCTTGCATAACATTCAATACTCACAAAACATAAATGGCAAAATTATGAACTGGTGCAGAAAATGACCAAAAGTGAATAAAATTTAAAATATATTCACTATTCACTATTATATTTGACTTTTGGATTTAAGTTTTTGTAAATTTGAGGCAGTGGTGAAAATACTGCTTTTGGACAAACTAACCCCAAGCCACACCCTTAATATTCAACAACAAGTGATTCATCAAAAAAACAAAACTACTTACAGATGCTGTAAACCTCTGTGCGCTGGACCGTAATCTGCCAAATAATCCTGTATCCTGCCAAAACCTCTGACTCACATATATTTTAATTGGTAATGCTGAGAAGGCCGATACAAGGCAGGAGATATTTATGGAATATTTATTTAAAAAAAATGTACAGAATGAGTAACAACACTATGCCTTTTGGGAGATAGGCTGAAGTTAAAACGACTGCACTAGATTTGTATTAGACATATTTGTAGCAATCTACAAGTCAGTACAAAAATCCACCTGGAAATCTGTTGTGGCTGCATGAAGGAGCGTTATTGGTGGTCCTAACATGGACGACCGTACCATAGTCATGACTAGAACCTGTATTATCAGCCTTCTTTGGATCCATTTGGATCCATTGCTTCTCTTGATTGCCATTTGCCTGTCTGATTTGAGTCTGTGACATAAGGCACACATACACATACTTCCACATTCTCACACATCCATGGTCGATCAAGACATGGCCCGTACTAGTAATGAGTTCCAGATAAGTTGAAAAAGTTTCAAGAGATGGACAGCCAAACAAAATGACACAGTCTTGGGAAGAGCACAGTGTATCATCAGCCCCACCCTGTTATAAATCCTATTCCGTGGCTGGGTGCAGGCTTCAGAAGTACAACTCTCTCTGCATCTTTGTTGTAGATAGTTGCATGACTATATGTATAATTGAGGTCTAGCTAGTCATTAGGAGATTTTTCAAAAATATTCAAATGTTGCTGCAAAGGAGTTATCTCGGCTTACCTGATCTCAATGTGTGTGCAGATGTGTGTACTTCTATGTGTGTTAGTGACGATGACGTGCCAGCAACTCATAAACAAGCCATACATTTAGAATCAAACACAAACCTATGTTTGTTTTGAAGCAATTAAAATTCTTTAGAGCAAATGAAACCCTCAGAGTATATTGAACTTCAATAGTCTTGCAGATGGCCTAATCTATCTTTGTCAAAATCTTCCATCAAACGGATGGGGGGTTTGTTTGCATTGAACAGATAAACTGGTCACAGATGAATACAAATACACAATATATATGATAAATCGACAGCGAGGTAGTTGCATAGAGAATGAATTCGCATAGAGAATGAATTTGCAACGAGAATGAATTGAGCAGACAAGCCTCCCGCAATAGAAGAGACCGCTGTGATTTACTTTTTGTGCCCAGAAGAGATGGCTGTTTAAAAGGAAAACAGCGATTTAGAAAATGATTTGCTATTTACACGCAGCGGACACGCAGTTTTCAGGACGGACTAGAATGGTGAATGGATTAAAAGGCAGACAGACTAATACACTAACCAGATAAAGTGTTAACTGTTACAAAGTCTCATCAGTTGCATTTGTATCCAAACAAACAGTCGTGCCAGCAGCTGTAAAACTGGACTCAGGCACAACAATACTCAGATTAAAATGCTAGGCTAATGTTCATGAGGTACAATGTTTTACCGTGTTTCCTATCATAGTTTACTGTGTTAGCATGTTAACTAGCACCAAAGACAGATTATTACAGATTATTTTGATGGAAAAAAAATTGAGAGGAAATGTGACACGTGTCACATTTGTGTCACAAAATCACTGCCAATTCAGGCTGATATGAAGATATTTTACTTGATGAGTGGAACTTTTGAGCTGGTGGTTGAGCTGAACGAAAGTGCAAGGGATTGGTCAGCTGGCTACATCTAGAGCCGAGGGCTCCAACTCCGGCTCTGGAAAGCTACTGACCCGATTTAAATGATCAGCTCGTCATCAAGCTCTGCTGAGGTCTGATAAGGGCCCACTCATTTGAATCAGGTGTGTTGGAGCAGGAAACATTTAAAACATGCAGGACAGCAGCTCTCCAACTGGAGTTGGGGACCTCTGATCTAGAGGATAAAGAATAGGTCAAGAGTTGTTGAGGTATTTCAGACTGATTGACACAAAATTGGGATAGAATTTACTGCATGTACTGCCAATGCAAGGTCAGTCAGAGAGGGAGAGAAGGAAAGGGAGGTAGTTCGGAGAAAAATGCAATGGGAAGTACACTAAGGATGTGTTGATCAAGTTTCTCCAAATAAAAAAGAAAAAAAAAACCTTGAGAATACCTTAAAGGAACAATGAAAGAAGGCATTTTCAGACCAAGGCAAAGTAGAAAAGAACTAATGGTGAGCTAAAAAACAGAAAACAAGAGTGACAGAAAAAAGATGGCACCAACGGGACCCCTTGTAGTAAACGATAAACAGCAGACGGAGTAACCAGATGGAGAAAAGGGAAGGGGTGTTTTTCAAAACAGCAGCACATGGTGAAGCCTGTTCCAACACTGCGTTCATCCAAAAGAGCACAAGGCTCATATGAGAAAAGTCTGGTCCAGCAGCAAGTCAAAACCAGTCGCTCTGATGCAGAACAGCAACACACCCAATCCCACGATACAGCTGCTGGCAGGGAGACTCAGTGTGACTGTGTGTGTCTGAAAACCTTCTGTCTGTCATTCTCTATGCATTGCAGAATTCCTTGAATATGTTGGTGTTTTTATGTTATTTATTAATGCATGTCATCCTTCTGGTAGTCTGAAACAGTGTGCATTTATTTGGGTTTAGATCTTCATTTTCTTTATGCATCTCTGTCTGGAATGTTCAGGGAGAAAAAATAAGGTCTCTGTCTCTGCTGAAATTTCTGAGGATGATTGCATACAGTCAGTCACCTCAACCTGCAACACAAAGAAAACGGTACCAGCTATGAAGTTAGAGGTATAAACTGACCTCTTCTGAGTAGTGATCAAAATCAGCTTACAGCATAAAACTAACATTGAGCCTATTTATTAAAGAGATCTCCCATATTGTCTTGAACTTGTATGTAACTGTTTTTATTGGAATTCCCCAACCTGACAAAGATAGAGATCAACAATGATCTACAATGCCCTAGACACAAAACTCACACAATCATTTTGTTCCTCAGATGATATAAGGTTTGTTTGTTTTACATGAAGATGGGAACACACACACATACCTAACTGGACAATGACCTGAAGATAAGTTCTTTGTGTTTGTATGAAAGCCAGATGCACACTGCAAAAGATTTACCAGTTTTTTGGAGTTGGAGACAACTCCAAGGAAAAGTTTGCAGACACACACATACACAATCTGTACTTTCAGAGCAAATATTATGATCCATACCACAACAGGAAGCTCTAATTGACATTTCTAACTAGCTTGCTGACAGGATTTTGAATCCCAGAAAACAAAGTCACATCCTGGTGTACAGTAGTCTTGCTGAGATTGGAGAAACACGGACAGCAGAATTCTGTGGGACCACTCTGAGTAGTGGCCAAATTAGAAAAACCACACTAGGGAAACTCTAGGAGAGCTATCAAAAAACAACAACACATTACTCCTGCGTGCAATGTTCATACTATAATGTCAGCAATAACACTTACCACAGCAAAAAATAAAAAGCACAAAGCTGTTCAGTGCACCTTTGCTGTAAGTTTTGGGAAGTTGGGGATTCGCAGCAGAGTCAAAAACATAAAGGAATGTGTTTTTATCTTTTCTTTCAAAGAAATAAGAGAAGAGACTAAAACAGTTGAAGAGGGAGTTGGGAGATTGTCACCAGGGTACACAGTTTTTACAATAGAAAAGATCTTAATTAAAGATTTCGGTTTAACAACCTCATAAGTAAACTTTCCACCCACATTTCCACTAATTAGTTTGCAGTTCACTAAGTTTAGTGGGATTGAATAAGTAATTTTTTTATTCTGTGTAAACCTTCAAACTGACCACTCCTAATGTTTGTGTAGTGTGAAGGATAGTGCTTTTCCTACCTCTATCTGCAACATGGTGATCTCTTCCTCCAGCTTTTTCTTAAGGGGAACCTCCTTCTTTTTCAGCTCCATCTGTCTTCTCTCTTCATTGATGGCTGACTGCAATTCTTTTATCTCCTTCTCCATCATCTCTAGCGCCACATTGCCCTTAGCAATGGCCACATCCTGGATGTTCACCTTCTCATGGTGACTGAACAAAACCTCCTCATGCTCCAGAAGCTGAATGCCACTGGTTGACACATATACAGTCAAGGGCACAAACATCATTTGTTGTATAAATCTTCTCCTTAAATTCAGGTAAATTTCCGTAAAATTCAAACCCATAACCTACAGAAAGTTGCGGCGCTGTATTGCTATTTCATGATTCTTGTTTATTTCCAAAAGTGCCTGCTCCTCCTGGTTGATCATTTGTGTGAGTTTCACCAGCTCCTGTTTGTTGTCCTCACTTTGCTTGCTGATCTCACGTTGCTTCCATACAACCTAGGAATGTTGTTTTAAACAAAAGCAGTTCTCAAGTATGCATACACAATAACATTATTCCACTACATACTGCAAGACATTGATTTCTACATTGATATCACTGAATTGTTTGTCTTGCTCTTGAGTGTCTGACAAAGCCCACGGACATAATGAGGAAGCTGTTAAACTTGTGAAACTGGCTTATTACAAAGGAGAACAACAGTAGGTTTCCTATATTGTGTGTTGACTGATGCCATGTGAGTCTGTAAGGACCTTTGAGATGTCATTTTGCAGTTTATTCCTCATTTTGGAGCTATTAGAGAGCTTCTTACGAGCCTTTGTGACCAATCTGGAATGGACATACACAAAGTCACACTAATGATATTATCTGGACTAAAAGAAACACAAATACAACTTCATAAAAAAATGCACTTGTTAAGACAAAACAATAAGTGATAATGTAATCTTCACAAAAGGAACTATACAATCTTAACAAAGCCAGTATTTGCATGCCATGTAAATGCATCCTTTTCTGGATTAGTAAGTGCAAAGTTTTTGTGCAAACAAGTCATACACACATAACTCCAAACCTTGTTTTCTACAAAACACATGCACACACCTCTCCTTGTTAATGAGGATGGTGTGCTGGATATCCATCTCGTTTTCCAGGACCTTAACCTGCTCTGTCAGCTCTGTGATAGTCTGTGAGGCAATTTGCTTCAAGTTGACGTACTTAATCTTCTCTTCCATAAATGTGTCACACAGTTTAGAATACTGCGATATTCTGAAGTGAGAAAAAAAATAATAAAAAAAACACTGATAAGAAAACCCATTGCTCATCTGCATTACAAAGTTGAGCTACTGTACTATCAGATGCAGAAGCTGGAAAACTCTTGTTTAGTATTTTGCTATACACCATATAATATATCAGACTTTATATCCTTAGCCATTAACAGCTATTAATGGCTGACAGAGTCATACTGTGCACGCTCATGATTAATTATCAGCAAATACAAAAAAATTATTACACCACTAGTGTGAACCAACGAGAGGTTTCATTAAAATCTCTATTTACCACTCTTGTAAAATGTAAATTAATGGCCAACAGAGAGGATACGCAACATTTAATTCTCACCTCCTTCTTTTGCTTGACTAGGTACAGTTTTGAGCGGGCAGATTTTGTGGTGATGTCTGTTGTTGTGTGCTATACTGAGTATGCTGTTGCACTGGGTGCACAAGATGCATTCCTCTAAGTCAGAACACTGAAGTATGACCAATTAGTAAGTTATGGTTTTCTACCCAGACAACATATGCAGATGTGTGAATTAATTGTGATCCCGGCTGTTACACCTATCAGAGGAGCCAAAAAAAACACAAAACAAGAACAGAATCCATTATAAGTGGGGCAACTTTTTACATTACTATATAGTGTATAGGATTTAGTTTTCTGTTCTGTTTCTTTTATGGTGTACTCGTTATCCCCAGATGCAGAGGCACCACTCCTTGCGTTGCATATAACGAAAAGCTCACTAAAAATTTTTGACCAAAGACATATTGACGTTTATTTGTACGTTTTACAAAAGATCCCCTAATACCACCTATTAACAGCTTGGTAGCTTGTCTGCAATCAAAATCCTCTTCACGTTGCAAACACCTTAATATTTAATGAAATGTGGCCGGGGAAGAGAAAATAACAACGATACCTGCGCTGCAGCATCGTGTGCAGCTTGTTGTGGTCCATGATGATCAGGTCTTTCTCTCGCAGCTCATGCTGGATCTGTTGACTCAGTTGCTGTGTTCAGAATTTCACAGGTAAAGTTACAGTTTCATCACCACTTATGGCTATTTGTGTGTAAGTGTTTGATTTTTTTTTTTTTTAAGTTAATCAATTCTGGAGCTCATAATTTTTGGAATGGATATTCAATCAGATAAAAAACAAATTTACCGTTGTGGCTGACAGTGTTAAAATAGGCCATACTGCTATTCAATCTCTTGCCCAGCTATTTCAACAAAACTGAAGACTTTTAGGGTGAATTTTGTGGAAGAACTAAAATCAGTAATTTTTTTCCAAATCATTCTGAACTGATCACATTGTGCTGACATTTGGACTTTTTCCTGTCACAGTGACATGAAACTAATCCTACTTTAGTCCCTGTGAAGTCTGTGTGAAATATTAATCTTTCAATATACAGTATATTATTTCATCCACTAATAAAAACATCAAAACGTAATTAAAAAGGATTTTTCTCTATATGCACTTTCACCCTTCTTTGAATGTACATTTTTGATTGTGTGTGTCCAGCTTGTGTGTTGTTTGTGTTGCACCTGAGCCCTGAGCAGTTCACGATGCTTCTGGCCCCTCTCCTCAGCTTTGATCTGTGTCAGACATCTGAGATTATGGAGTTCTTCTCTGAGACCGTTTGATTCCTTCAGCAGCTCTGGAATCATCCCACACTGCTGATTCTTCTGGTTCTCTTCCTCAGCGCCTGAGAGCTGGTTGGGAACAGATTTATGGAAGTTGTCTCTTGAAAGCTCTCATTGGAGGAAACATAAGGGTTACTGGTGACAGAATGAGGCCATAAAGTGGTCTAGAATTTCCTGAATATGAAATTGATGGGTAAAGGATGGTTAAGTACCCAAAGTTTTTGGATGATGTGACACTTTGTGTATGTTTGACAATTTGTGAAATGGAAAATCTAATTCTAATTGATAAGTCAAATGACACTATAAATTGATATAGACATGAAAGATGAAACAATATTAGAACTTAAACATAAAACTTTAAAAGACAAGGGAAAAAAACCCAACTTCTGAGACATACAAAAACTAACAGATTGCACCCTTTGAGGAGCCTGCAATTTTCATCTTTGTTGAAACTTAAATAGAGACTTGGCAGAGGGTTACTACAGTAGAATGCATTATATTTTACATTTGCTGATATCATTGTCTACTCCCACACAATTTGTTCCCACCTGTTTTTCAAAGGTGACTTTGAGAGCATCCACCTCTTTCCGAAGCTCCAGCTTCTGTTGAATACTTGTTTCTCTTTTGGGAACAGCATCTATCTGGAAATTTGAGTGGATCA